>NC_140584.1:990227648-990697648 GCF_964204655.1 Triturus cristatus | reverse complement strand
TCACAACAATCCATCGTGAGCACAGCACCAGTGCCTCCCCCAGTGCAAACAACCATCCTCTGTTCCGTTTTCTGCAGCCTGGTAAAGCCGCAGCGGATCCACGTGTGACATGGCGGTGCAGTCCCGCGACCGGGCTGGCCGCTAAATGTGGAAGAAAAGGTATGCCCCTAGGTGGGACGCACTCACAGAGGTTCCGTAAAGGTCAGGGAAGGTCCGGTGTTGTACCCCACCCCAGCATTCCTGACGCGTTTCGGGCCAACGCCCTTCATCAAAGGTGAGCTGCTTGAAAGGAATACAAACAGGGCTTCCAGTATTTTTCCCTCTTTTATTCACTAAATTTGCCACAGGTGTGTATTTTTCGCATAGCATCCTGGGACTGGAAGTCCAAAAGTCTTTCCCATGTGGGCTGTATTCACTTCCCGGGCACTTTCACAACAATCCATCGTGAGCACAGCACCAGTGCCTCCCCCAGTGCAAACAACCATCCTCTGTTCCGTTTTCTGCAGCCTGGTAAAGCCGCAGCGGATCCACGTGTGACATGGCGGTGCAGTCCCGCGACCGGGCTGGCCGCTAAATGTGGAAGAAAAGGTATGCCCCTAGGTGGGACGCACTCACAGAGGTTCCGTAAAGGTCAGGGAAGGTCCGGTGTTGTACCCCACCCCAGCATTCCTGACGCGTTTCGGGCCAACGCCCTTCATCAAAGGTGAGCTGCTTGAAAGGAATACAAACAGGGCTTCCAGTATTTTTCCCTCTTTTATTCACTAAATTTGCCACAGGTGTGTATTTTTCGCATAGCATCCTGGGACTGGAAGTCCAAAAGTCTTTCCCATGTGGGCTGTATTCACTTCCCGGGCACTTTCACAACAATCCATCGTGAGCACAGCACCAGTGCCTCCCCCAGTGCAAACAACCATCCTCTGTTCCGTTTTCTGCAGCCTGGTAAAGCCGCAGCGGATCCACGTGTGACATGGCGGTGCAGTCCCGCGACCGGGCTGGCCGCTAAATGTGGAAGAAAAGGTATGCCCCTAGGTGGGACGCACTCACAGAGGTTCCGTAAAGGTCAGGGAAGGTCCGGTGTTGTACCCCACCCCAGCATTCCTGACGCGTTTCGGGCCAACGCCCTTCATCAAAGGTGAGCTGCTTGAAAGGAATACAAACAGGGCTTCCAGTATTTTTCCCTCTTTTATTCACTAAATTTGCCACAGGTGTGTATTTTTCGCATAGCATCCTGGGACTGGAAGTCCAAAAGTCTTTCCCATGTGGGCTGTATTCACTTCCCGGGCACTTTCACAACAATCCATCGTGAGCACAGCACCAGTGCCTCCCCCAGTGCAAACAACCATCCTCTGTTCCGTTTTCTGCAGCCTGGTAAAGCCGCAGCGGATCCACGTGTGACATGGCGGTGCAGTCCCGCGACCGGGCTGGCCGCTAAATGTGGAAGAAAAGGTATGCCCCTAGGTGGGACGCACTCACAGAGGTTCCGTAAAGGTCAGGGAAGGTCCGGTGTTGTACCCCACCCCAGCATTCCTGACGCGTTTCGGGCCAACGCCCTTCATCAAAGGTGAGCTGCTTGAAAGGAATACAAACAGGGCTTCCAGTATTTTTCCCTCTTTTATTCACTAAATTTGCCACAGGTGTGTATTTTTCGCATAGCATCCTGGGACTGGAAGTCCAAAAGTCTTTCCCATGTGGGCTGTATTCACTTCCCGGGCACTTTCACAACAATCCATCGTGAGCACAGCACCAGTGCCTCCCCCAGTGCAAACAACCATCCTCTGTTCCGTTTTCTGCAGCCTGGTAAAGCCGCAGCGGATCCACGTGTGACATGGCGGTGCAGTCCCGCGACCGGGCTGGCCGCTAAATGTGGAAGAAAAGGTATGCCCCTAGGTGGGACGCACTCACAGAGGTTCCGTAAAGGTCAGGGAAGGTCCGGTGTTGTACCCCACCCCAGCATTCCTGACGCGTTTCGGGCCAACGCCCTTCATCAAAGGTGAGCTGCTTGAAAGGAATACAAACAGGGCTTCCAGTATTTTTCCCTCTTTTATTCACTAAATTTGCCACAGGTGTGTATTTTTCGCATAGCATCCTGGGACTGGAAGTCCAAAAGTCTTTCCCATGTGGGCTGTATTCACTTCCCGGGCACTTTCACAACAATCCATCGTGAGCACAGCACCAGTGCCTCCCCCAGTGCAAACAACCATCCTCTGTTCCGTTTTCTGCAGCCTGGTAAAGCCGCAGCGGATCCACGTGTGACATGGCGGTGCAGTCCCGCGACCGGGCTGGCCGCTAAATGTGGAAGAAAAGGTATGCCCCTAGGTGGGACGCACTCACAGAGGTTCCGTAAAGGTCAGGGAAGGTCCGGTGTTGTACCCCACCCCAGCATTCCTGACGCGTTTCGGGCCAACGCCCTTCATCAAAGGTGAGCTGCTTGAAAGGAATACAAACAGGGCTTCCAGTATTTTTCCCTCTTTTATTCACTAAATTTGCCACAGGTGTGTATTTTTCGCATAGCATCCTGGGACTGGAAGTCCAAAAGTCTTTCCCATGTGGGCTGTATTCACTTCCCGGGCACTTTCACAACAATCCATCGTGAGCACAGCACCAGTGCCTCCCCCAGTGCAAACAACCATCCTCTGTTCCGTTTTCTGCAGCCTGGTAAAGCCGCAGCGGATCCACGTGTGACATGGCGGTGCAGTCCCGCGACCGGGCTGGCCGCTAAATGTGGAAGAAAAGGTATGCCCCTAGGTGGGACGCACTCACAGAGGTTCCGTAAAGGTCAGGGAAGGTCCGGTGTTGTACCCCACCCCAGCATTCCTGACGCGTTTCGGGCCAACGCCCTTCATCAAAGGTGAGCTGCTTGAAAGGAATACAAACAGGGCTTCCAGTATTTTTCCCTCTTTTATTCACTAAATTTGCCACAGGTGTGTATTTTTCGCATAGCATCCTGGGACTGGAAGTCCAAAAGTCTTTCCCATGTGGGCTGTATTCACTTCCCGGGCACTTTCACAACAATCCATCGTGAGCACAGCACCAGTGCCTCCCCCAGTGCAAACAACCATCCTCTGTTCCGTTTTCTGCAGCCTGGTAAAGCCGCAGCGGATCCACGTGTGACATGGCGGTGCAGTCCCGCGACCGGGCTGGCCGCTAAATGTGGAAGAAAAGGTATATATATATATATATTATCTACTGGCAGTCGCCAGTAGATAGTTATAGTTAGGATCGTGTTTCCATAGGAAATCCGCAGCATTCTATTTGGAATAACTTTGGCGCCGTTGACGAATCCTCGCGAAATTTTCAAAACTAATGGGGCGCTCCGCTCCGCTCCGCTCCTTCCCTGAAAGTCTCGGGGGGGATTCGTCAAGCGGGGGCTGAGAAAAAGGGGGGGTCCCAAAACGCGTTTTCCCCATGCATTTTTCCATAGGACCTTTAGTCGAAGGTACAGCCCGAACGGCTGAACAGAATTACTTGAAATTTGGCAGAGAGGTAGTCCTCAGGTCAGGGAAGTGCCTTTTGCAGGTCTGGTGTCAATCTGTTCAGTAGTTCCTGAGAAAATAGCATTTAAAAGCATATAAATATCTATAAGCGCGCACCGTGCGCGCACCGTGCGTGCACCCTAACGTGCGCGAGCGTAATTCTGATTGGTGGTTACATGTTAGTCAACGTTCGAATCGGTCGAAATCAGGAAGTGTCAGCCGCCATTTTGTTTGTTTTCAGTGCGAGAGTGAAAAAGGAAGGTGGCGAATGTGAAAAGGGGGCAGGGTAGAGAGTTCCTGACCCCCTAGCCTTTGTCAGGGGGTCCCTGAAAAACCCCGAAGGCAGAATTTAAAATTTTTTTTTAAAAAATTAAAAATCGCGGGGGTGCGCGCATCGTGCGCGCACGGTGAAAAACCAAAAAAAAAAAAAAAAAATTTTTAATACATAGTGTATTGTAAAATAAATATAGAAAAAAAATGATAATACATAAATAAATTGGCATTTAAAAAAACGTACAAATTCACTGAAAAAACTATAGGTTTCACACACGTTATAGTTAGGAGTTAGCATTTAAAAAACCTTGCAAATTCACTTAAAAAAACCATAGGTTTCATACATGTCATAGTTAGGTGGATATTTCACTCGTAAAAAACCAATGAAATTCCCCCGTTATAGTTAGTTCAGATAACTATAACTCACGCGACTGCCACTCTATCACACGGATGATGTCATCAGTGATGTCATGAGTGATGCCACTGACCATATCATGAGTGATGTAATATGTGACGTCATGAGCACTGGATTGCGGGCGCGCGAGTTATAGTTATCTGAACTAACTATAACGGGGAAATTTCATTGGTTTTTTACGAGTGAAATATCCACCTAACTATAACGTGTGAACCCTATGGTTTTTGAAGTGAATTTGCAAGGTTTTTTAAATGCTAATTCCTAACTTTAACGTGTGTGAAACCTATGGTTTTTTCAGTGAATATATTTATATATATATATATATATATATATATATATATATATATATATATATATATATATATATATATATATATATATATATATATATATATATATATATATATATATCCCATCTAGAACTACCCGGGGTTCCCTACTCCCTTTTTTGCATAATTAATAAGTAACTTTAAGCCTGAAAGGGCATTGTTTTGACTTATACTGGGTGCCCCCTTGTGTCCTAACAAAGTTGTGCTGATCTGATTAGCTCTAATAAAAGCAAAAAACATTTTTCAGGGGCTGCTTTTATTCATTCTAGGTTGACTTGAATGGTATTTTACCAATCCAAAGCTGTAATACAGTGCCTGAAATGGTAAAGGTTTTTCAGCTCGGCGTAGTTAATCCTTCGCTTAAAAATCTTGTTGCCAAAATGGCAAAAGGCTGTGTCACCTTTCTAGCTCAGCGTGAATGGCACTATGCCAACCCCATTCTTAAAAACTTTGTTACAAAAACAGACATTTGAGGTGAGCAGATTCAGAGTGTTGGTGGTGTCGTAAACAGCCTCATATAAAGGGGCTGCTCTCCACCCACACCTTGGAAACTACCCAGGATTCCATAAATGATACTCACGCGGTACCAAAGAAATTCAAGAAACTGGCCCTTCTGATTAACCGAGGAAGCTTTTGCTCCTATCGGTCATTTCGGCACCATGGTACTGAAATCAACTGAATTCTGGCCACAACATTAAAAACAATTGCAGTCCCCATTACCAAACTTTGGAACTAGTTCCCCAAGTCCTGAAAAAAATTAAAGGCCACATGACACAGCAGGGTAAGATTTTCTTAAACCATAGAGAAAATGGCCATTGTGCAGTCCGTAGACCATTCAGAGGGGGGTTGACGCCTGCAGTGGGGTGGCTCTAGGACATATTCACCACTGGCCATGGGTCACGGCTTTGCACAGTGGGTGGCTGGGGCACCCTCAGAGGAGTTAGGTGCAGGGTCTAGCTAGAGACCAGATCGGCTGTGCACAATGGAGGGTTCAGTACCTGCGGAGGAGTTAGGTGCAGGGGAGGACACCCCCCACGGCCAACCTCCCGCTGTGCATTGCTGAATGCTTTGTGCAGTGGGGGTGTTTGCTGAAGTATGTCCACAGGGTTGAACATATACTCAACTTAAAATATGATCAAATCATCACACAAATATACTGAATAAAAGACAACATTTCAACAAGCTATGGCAGCTGCACCACCTGAAGTAGTCACTGTAACAATACAACCCAATTGCCCACTTCTAATGGCCAGCTGCTCATTGGCCATACATAAGAAATATTTTACACTAGAAAAGAGAGGCAGCAAACAAACGTGTATATAAAAAGTCAGTTCAAGTAACAAGTATTAGATCCTTTTTGTGTGTGTTTCATCTTTGTATTCAGGTTCTTCATCCAAAAACAAATGCACAGCCAACGCCTTTCACCTTGACAAAGGCTTCCACAGGGCTGCAAACCACTTACATGTAAACAATCACATGTACAAAGAAACGCCACATGTTAATATTAAAAGACACATCATTAAATTGAATCCTAAACAAACATTAAAAGCCCACCATCTAGGCCTTTCCATGGACATTAACAAGATAACATACCCAAAACATCTTGCATACGAAAAACATATATTTGCTGCAGCAACGAACATGCAAAACTGTCTCAGAAAATATTAAAATGCAATATCATTGGTCTAGAGACATGAACACACATATTCAAATCAAATTATATTATATCCACCCGATATGAGGTTCTACTATTTGTGTGCCCAGGCGCAGTTTGCTCCCTGCACCGCTGATGTCGTCGGCCCTAACGGGTGGCAGGGGTGGGCCGCGGTATGAAATCAACCATGTTCAATGCACAGCGTGGGCTTGGAAAACTCTTTCTAGAAGGACACAATTAGACTACCTCTACGCTCCTACCCTGCCGCTAGCGGCTCACCCCCCATATTTCCGCCACACAGGAGCAGGCCGCAGTAGGTGTGCTGAGAGCAGCGGGGATTGCCCGGTTGGGCGATCTCTATAAGATTGGTCAATTCCGGCCGCTGTCAGAGATACAGGCTGGTTGGGAACACAATATGATGCTGGGGTTCACTTATGTACGTGTGAGGCATGCTGTCCGAGATATCTATCCTGATTATCCTGCAGAACCGAGGGCCCTGAAGGCGCTGCAGGCGGTGCTGTCAGGCGATTCTCGTAAGGGCATTATAACCAAGCTATACAATACATCTATGAGGGAACTGGACTTTACTGAAAGTCCCTCCTATACCAAATGGCATGCAGAACTTGGGGCCTCATTTACAGTGGATGTCTGGAAGTTTTGCTGCACACTGACTAGTCGCCTGACGGTGTACTGCAACATCCGCATTATCCACTTTAAATACTTACACCAGTTATATTACAGGCCTCTCCAGGAGCAACTTTGGTCTGTGGGAGAATACTCGCTGTGTGAGATGCGGACAGGATGATGCCTATTTTTTACATTTAGCATGGCGCTGCGCTGGTATATATGCATTTTGGAACCGGGTTACCGGGGTCCTCTCGGATGTTGTGCTGGAGTCTGTGGTGTGTGAGCCGGAAGTCTGCCTACTAGGCTGGGTGAAGCGCTTGAAACCATGCAATCGCAGACTGGTGGCTGTCTCTCTTCTTATGGCTAAGCGCGCAGTCGCACAATGTTGAGGCGTCAAAGCTATTCCGACAGTAAAGAGGTGGGTCCGTGAGTTGTTTTACAGCAGGGAACAATTGGAAACGTATGCTGAGGAGTTACCAGAGGCTTCAGGACCTAAGGACTTCTGGACTCCGCTCACGGGGCACCTGCTTGGTCATCCCGATTTGCAATAGTTACTGTAAACAAGCTACTGGATTGCTTGGCCACTTTCCTAGAGTATTTGTCTTTAGATTGTCTGAGACATTGGGTTCCAGGACAACTTATTAGTGTCGAGGTTCCAGGGTGGGGAGGGTGGTGGGGTTGTTCTTCTTGGGAATTGTTGTTTGGTGGTAAATCACAAAAAAGAAAATGCTTGTATTGCCTATTGCTGCAGTCAAATTACTTGTCCCTGGCTTCCGGGCTTTGTAATATTCTGTGGCAAGCGGATTAATAAAGAGATTTAAAAAAAAAACAAATTATACTATATCATACACAAAAGAAACAAATTTCAAACTGAGTCAAAAAAATAAAATTTACAAAAGTTCAATGTGGATACACAGAAGACAGTTGATCCATAATCTTTACAAAGCCATCTATTAAAAGAGCCAAAGAGTGCTCAGAAAGACTTCCAGAAGAAGACCGCCAACAAACCCAAATACTGAATGAAAGAGTGCAAAAGGTACAGAATCAAGACAAAATGGCAGAAATGTGACTAGTGTATTTTATCAAACTACAGAGTGTTACCCATAAGACATACCTGAAGGTGTCTAATCAGTGACTAATGAATACCTTGACTCAAAATTGTGGGGCATGTCAAGCCTTTAAGAGGGTGATTCCAATACTGTGGATATAGACCAAATACTTTTTTTGAGGTTGTTCAAGGTTTAGAAAGTGAGTAACCCTATTAAATCCTATGGAGCCATTTTTGTTAGGTGGGTAAATACCAGTAAATAGAAGGAAAGATCCACGATATGTGAGTGAGTTGACAAATATGCTATGTGCTCTACATGCAGCCAAAGGTTATGTCTATTATCACTTGATTGGTGATTTGACACAGGTGTAACTTGTTGAACTGCATAAAGCCCACAAAGCCTATAGTACACTTGTACCATCATTGGATGATATAATCAGTGATATTTAATTTCTTTATTTATTGTGTTTTATAAGGCGCAAACATAACGATCACTCTATCAGAGCACTGTATAATGAGAGCGCTGGAGGGGGTTGTAGGCATTAAAACACCTGACACAATAAGGTAATCTGTACAAAGAGTTCTCGGATCAACGTATAAACAAAATAAGATACAATATAAAATAGAGAATGCAGTACATAGAGTTCATAGCGCAAGGTGTAGAACAATAGGATTCAGTATGAAATAGGGTAAATGATAGTTTCAAAATAGTTGTCTTAACCCCATGAGTGCGCACGACGTCTCCCGGCCGTCGTGCATTACGGTGGGCATGTGCGCACGACGGCCGGGAGACGTCGTGTTCCCGAACGCCGTTTATTTCTCCCGCACAGCGGGAGAAATAAACCCTCACGCAAGGGGTTAAGACATGTTTTTCAAGTAGTATGGCTTTAACTACCTTCTTGAAGATCATGAGTGAGGCAATTGCTTTCGTTGAGTGTGGCAGGGAGTTCTATATTTTTGGAGCAGATTCAGCAAAAGTGCATCTGTGAGTTTTCCTTTTTTTGAATCTGGGTGGTTCTAGGATTAGGGATATAGCACTTCTCGAGTCCCTTCCGCCTCCTGATAGCTTTATCCTATTTGCCATGATTTGCAGACCAGAGTTGTGAAGAGCTTTGTGTGTTCTGCAAGCCACCTTTAGTGGCATCCTAGCTTCAATTGGGAGCCAGTTGAGGGTTCTGAGTGATGGGATATGCGGTCATACCAATGTGTGCCTGTCAACAGTCTTGCTGTTATATTTATTGTTTTTTTCATTTGAGCTAGTGTGGCATTCCCATAGACCAGTCTTGAAAGCACTAGTGATTGCACCGCCGTTTTGAGGTCACCTAGCAGTATGAAGGGTTTTAGTTTTCTTAGAAGGTGCAGATGTAGGTTGGCACTTTTGGTAACCGCTTGTATATGAGCTTGCATGTTTAAATTAGAATCTAGTGTGATGCCAGTGATGTAATGGAGTCGCAGATGGTTGGGGTGCAGTTTAGTGATTTGAGGTTAAGAGACCAGAGTTGCAGTTGAGGGTATCTAAGTGGTGGGGAGAATGGATTTGGATTTTGTCAGGTTGAGTTTTAGATGGTTGTGTGTCAGCCATTCCTGTGTTTTCTTCAGGGTGTCATCCAGTCTCCCAATATCCTCATGACAGGAGAGTTTGATGTATAGCTGAGAATCATCAGCATACATGTGGTATGTGAGTTCTGATTTTTTTAGGATTTCAGGGAGTGGTTCCTTGCATAGATTGAAGAGTGTTGGTGAAATTGTAGATCCTTACGGAACACCTCAGTCAATGTCTGCTACTTCAATTAGGGTGGTGCTGATTTTGACTCTCTGTTGTCGGTTCTGCAAGAAGGAGGTGAACGAGTTAAGAATGGCTCCTGTGAGGCCCACTCTGAATTCAAGATTTTCTTCGAGGCATTTGTGGCTAACCGTGTCGAACGTCGCTGATAAATCTAGAAGTATTAGTATTCCTTTTGGTCTAGTGCTGTTTGTATACCATCTAGGATGTTAAAAATGGCTACCTCGGTATTGCGACCAGGCCTGAAACCTGTTTGGTGTTTGTCCAATAGGTCAAAATTCTTGATGTGTTTGCATAGCTGATCATGAGTGCATTCTTCTGCCAATTTGACAAGGAAGGGAAGATTGAATACTGGTCAAAAGTTGTATAAATCATTCTGGTCAGTGCCTAGTGTTTGTTAGTCAGGCATTCTTGGAAGGAACATTGTTGTAGAGATGCATTCATGATTTTTGTCCATAGGGGAGTGGCGGCTTGGTGTATCTCTTTCAGTAGGTGGGAGGGAATGGGGTTGTCGAAATATGTGGTAGGTTTCACTGACAGAATTATTCTCTGGATTGCCTCCTTAGAAAGAGATCTGAAGCTGCTCCAGAAGGCTCAGTTTTTACCTGGGATGGTTGAATAGTGTTGGTCAGACTTCTTGCAGTGTGTTGTAAGAGTGAAGTTGATGGATTCTCCAGGTTGGATACTAGCTTGGCTGAAGACAGAGTTGCTAATAGTTGTGATTTTTTATTTAAAGAAAGTGGAGAAGGTGTTGCAGATGTTTGCAGTTGTGAGTTTTTCAGGTTTTCCTGATTGAAGTTTTATTGTGTCATATAGTTTTTTTTGGGTCTGTTCTTCTCTTTGTCTAGTTGAGATCTGATCGCTGATGTTTTGGTATTCAAGATAGCTTTTTTATATGCATTTCTGTGCTTTCTCAACTGTTTGAGATGGGTGATGTTAGGGTCCTTCCTCCAAAGTTGTTCCAGATGTCTTAATTTTCTTCTTTGATTGTTTATGTTTTGGTTGAACCATGGTACTGAGGGTTTTTTCTTTTACCTTTTTAGACATAATGGAGCAGCCTTCTGGACTATGACAGTCATATTAATGTTGTAGAGGTGTGTCAGTACATAAACCGATGTTTGGTCGGTCCTAGGATTCAAAGAGGTTTGGCATAGTTCCAACAGTTCCGTTGTGTTTACATGGCTGTAGTCCCTCATCCATGTTTTCTCCCTTCTCATTTGACTCTTGATTTTAGTCTCTTGGGATGATGTCAAGGAGGTTTATTGATCCCGGTTTGGCGATGATGAGGTCAAGTGTGGCACCTTTGTTGTGGGTTGGTCCATTGCATGTTTAAATCATGTTGATGTTCTGAAGTAGTTTACTGAGTGCAGCCACTGTGGGGTCTTTGTCATTGTACCAATGCAGGTTAAAACCTCCTAATATTATTGTATTAGAGAGTGAGGTATCATTGATTATGATCGTTTCCATTAGTTACTTCAGGAAGACTGTGTTGCTGCCCGGAGGATGGTATAACAGGAGTGTTTTTGCTAGCAGTTTCTTTTAAAGCTTGATTTCATCTCTTTAGCATTCAAATGATGATGTCTCTTCTAGGGAGAGTGAGTTTAAGGTTGGGGAGTTTATGTAGTCTATTGCAAGACCTCCCTCCTGTTTCACTGTGCGGTCTAGATGTAAGATGTCAAAACACGGAATGAGGACTTCTAGAATTGGGGCTGCTGTTTGGTTGAGCCAGGTTTCTGTTAGGGATAGAATGTCCAAATCATGTGTTGAGATCACATCTGGTATATCCATTGCATGTTTTACCGCTGATCTGCGATTGTGCAGCATGCATTTCAGGTTTGTGACAGTTTTGGGAGTTGCAGAGAAGGACATTTTGTTTGTTGCGATCTCGATAAAGTTGTTGTGATTGACTTGTAGAGGGTTGTATCTCCGGTTTATGTAGTTGGATATTTTGACGATCAGGATGATTGTTGTTGTGTCCGGCGAGGTTTTCTGTGTGGCTTGATAGTATATTAGCAAAGTGGTTATGTCTTCTTCTGAGAGGTGATTATTTGTTCTTCTTGGCCTGTGTAACTTGTTGTCTCTGGGATTTGTGAGTCTGTTGTTGTAGATGGGTTTTCTGCTAACAGGGTCGGCCGTCTTTGCACTTAGTAGTGGTTGTGTACAGCTTCTCTAGGTACGTAGGAGTGTGGTGACTTTCTTCTTTACTCAATCTATGTCTTCCCTTAGTAAATGCAAGTTGTTGTTGATTTGATTTACGGTGAGTTTTTGTGTTAGGCACTGACAAACGACATTATCTATCTGTGTGAGTGTTTGAGAATTTTCAGGACTTATCTGAGTTTTTGTTTCTATCTCCTGTTCATTTTCAGGACCTATTTGGGTTTTGTTATTACCTCCTGTTCATTGTCGGGGGGATGTTTTTTGTCACTGATCCACTTTCTTTTGTTAAGTATTTGTTCCTTGGGCTGGAACTGCTGATTGTATAGAGGTATAGCTAGGGACTCTGTGAGGCTGTGTAGCCTGCAGTGCTACGATTGACCTAGGGGTTGGTTCTTAGGGCATAGTTAGTCAGTTTGAGGGAAAGGTTAGGCGACGGAGTATTCAGCGGATAACTAATAGGATTTGATGGGGCTGCTACTTGCCTTTTTAGGTCAATGAAAAGTGAGTCGAATGTTTGAACGTCATGGCCCACTGCTTGAATAAAGATGTTGCCATTTTAGAAAATACAGGGGCCGGTTCACAGAACTAATCTGAGATAAAATCCTAAACGTACTACTTTTGGTATTCACAGAAGGCATTTAGTAGTAGTAAAGGTAGGACTCCTACCTTTACTACTACTAAACTGGGATAAAATCCCAAACTTACTACTTTTGGTATTCACAGAAGACATTTAGTAGTAGTGAAGTTAGGACTCCTAACTTTACTACTACTAAATGCCTTTTGTGAATACCGAAAGTCGTAAAGTTAGGATATTATCTCAGTTTAGTAGTAGTAAGGTTAGGAGTCCTTACGTTACTGCTACTAAATGCCTTCTGTGAATACCAAAAGTAGTAAGTTTAGGATTTTATCTCAGATTAGTTCTGTGAATCGGCCCCTGAGATAGTGGTGTTTGCTTTGAGTGTGGGGAAGGGTGATAGTATATGAGTTTGAGTCCACATGGGATGTTCGGTGTGGTGATGAAAGCCTTGAGCGAGTAAAATGTATTTTGCCATTTTGCTGTGCGTCTCATGTGTAATCGGGCTTAATGGCTTCTTTTGAGGAGCAAAAATAGGAATCAGATATGAGCATTACAGGGTTGCTCCTTAGAATATTGTGTTTAAATTGTTTTGCTCCATTTTTGGATACGTTTGGTGGGTAGTTGATTCTGAGTGAGTTAATTCCTGAGTGGGAGCATCATTAGAGATGTCATCAGTGATGTCATCGATTCTGAGCTTAGAAAAGTCATAGAGACCAGCAATCACGTCATGCTTACAGGTTAGCCTGGTCCTTTATTCTTTCTCGGGGACAACCAATTTGACTGGTATGATGAAAGCAGCCTTCTCATTCACATTAATCTTTTATTAGAAACTGTGTTTCAGAAACTGTGACTCAGAGTCATCTCAAAGCAGGTCTCTGTAATGTACTTTCTGCTATAAAAATAATAGAGCCATCATAAACTCCAGTATCAATGCCGAAGAGTATAGCATTCTATTGTTAACTGAAAACTAGATATCGGAGGATTGCCTCTCACTATTAGATGACTTAGTTTCGCCACACTTCAAACTTATAAAGTTCGAACGCCCAGCTAAAAGGGATGGTGGGAGTCCATATAATTTTCAAAGACAATCTTACAATTCGTACTCTAGCATGCACTCAATTGGCTGGAACAGAAACCTAGGTAATGGGGCTACATCCTACTCACATCCTCCCTTAGTGATCTTCCCCTCCTGCCCAATATTACCACAAGGCTCTTCAACTGGCTGGAAGAACTCGTAACTTACGCCTACACACACTTCCAGGACATACTGGTTCTTGAAGATTTTAATATATGGGCTGAAAAACGTGTCAATGCATCTGATGAGACCATTTAGACAAGATACATCAAGAATATCTGTTCTCTCAGCTCCCATATTACAGACTTGGTTGCCCCCCTCACCTCATCCCCTGGTCTAACCACCTACCTATCTCTTTCTTATCAAGAGAACATCCCCTTTTCCCCCATGCAGTAGGAACCACCATGTTTGTTCCAAGGGCAGAGTACCGCAACGCAGCAATTTGCGCTGCGTCGCGTTACTCCAGATTTTTGAAGCCCCGCAAAGTGGCTTGCCTGGTTTCAAAAACCTGTCTTATGGTTTGCGTCGCTCTTGTACCACATGCACTTACATGCACTTACATGCCTCCCATTCATTATGGCACTGCAACGCTGATGGTGTACAAGCTGGCATGAATCCCTAAATCTCTGCCTTGATTCAAGCCCCTCCGCATCATATGTTTTACAGGAGGTGGTTGATCATAAGTCTGTTGCGTTATAAACGCTATTTCTTTTGTTAAAGTAATTATTGATGCACAACTTGGTTCCACGGTGCGGCAGAAAGTAAATACCGGCTGTGGCTCAAAACTTTCTCTTCCACTGTGAAAAATACTTGGTACTATATTTTCTGTGGTGCAAGAGCAATGCAAACCGGTTCATAAATATGGCCAATAATCTCTTAAGTGACAACCAAGGTGGCTTCAGACCGGGCTGCTCTACAGAGTTGGTCATTCTCCTGCTCGACAGGAGAGGCTCGGAAGTGTTGCTCCTCCTCAGCTGGATCCAATACCATCGATCAGTGCATTCTCTTGTTTTTATTTTAGATCTTTATTTGAAGGTACAGTACGGTGGTTCATAAAAAAGAAAACAAGCAAAACCATCTCATCATATTCACTGAGAAACAGGGTACTAACTTGGATCTCCACTTCTATAAGAGCAATGATCACGCCACCAGCATTGAAATAAATTTCAGTTTCTTGTGCCTCACCGCAATGCCTAGCATGGAGCAGTACCCCGAATGTACAAACAAGGATTTGTGGGGAATTTGCATCTGTAATGGGTCCTCTAAAAATCTAAAAATGCTTCCCTAAAATGTACCCAGTTTACTACAACTCTATATAATATGTGACCAACCTCCGCTGCCAGCCATATCACAGCTAAGACATTGATTAGAGCATTCCCAATTTATTTTATTTAAAAACTGAGGGGTGAGATATATCAACAATTTGAAAATAATTGCATTTAGAAAAAGTTGTCCTTCTCAAAGTTGAAAAATGTAGCATCATTAATTCTCAGACAAATACCTCTCGTCCGTACCACTTTCTCCTCTTCATCATTGCATTCTCCTTGACCACCTCAAGTCCTTAGGAATCAAGGCATCGCCCTAAAGTGGATCACCTCCTTCCTTGCAAGTTGGTCCCAACCCATCAGCTATGCAATTTTTCCTTGTGCCCTTTCCCAGTACGGCTGGGTGTTCCTGAGGCTTATCTCTTTCCCCACTCCTATTTAACCTTTATACGGTTCCCATCGCAGAACTCCTTGCACACTCTAAAGCAATGTGTTATCTTTACGCTGATGTTTTCATAACCCTGTTACCAGCTTACAAGCTATTATGAACTCTATTGTGACCTGGATGAGTGTTAACCACCTCAAAATCAATCCATCCAAGTCAGAAACTGTCCCTCAGTTGTCACAGAACCAATCTCTGGGACAATTCTTTATGGCTACAAAATCTGGGGCAATCCCTATCACTCCAATACCACCTTCATCCGACCAATCACTACATTCAGAATTATTGGCATCTTGCTTCACCATAAGTTAGATATAAATGCCCATATCTCTCAGTTCACTAAATCCTACCTCCATCAGATAAGGCTTTTAAGAAAATGTAATGCTCTTTCTCTCCTTCCCGCTTAAAATTATGGCTGCTTACACGTTTGCGCACTCCAGACTCAATTATGGCAAAGTAATATATCTGGGCATTCCCACGATCTCAATTGCCAGACTACAAAAAATCCAAGAGGCCCTTATTAAAAGTATTTATTCAGCAAAGAAAATTGTATTCCTTCTCTTTCCATTGAAATTCCCTAGACTGACTTCCCGTCAACAAACGAATTGTATTTATATATGCATGTATCATACATAAAATCTACACTGACATGGCCACCAGAGTTTCCTGTAAGTTCCTTAAATACCAGTCACTCCCCCGCCCCCATGTCTTCAGCACCAAACAGCTGTTCGAAGTTTCCCTCTTCAGATTCACGCATTAGGGCGCGCCCATCTTCAGCGTGCTTGGTGCCAAGGTTTGGGACTCTACACCCGGAACATCTATGTCATCCCAAAGCTACTTAGTTTAGAATAGCCCTTCATCCCACAACTTCTCCAGTTCAGAAACGTCATTAAAACCCAACACTTCTCCCAGTAATCAGCCCCTGCTTTTCCTCAGCATGTGACACAAACGCAGTCAGACTCCATGTGGAGGGATAGTGCGCTCTATAAATCTCCATTAAATACATAAATCTATGTATAAATGTCATTTAACATGTCTTGAGTGATGTAGTATGTGAGGTCATAATCAGAGCATGATGGGGCCGTAAGTTATAGTTAGTTCACTAAACTATAACTAGCAGTTTTCAGTGGTGTTTCGGCTTTTAATTGACATTAGTTTTTATCTCATTTCAGCACCTACATATACCCTCATTATAACCTTTGTTTTTTTTCAGAATGTATATAAACACACACACAAATATATATATATATAGATTACCTACTGGCGGTCGCCAGTAGGTAGTTATAGTTAGGACCATGTTTCCATAGGAAATCCGCAACATTCTATTTTGAATAACTTTGGCGCCGGTCGACGAATCCTCGCGAATTTTTCAAAATAGGTGGAGCGCTACGCTCTGCTCCTTCCCTGAAAGTCTCGGGGGGATTCGTCAAGCGGGGGCTGAGATGAAAGGGGGGTCCCAAAACGCGTTTTTCCCATGCATTTTTCCATAGGACCTTTAGACAGGGCTACAGCCCGAACGTCTGAACAGAATTACTAGAAATTTGGCAGAGAGGTAGTCCTCAGGTCAAGGAAGTGCCTTTTGTAGGTTTGGTGTAAATCTGTTCAGTAGATTCTGAGAAAATAGCCTTTAAATCAATATATATATCTGAGCCAGCTTACGGTGCGCTTACGGTACGCTTACCGTACGCGTACGGTGGCGTGCGCGAGCGCGATTCTGATTGGCTCTTAGATCTTAGTAAACATTCAAATCGGTCGAAACCAGGAAGCGGCGGCCGCCATTTCGTGTGTTTCACTCAGAAAAAAAAGAGTGATATCTTGAAAAGGGGGCAAGGAGGAGAGTTACAGACCCCCTAACATTTGTAAGGGGGTCAAAGAAGGACAGAAAAGTACAAAGAAAACATTTATTGATTTTAAAAAAAATCGCGGGGTACGCGTACGGTAAGCGTACGGTAAAAAAAAAAAAAAAAAAAGAAATGAAAATCAGATTTAAGTGTTTAGATATTAGGGGGCTCTAAAAAGAGCCGTTGTGTTTATGAAGTGTTTTTCGGTACCTACAAGTAAGTACCGATGCAGAGTCTAAGGTTCAAGAGGAAGACTCTGTTCCCTTCATCATTGAAGTGCACACCATCTCCTCTATAAATGTCTTGCATGTCGTAACGCAAGTTGTTGTGGTAAATGGAACCCATACCATAGTCACGGAGGAAAGCAGAAACAGATTTGTTGACGTGCTTTCTTGCTTTGTCAATCTGCGGACAGAAATGATTGGACCAGTTCCATTTTTGCCTTTGGCATATGTTAGAAAACACAAAGGCAGTTTTAGGGAAAAGTGAAAACAGTTGTGCAAAGGTGTCCTTCATAAGCATTTCCA
This sequence comes from Triturus cristatus, assembly GCF_964204655.1. NCBI lineage: Eukaryota > Metazoa > Chordata > Amphibia > Caudata > Salamandridae > Triturus > Triturus cristatus. Next base: position 990,680,162 of record NC_140584.1, on the reverse strand, counting down.
GACCTACCCCAGTCAAAGTGCCTAGGTCATTGCCACCACAGTGCACTATTATGAGGTCAGGGTGTTGGATGTGCATGAAGGATTTCACCAATGGCATCAATTGGTGCCACTTTAACCCTCTCTGACCAATCCATTTAATGTCTACATTTGGCAAAGCAAGGTCTCTCACCATATCTGTTTTCTCTGCATACTTTTCACTCCAGAAGACATAGCTGTGCCCTACAATCCACACTGTGAACATCTTCAAAGGAGAACTGGATGCACTCAGGAGGTGTCTTTCAGTAGAATGGCAAAATGAAAAGAAAGACAGTTTGGAAATGGAGGCATACATATTTTTTTTTTTTTAAAAGAACTGATTGGCTGTTTCATACCATTCTAGAATAAAAACTAGGCTGTATGTGTAAATTAATAGAAGCATGTTTTGTATTGGTACAGAAAAATGTGTTACCAAAGAACAGTACTATGGATTTGCTGTTAGGTTTGAAAATTCAAGCACTCTTGCTCTGTGGAATTGAAACATTGTTTGGTGAACTTCTGACCTAACTCCACACAGCAGTGTTCCATGAACTGTTGCTATGGTAGCAGGCAGAAGTCAAGTTGGGGGAAGGGTACTAGGCAGAAGTCAAGTTGGGGGAAGGGTACTTTTGGAAAAGGGTTGGTTTTCAACCAATAGAAATGTGTGATTACATTTGAAAAAAAGGGGCAAGCACTGAGATTTGAAACTAACATGTATATGTGTGGAAAAAGAGAGGGAAAGTTTGCCATTATCTGGTTCTGCTGAGAGGAGAGAGGTGTAAAGAACAGAGATCCTGGCTCTGATAATCTGCTGTTTGAGTGCCACATTTCTTTCACAACTAACTAATTTTAAAGGTGAGTTTAGAGTTTGAGAGGGGATGTATATGGTAAATTAAGAAATGAATAATAGAAATGCAATTCTTTTTGTTGAAGTTGTGTTTATTATTTTCTGTTTTGGGAGAAATTTAAATGTGAGGAACAAGTAAAATAATATGGACTATGTTTTCACAATAAATTAAGGTGTACTGGTATAATAAAAGAATAGTTTAAGGGTTTGTGGTTGGACTCAGTAATGCAAATACATTCAGCATCACTAAGGCTGGTTGCCCTTGCTGGAGTGTAGGCAGTCACCCAGGTTACAAATGGTGCTGGTCTGAAAAAGCAGTTTGGACATGTGCTTTTTAAAAAATCTGAAAAGTGGATTCATAATGTGTCAGTCTGTAAAAATGTTTATCACTTGCAAAAAAAAAGAGCACTAAGTGTGCTTTCAAATTGGCAAAGAAATTTCGTTTTGTGACTAATGTGAAAACATGACTGTGTGCAAATAGGAATTACAGGCAGAGATTTATTGCGTATTGCTCTGGTGATTTCACAGTTGCATTAGATGGAAAGGGGGAGCCATTTTTTGGTGCAGAAGCAGACTCTTAGCACACACCTAGCTGCTTACTATGTGGAATCATGCACAGTATTCACAAGCGAGTGGGGTTTGAGGTTTCAGTCAGTAATGCAAATACATTCAGCATCACTAAGGCTGGTTGCCCTTGCTGGAGTGTAGGCAGTCAACCAGGTTACACATGGTGCTGGTCTGAAAAAGCAGTTTGGACATGTGCTTTTTAAAAAATCTGAAAAGTGGATTCATAATGTGTCAGTCTGTAAAAGTGTTTATCACTTGCCAAAAAAAAGAGCAGTAAGTGTGCTTTCAAATTGGCAAAGAAATTTCGTTTTGTGACTAATGTGAAAACATGACTCTGTGTGCAAATAGGAATTACAGGCAGAGATTTATTGCGTATTGCTCTGGTGATTTCACAGTTGCATTAGATGGAAAGGGGGAGCCATTTTTTGGTGCAGAAGCAGACTCTTAGCACACACCCAGCTGCTTACCATGTGGAATCATGCACAGTATTCACAAGCGAGTGGGGTTTGAGGTTTCAGTCAGTAATGCAAACACATTCAGCATCACTAAGGCTGGTTGCCCTTGCTGGAGTGTAGGCAGTCACCCAGGTTACAAATGGTGCTGGTCTGAAAAAGCAGTTTGGACATGTGCTTTTTAAAAAATCTGAAAAGTGGATTCATAATGAGTCAGTCTGTAAAAATGTTTATCACTTGCAAAAAAAAAGAGCAGTAAGTGTGCTTTCAAATTGGCAAAGAAATTTCGTTTTGTGACTAATGTGAAAACATGACTCTGTGTGCAAATAGGAATTACAGGCAGAGATTTATTGCGTATTGCTCTGGTGATTTCACAGTTGCATTAGATGGAAAGGGGGAGACATTTTTTGGTGCAGAAGCAGACTCTTAGCACACACCTAGCTGCTTACTATGTGGAATCATGCACAGTATTCACAAGCGAGTGGGGTTTGAGGTTTCAGTCAGTAATGCAAATACATTCAGCATCACTAAGGCTGGTTGCCCTTGCTGGAGTGTAGGCAGTCACCCAGGTTACAAATGGTGCTGGTCTGAAAAAGCAGTTTGGACATGTGCTTTTTAAAAAATCTGAAAAGTGGATTCATAATGTGTCAGTCTGTAAAAGTGTTTATCACTTGCCAAAAAAAAAGAGCAGTAAGTGTGCTTTCAAATTGGCAAAGAAATTTCGTTTTGTGCCTAATGTGAAAACATGACTCTGTGTGCAAATAGGAATTACAGGCAGAGATTTATTGCGTATTGCTCTGGTGATTTCACAGTTGCATTAGAAGGAAAGGGGGAGCCAGTTTTTTGGTGCAGAAGCAGACTCTTAGCACACACCCAGCTGCTTACCATGTGGAATCATGCACAGTATTCACAAGCGAGTGGGGTTTGAGGTTTCAGTCAGTAATGCAAACACATTCAGCATCACTAAGGCTGTTTGCCCTTGCTGGAGTGTAGGCAGTCACCCAGGTTACAAATGGTGCTGGTCTGAAAAAGCAGTTTGGACATGTGCTTTTTAAAAAATCTGAAAAGTGGATTCATAATGTGTCAGTCTGTAAAAGTGTTTATCACTTGCCAAAAAAAAGAGCAGTAAGTGTGCTTTCAAATTGGCAAAGAAATTTCGTTTAAGGGCCTAATGTGAAAACATGACTCTGTGTGCAAATAGGAATTACAGACAGAGATTTATTGCGTATTGTTCTGGTGATTTCACAGTTGCATTAGATGGAAAGGGGGAGCCATTTTTTGGTGCAGAAGCAGACTCTTAGCACACACCCAGCTGCTTACCATGTGGAATCATGGACAGTATTCACAAGCGAGTGGGGTTTGAGGTTTCAGTCAGTAATGCAAATACATTTAGCATCACTAAGGCTGTTTGCCCTTGCTGGAGTGTAGGCAGTCACCCAGGTTACAAATGGTGCTGGTCTGAAAAAGCAGTTTGGACATGTGCTTTTTAAAAAATCTGAAAAGTGGATTCATAATGTGTCAGTCTGTAAAAGTGTTTATCACTTGCCAAAAAAAAGAGCAGTAAGTGTGCTTTTAAATTGGCAAAGAAATTTCGTTTAAGGGCCTAATATGAAAACATGACTCTGTGTGCAAATAGGAATTACAGGCAGAGATTTATTGCGTATTGCTCTGGTGATTTCACAGTTGCATTAGATGGAAAGGGGGAGCCATTTTTTGGTGCAGAAGCAGACTCTTAGCACACACCCAGCTGCTTACCATGTGGAATCATGGACAGTATTCACAAGCGAGTGGGGTTTGAGGTTTCAGTCAGTAATGCAAATACATTCAGCATCACTAAGGCTGTTTGCCCTTGCTGGAGTGTAGGCAGTCACCCAGGTTACAAATGGTGCTGGTCTGAAAAAGCAGTTTGGACATGTGCTTTTTAAAAAATCTGAAAAGTGGATTCATAATGTGTCAGTCTGTAAAAGTGTTTATCACTTGCCAAAAAAAAGAGCAGTAAGTGTGCTTTCAAATTGGCAAAGAAATTTCGTTTTGTGACTAATGTGAAAACATGACTCTGTGTGCAAATAGGAATTACAGGCAGAGATTTATTGCGTATTGCTCTGGTGATTTCACAGTTGCAATAGAAGGAAAGGGGGAGCCAGTTTTTTGGTGCAGAAGCAGACTCTTAGCACACACCCAGCTGCTTACCATGTGGAATCATGCACAGTATTCACAAGCGAGTGGGGTTTGAGGTTTCAGTCAGTAATGCAAATACATTCAGCATCACTAAGGCTGGTTGCCCTTGCTGGAGTGTAGGCAGTCACCCAGGTTACAAATGGTGCTGGTCTGAAAAAGCAGTTTGGACATGTGCTTTTTAAAAAATCTGAAAAGTGGATTCATAATGTGTCAGTCTGTAAAAGTGATTATCACTTGCCAAAAAAAAGAGCAGTAAGTGTGCTTTCAAATTGGCAAAGAAATTTCGTTTTGTGACTAATGCGAAAACAAATGTAGTAATATATTTCATTAAAATAAAGGATTTTTTTTTTAGTTTTTTTCGGGTATTGCTGAAGAGCAGTGAACAAAATTTAAGATGCCTACAAAATCCAGAGTAAAAAAAGACCACAAAAAAAACCTATATTTGAAGACAACTGGAGGACCTAAGTTAGTTGAAGATGCTCATGTTGGGAAGAAGAAAAAATCTTCTGGTAAGCAGACAAAAAAATTTCTAAGGAACATATTCAAAAAAAGGAAAAATGTACAAAATGTCTGTACTGGAAAGAATGATTTCAATCGAAAAGCACAGGAAAAAATTGAGAATTTAGTTAATGCAAATATACCTTCTGCAACTAAAAAGATAAACTTAAACAGAAAAACAGCGTTTAAAGAGATACGTAGAAAAATGTTTCAGAGAAGAGTTATGTCCAATTTGATAAAGGATGTGAAGAAATATAAGCAAAAGGCAAAGTTTTATAAGAGAAAAAAAGAAATTGAAGCCATTGCAGCAAAGGCATTAGAATTAAAAAGGAAACTATTCATTTTAATTTTGAATAGGATGCGTACATTAGACAAAATGGTTAATGTACTGAAATCACATAGCAAAAGGAAAAGAGTAGTGAACAGAACAAACTTTTGTAAAGTGTTTTTAGGAAAATGGATGCATAGTTCAAGTAGTGAACCTTTTTTTAATGAAGAGAGTTATTTTCAAAGTAATAGTTTGCTGCATGCAGTTGACACCAGAGGTCGTGCTTATAAAGTGAAAAATGGTTGCATAATGGAGAAGGAGATAATGGTTCCAAGAGATGAGGTACAAGTGATGGCGGATGAGGCTATGGGGAGACGTCCTAAAGCCCCAGTGTACACTTGGAATTGTAGTAGTATTTGCACTGTGCGTCAGGAATCTATTGATAAATTTCGTGAGTTTCTAAGAGAATATAGCAAAAAAAGTGTAAAACAGAAGATTAAGGTGCTTCAAAGTTTGGATCCATGCAGAGTGAGAGAGAATACTGGTTTGCAGGGTCATTCTCTGGCTTGTCTATCTAGAAAAGTGTGTAATAGTGTTTTCCATCATTTTAGGATGCTGGCTGTTCATCATACTGAAATGAGAAAGTTTGTGAGACGGTTGTATTTTGCTAAAAGTCCAGCAATAAAGTTAGATGAATTGAATAGGGCTCTGTTCCGTGGAACGGTATCAGATGTAGAGAAGGTTGTTGATGAAATTCAGTTTTGTTACTTTGGTCCTGAACAAAACAGTGCAGAGAAGGACACAGTAAATGAGGAAGAAGTGGAAGAGAATGTAGAACCCTCTGTAAGTAAGACATGTAATGATCACATAACAAAATTTGTAATAATCTCTAATGAAAGACCAAATGTTACTTGTATTTGTTGCCGCAGAACTCATTATAGAAAACAAACCAGGTATGTTGATCTCTACAGAAAGAGTGAAAATGAAGATAATTATAAGTGGAAGGATTTTGCCACATATATATTTCTTGAAAATTGTTTTGAATTGGGTGAAGTTCAGCGTATTTGTAAATACTGTTACAACAAGTTAGAGGAAAATAGAATGCCGACCAGAGCTGTACATAATAATTTAGAATTGGATGCTATTCCTGCTGAACTTTCTGAATTAAATACATATGAGTCTATACTCATTCAATGTGTTCATCCGTTCCAGACCATAGTACGTATGGAGCCCAAAACTGGTAAATTACCTCCTTCAGATTTACTGAGAGGTTTAAAAGGTAGAGTGGTGTATTTGCCCTTGGATTTGAAAAAAAATATGGAAACTATTGATGCGGATACTTTGGAAACTGAACCATTAATTATTCTGGTTAATGGTGTACCTACAAAGAATAAGAAGATTTGGCAGGAGCTGGTAGATGTACGGAAAGTACAAAGAGCAAATTTGTATTTGAAAAGGAATAACAAATGGTATGAATCAATTTATATAGAAGAAGAAGAAGAAGAAGAAGATTTACAAGAAGACACAGAAACACCAACTGGACAAATTGAAAAAGTGGACAAGTCAAAGGAAGAAGAAATTTATGAACATTTTAGTATACATCCTCTTCATTCAAAAGAAGTTATGGGAGACAATATTGATCTGTTTCAGATGAAGAAAGCAAAAGGAACTCCCGTGAGTGTATGGGAGGAGAGCTTGGAAGCTCGATGTTTTCCCCAGCTGTTTCCTAAAGAAAAAGGAGGACGATACGATGAACGTCCGGAACAGATTCCAGCTTCTGAGTATCGGACTACAAGACTATATGCTGAAGATCCCAGATTTCGACAAAGTATTCCTTATTTGTTCCATCTTTTATTTGAAAGCGACTTGTCTGCACTGTCTTATGCAGTAAATCACATTTTAAAAAGTGGAGTACATTTACAAAATGTGTCTGCTAAGGATTTTATGGAGAAAGTGCAGCACCGAGATGATCATTTGGAAACACAACTGATCAATCTGATGGCTTGTCAGCGTGGGACAAATGAATATTGGTACCGACGCCATGGTGAATTAAAATGCATGTTACGGAATTTAGGAACACCAACATGGTTCCTTACCCTAAGCTGTGCGGAGTACGCTTGGGATGATTTACTGGATTTTCTACGAGAGGCAAATTCAAACATTAAAAACATCGAATACAAGACAGCAGGAGAACTGTGCTCATTGGATCCGGTTAATGTTTGCAGATATTTCAATCATAGATTTGAGGCTATGATGTCCTTCATCTGCAATAAAAAAAATCCACCTCTAGGAGAAGTAGTGGATTTCTTTTGGAGAAAAGAGTACCAGGCAAGAGGTGCTCCTCATATTCATATGTTGTTGTGGATTAAGGATGCCCCAAAGTTTGGAACAGATGCTGATGAAGCAGTGTTATCTTACATTGAAGAATATGCAACATGTGCTATACCAAAAAGCACAGAAGAGAAAAAGTTAAAGGAGCAAGTTTTACGTTTCCAAAGTCATCGGTGTGGAAAATACTGTCGACGGAAATACAAGAGCAAAGATAAATACTACACTAAATGTCGATTTGGATTTCCTAGACCTGTTCTTTCAAATGGAAGAGTTAACAGTTTTATGTCACCTGTGAGACATACTATCACAAGAAAATCACCTAAGAATACCTACAACCTTAAAAGAAAAGAAGAATCAAAAAATATAAATGACTACAACCCAGTGATTTTATCCATGTGGAACGCTAACATGGATATACAGTATGTAGCTGACAATTCCATTGCTGTTGCTCGATATGTAACGTCTTACATTACGAGATCAGAAAAAACAGAATTGAAGGAAATGTGGGAAGAGATTTCTCACGAGAAAACTGTCAGTAAGAAGCTGTTCAGTTTCAGTTTGAAGATGTTATCGCATCGAGAAATTGGATCCTACGAATGTTCAGATAGGTTATCTTCTGCAAGTCTCTACTCGAAATCAAGAAGAATAATTTGGGCAAGTTTAGGCCTTGCAGCAATGAGAAATCGGGTACTGAAATCTGTTGGAGAAATTGAATATTTGGCCGAGAATGACCCAGAAAGTACAGATATTTTGAAATCAAACATGTTGGACACATATTATCCCAAGAGAAGTCATCATCTGGAGAACATGTGTCTCTATGAAGTGCTGCAGAACTACATTTATTCACGGAAAGCCGCAGAAGACATCAACAATGGAAAATATAAAGTCATTGGTGAGGAAGGATGTTTGGTGAAGCAAACAAAAGGAAGTTTGATAAATCACCGGAAGCTGAGTTGTGACACTACTGACAAAAAGGAATTTTACTACTTGGCTCTTTTACAGCTGTTTAAACCATGGCGTACAGAGGATGAACTACTGGGAGAATTTCAAAGCTATGAAGATTCTTTTAATGCTTGCAAAGACAGCATACAATGCAATACATTCACAACTTATCTGCAAATGTTAAATGAAGAAATTGAACAGGAAACTACAATTGCAGCAGAAATAGCTAGAGACAGTTCTCAGGACAGCCAAAGTTCAGGAACACTCAGTCAAGATCCCCTAGGACAACCAATCGTTGAAAATGAAGCATCAATAGCCATGAATGAAGTGGAAACGGCTATGAATCAAGCTCAAGGAGAATTTATAGACTTACAAAATTTGGAAAGACAACTGAACGAAGAGCAGCAACAAATTTATGAAGAGATCAGAAAAAAAATTGATCACGGATTTCTACATGAAAAAAAAGAGTGCTCATGCACATCATTTCATCCAATCAGGATGTATGTAAGCGGACAAGCTGGAACTGGAAAAAGTTTCCTAATAAAAGTCATCAGAAGCTACCTACAGCAAAAAACGGATTCTACTTTGTCTTGTGTGGTTACTGCTCCAACTGGGTTAGCAGCATATAACATAAAAGGAATCACTTTACATCGTTTGCTAATGTTACCAGTGGAGCATGAGAACAAAATACAATACAACAAGCTAACTGGAGAAGCATGCTTGGAAGTTTCAAGAGTATTGAAGAAGATGCAAGTTCTCATTATTGATGAGGTGAGCATAGTATCAAACTTAATGCTTGCCTATGTGCATTTAAGAATGCAGCAAATTCTGAAGACAGACTATGACGTGTTATTTGGAGGAAAACACGTCATAGTTTTTGGAGATCTTTTGCAACTTACTCCAGTTAAAGGACAACCAGTGTTTAATACTGTGACACATGAAGACACGAAGAAGTCATTGGGAAGCATCGGTAATACAAATATTTGGTCCTTCTTTGAGTACAAGGAACTTACAACTAATATGAGGCAAGCAAACGATGAAGAATATGGAAGTATTCTGAAAGATATCAGGATTGGACTACTCACAGAAGCTGGCAAAAAAGCATTACAGAGTCGGCTGCTACATAATTTATTTCCAAAGGAAGAAATAGTTGCAGAGAAGATATACAAGAACATTGCAGAAAACAAAAGTGTCATCTGCTTAATGCCAACTCTACGTGAATGCTCAATATTCAATGAGGAGCTTTTGAAATTGGAAAAGGAAGATATCAGGAAATTGGAAGCAGTGGACAAAATTGAGGATGGAAGAATTACTGTCACATTAACAGGCACACTGAAAAAAAAATTGGATTCACTAGAGAAGAACATTTCCAAAACAGCTGGATTAGAAAAAAATCTATATGTTTGCATGAACTGTAGAGTATTTTTAAGGAGAAATTTGGATGTTGAAAAAGGTTTAGTTAATGGAGCTATGGGAAGAGTTGTGGGTTTTATTAATTATCAGAAAAAAGATGGAATTGAATGTTTAAAAATAAAATTTGATCAGATAGAAGAAGTTAAAGACATTTGTCGTTGTTCAGTTAGTTTCATGCTTGTGAAAGACTTATATGTACGTAGGAAGCAGTTTCCGTTTTCGCTAGCATATGCTGTAACTATTCACAAGTCTCAAGGATTGACTGTAGATTGTGCATTTGTGAACATTGGTTCAACTGTGTTCAAAGAAGGTATGGCATATGTTGCTTTGTCACGAGTGAAAACATTATCAGGTTTATTCATGATAGACTTTGATGATTCAAAAGTTAGTGCTGATACAAATTGTGTAAAGGAGTATAATAGATTAAGAAGAAGCTATGCTCCTCATTTAGGTCAGTATCCTGTGTTGGAGAAACGTGTAGTTTCTCGTAAAAGGAGAAATGAGAATATCTGTAATGAAGATGTAGAGAGGAGGAAAAAAAAGATGAGTGATGTAATTGCAAGCAAAAAGAATAAGGAAAATGAAGAACAGGTTGTAGGATGTTATTTTGAAAATAGCTCTGGTGTCAACTGCTACGCTAATGTAGTGCTGAATGTTGCATTTTATCTGGAAAGTTTGCAAGAGCAGATAATAGTAAATCAGGGAAAAAGATTCTGTTCTGTGCTGAGACTCCTTTTTGAAAAGCTGAGTAATGATAAAACTCAAATAGAAAGTGCTACTGAAATTAGAAAAGTTTTAGATGTATGTTCAGGACGAACACAGTTTTCTCAAAATGTACAGCAAGACGCACAGGAATTCTTGATTTATTTTCTTCAGGTACTGGAAGAAGAAGGGGTTCCCATTGAAAATATGTTTGGTCTCTCTTATAAATGGGAACATAGTTGTGAAAACTGTTATAATATATGTGGCTCTAATGTTGATTCTGAAAGGTTTATTTATTTAACATTGCCAGAGAGTAAAACAGTCACTTTTGCAAAATTAGTTAAAGATGCTAATCATAGCATGCAATGTGGTGAGTGTAAATCTGACATGTTTTCAACATTAATTTTAAAGGAATACAGACAGTATGTAATTTTAATGATGCAACGATGTAGAGCTGATGGTTCAAAATTGGATACTTTAATAAAGAAGTTTACAGGACAGCAATTATCAATTTCAGGAAAAACTTTTGTAACAGTTGCAATAATTTTCCATGATGGACCTACTGTAACTTCTGGTCATTACACAGTTTATCTTAAATGTGAAAAAGGCTGGACACTGTGTAATGATTCCCAATTGATTTTTAAGCAACGTTTGCCTTTTGATTTAGCAAATTCCTATCTAATCTTCCTGAAACCTAAATTTTAGAGAGATTTGACAACATCTGGACAAAACAATTTTACCATTTTATTGGATTACCATATGGAATTTACAAATAAAAAGATTTAACAAATTATCATTTGGCCTAATGGAAAGGTAACCAATTGTAATGTGGAATTTTTCCATTTTTTAAGGAAACTTTGGAAAACCAAAAATTTTGAAAAAATCGGTAACATCTGCACAATTTAAATTTTGGAATGTTATTGGATTGCCATTGGAAATTTTTTCAAAAAAGATTTTTAAAATTACTATTTGGCCATGCGGAAAAGTAAACAATTCTATTGTGGACTTATTTAATTATTAATTAATCTTTCGGAAACCAAAATGTTACAGATAATCGGTGACATCTGTACAATTTAAACTTTAGATTTTTATTGGATTACCATTGGAAATTAAACAAAAAAAGAATTTTAAAATTACTATTTGGTCTAAAGGAAATGGAACCAGATGTATTGTGGAGTTATTTGAGATATATTATTGTGATTATACTTCTGAAACAAAAATATCAGACGGTATTTTAAAGAAATAAGTATTGATATTAGATGATATTTTTTAAGAATATTATGCATTTCTAAAAAGTTATGTTTATGCAAAAAGAGATTGTGGGCTTTTTTAAAACAATCTTTGAGATTGTTAATTTTTTTTTGCCTGCTGTTAAATGATGAATGCAATTGCTTTCACAATTTATAGTGAAATGCAATATTTTCTGAAAACAGCAAAAAAAAGGCAAAAATATTTTTTGAAAAATATGTGAATATGTGTACTGTATTATAAAATGTTTTATTAAATATTAATACTTTTTTCTTTTTTTTCAGATTGAGATAGAAAATTTTCAAAAACTAGAACCATTTTTAAAGCAATTAAAAAAAAAATTAAATTAATAAATCTTTTTTTGAGTGGGTATGGTAAGTCAATAATGTCATGGTCCCTTTTTTCCACTTCTCTACAATCACATTTTCAGTTTTTAATTGTAGTCTCTCAAGGACCTTGTAAAATGATAATTGATTTTTAGTGTTTTTTTTAAAAAAAAAAAAAAATTACGCGTACCGTAAAAAACAAAAAAAAGTTTTAAAAAAAATATATAAAAAATAGATGAAAGGTAAGGTTGGCTCTTAAAAGAGCCGTTGTGTTCATGCAGGGACAGAGGAAAGAAAGATTGGGAATATTAGACGGTACGACAAGTGTGCTGATCTATTTTACTGTTCACTAGGGAAATACTGGTCTGCCTATAAGTAATTAGATCGTGACAAGTGGCGCACCGTACTTCAACCTTCGCAAACCGAGGGTTAATTTCCAGAGGACCAGAAAAAGGAGATGCTCCCCCCACAGATGAAGGGCTCACCTGACCTGCAGAAGAAGGACTCGGCCCTGCAGATGATGGTCCAGGCTGAGCTGCTGTGGATGTGCTTGGTTGACTTACTGAAGGGGTTACCTTCAGTAAGTCGAGCATGTGTCCTTCTGTGTACATCCTTAAGGTGTCTCATCATGGTGTGATTCCCAAAGGAATACTTCCTGTCAGGATTACCTCTTGAAAGTACACGCTTACACAGCTTGCAAGTCACTAAGGGTGCATTTACCTTTTGCTGGCCTTCTGGAAAAGTAAAATACTCCCATACGTAAGAGGTCTTTTGTTTCCTCGCTCTCTGCCTCAAGGTAGTGCTGCTAGCCTCACTCTCAGAAGAGCTCTGCTGTTCTGCCATCGTATCACAAAGACAACCCAGCTCCTTCTCCTAAGGGATCACAAGCAGAAATGAGGGGAATGGGTGTGGTGTAGGAGAGTTCTAGAACTGAAAGTAGTTTCAACCAATCAAAAGTTGTGTTTCATGATCACATGACCTACCGTACGCTTACGGTACGCTTACGGCAAAAGTACGCATGCGCGTAAAAAAGACACGCGCTCGCGCGCATGCGCATAACAGTCACTCCCCGACACTTCCGCGTAACGTGCGCGTGTAGCGTACACGCGTACGCGCCCCACGCGGAGTACGCACGACTACGCAAATTGCGTAACTATACGCAAACAGCGTAGATAAATTACGGACATTGCGTAAACCGTACGCTTACCGTAAGCTTACCGTACCCGCACTAAAAAAAAATTAAAAAAAAGGAAAAAATGTATTGCTAATAAATTTTACCTGTTTATTTTATAAAAAATGTTTAAAAAAAACATATTGTAGAATTTTAAAAATTTAACCATAGTCTTTAAAAAAGGATAGAAAATTAAAATAAAAATATGTAAAAAAAAAAAAGAAGAAAAAAAAAAAAAAATTAGCATTTAAAAAACCTTGCAAATTCACTGAAAAAACCATGGGTTTCACACACGTTATAGCTGGGAATTAGCATTTAAAAAACCTTTGAAATTCACTGAAAAAACCATGGGTTTCACACACGTTATAGTTAGGAATTAGCATTTAAAAAACCTTAGAAATTCAATGAAATTCAATGAAAAAACCAAAGGTTTCACACATGTTATAGTTAGCTGGACATTTCACTCATAAAAAACCAATGAAATTCCCCCGTTATAGTTAGTTCAGCTAACTATAACTCGCGCGCCCGCAATGCACTACTGATGACGTCACATATTACATCACTCATGACATGGTCAGTGACATCACTCATGACATCACTGATGACATCTCAAATGACATCACTGATGACATTATCCTTGTGACAGAGTGGTAGACCTCCTCTCACCCTAATATAACCTTTGATACAAACATTCAAAAATAGAGACTAAAATTTTCAAAAAAATGGACATACCAATAACAGTTACAACAACCTATTCAGTAATTCTAAGATCCACATACACATCCACTCATCCACCAACAATCCTATACAGTCACTCATACATGTACTCACACATCATATGTACTCATACACCTATACATCCTGTTACACAATGCCACTCATCCATAGAGTTACTCACACATAGTCACTCATGCTAATAAAGAATCAAACATCCATTTACTTGCATATACAGTTATACACACACCACCACACTTACTTTTACAGAAACTTACACATACTTAGTCTTTTAAACAATCACTTATAGAAACACATACTTATTCATACAGGAAGTCTACCAATCTCTCACTCTCACATATACTCACTTATAAACACCAATACTCACATATATTAGTTTAAAACATATGTAGTTACTTATGAAGACACTATTGAGACAGTCATTCACTCACTAACACACCCATGCACACACACATCCACCCATACAGTCCTGCACACATGCTGTCTTCAACACATACAAACAGTGAGTCACTCATTCATGCATCTATGCACTACGTAATACCCCCCACCGCACCATGAAGACACTCAGACACTCATACTGATACTCAAAAAACCAACTATTAACCTATATAGACACTCATGTAGCTACTCACCAACCCATGCAGCCACTTATATACAAAGTGAGAGACTGATACAGGTATTTACACATTTAAACATTACTCACTAAGCCATGCATTCAAAAAGATACACTTAATCAGTCAGTTATACAATCAATTTTTCAGAAACAAATCATCAATTTAGACACTTATATACTCATTTATTCTTCTATCGACCTTGAGATATACATATATAAAACATATTTAATTTTCAGAAAAACACACATTCACTGGATGATGTCATAAGTGATGTCATTTGAGATGTCATCAGTGATGTCATGAGTGATGTCACTGACCATGTCATGAGTGATGTAATATGTGACGTCATCAGTAGTGCATTGCGGGCGCGCGAGTTATAGTTAGCTGAACTAACTATAACGGGGGAATTTCATTGGTTTTTTACGAGTGAAATGTCCAGCTAACTATAACATGTGTGAAACCTTTGGTTTTTTCATTGAATTTCTAAGGTTTTTTAAATGCTAATTCCTAACTATAACGTGTGTGAAACCCATGGTTTTTTCAGTGAATATAGATATAGATATAGATATTATTTCAACAGCTCCCCTGTTGTTCCGAACAAGACTTGCCCTCGAACTCTACCAACGCATTCCAATCCTGCTATTCTTGTATTAAGACTCACGAACAGCTCGGCAACTATGTCTCAGTATGCACCACCATCTGTTATGTGGCAACAAGTTAAAATAAGTCTAAATAACACTACTTTACTGTTTGAAACAATCTGGCTTTTATCTTGTATTTGCATATATATTTGTGTGCATTTCCATATACAAGCAGCATTACAGAGTACATTTTCGCTGATTTAAAAACTGCTTAGTGGAAGCATTAATTCTAGTTATGTATCACTTCCCCCTAAAAAGGCAACAGCTGCATAAAATACCACTGGCATGATTTTCAGCATAAGCTCATTTATAGCTTCATTTATGCATAGGCCACCATATAGAAGCATGTACCAATGGAGTCCGCTGCATACTTGGTTACAATACTGATTAACATAAGTTTAGGACAATAATAAACTGCTTGAATTACACTCGCGACTGGTGCAGGTAAGCGGGGTGGAGTGGGCGGGGCTGGGCTGGGCAGGGGGAAAAGTCGACAGACGACAGAATAGGTTTTATTCATTTATTTAATTTGACCTATTCCGTCTGTCAACTTCCCCCCGGCCCCAACCCCGTCCTACCGCGCTAACCTGCACCGGCCGCCGCTGTTGAATTTACTATCCCTGGCTGGGCAGGCTTGGAAATGGGAGATGCACCACTATTGTAAATTGAGTCAACTTGAAAATCTGATTCCCATTTTTAGTGTGCGATCTAGATTTGTGGCCAGTAAATGAGTATGAGAAGCAGACAACAGACTATCATTTAATAGCGACATTTCAGAAATCAGCGGTTCTTTACCTGTGGTCCATCGGCCCCCGGGGGCCCACAACATCTACTCAGGGGATCCTTGAATGTACAGAAAAGTAAATAATATTTGTAGATTAATAAAGTGTACATAATTAAAGAAACTGTAAAATGTAACATTCTAAGCCATTCTGTAAATGAGAAATTGAAACTGGAGGCTTAAAAGTAGGGTGGTATCCTTAGCGTGATTCATAGGAGCAGGCAAGAAGAGCAAACAGAATATAATATGGACAATGGGTGGCCTTAATTGAAGTACTGGCAAAAAGATGAAATGCATTAGGAGTAAAAACAAATACAAAGTTGTATGCTAGAGTTAAGCATATTGCTATCTTTTAGAATTAAAAAACAAATTTAGAAAAGCTCAAACCCTTCCAATAGAAATTTCTAATTTTAGATCTCGCCTAGCGACGCAGCACATGCAGTGCGCGCCTTGGCGAGATCTATTGTTGTCGGTTTCTTTGCCGAAGGGGGACAGGATGTGTGCACGCGCGTACAGAGGACAGGCGATGTGCACGCGTAACACGCACATGGTGCACTTTCACTTTCCCTCGCTCATCGTTCTGTAAGCTCCAGTTGTGCACACGCTCAGTCTGTCTCCCAGAGGTTCGCCGTGGACTTGGTGGGCGGTATTCTCACGCGGGGCAGGACGCAACTTCTGGTCGCGTTGCTTCGTTCCAAATGCAAGCTAACTTTGGTCTTACCGTTCCACACATATTCCTGCCCTCCATGTAACTCGAGTCTTACAAACCGCAAACATCTGAGGTTCATTTGCAGTGCTGTTCTTGCAAAAATTCTGGAACACTTGAAAATCAAATACATGATACAATGTAATTCCTTTCATTTAACTGGGGTAAATTATTCTGACCGGTGAATGCACTGCTCGGGAGCTCGAAATGTCACATTTCTGCGCGGCAGCAAGAAAGCAAAATGGTACATCCGAGTTAAAGGCAGGGCAGACGAGGACTGCTGTGCGCATTCCATGGCCCGGTGCTGAAAGCGCAGGCCAAGCTGCCTGCAAGTTCTTGAAACCAATGTTGTGTTCTTGAAACCAATTTCAGGACACAGCCCACCCGCTTCAGTTTGACAACCTACTCCTTTCAAATACAAGGACCGCCAACCTTAGTCTCAGTCAGGAAGCTAAAGCGCCTCTCTACAAAAACACAGCAGAAACAAAAACAACCAAACGGAAAGGTCTGCCTTTTTCTATGCAGGTTTTTGTAATGAGCCGGACCGCAAGGCACACAGAGCGTAAACAGGGCACTACTTGTATCAAGTGCCTGGTAAAGCATCAAACACGGATAAAACTGGAAATTTGGGCTTGGGCTGCCAGATCAATGAGAATGAGTGCCCTGGGAAGGAGTCTGCTGAAGATTCAGACGCATCGTTCTATAGTATGCATATGGAGAACCTGCAGAGCTTGGTCAGCTTTGATCCAGTGCTTAATTTGAGTCGGTGGTTTCTGTAGCTCAGCGCCAGCACTTAATTGTCAGCACAGGCTGTAATGACAGTCCACCACATGGCGACACTATCTGTCCGATTTTGAGTTAAGTACAGCAGTATTTAATAGGTCAATATACATTAAAAATCAATAACATCTGTCGCTCATACCTTTATTAAAGTTGTGGGTGGCCTGGGATTGTTTGAGTTGCCACACTTCTAGCAGTACAATGCAGGGCTTTAAGTGGACCAGGTCTCACCGGTGCTGAGCACCGCCAGTTTTTAAAGGGGTCCTCGAAACGGGTCTCTATCGGACTCTGTTTTGTGCCCTGGCACAGGCGGTCCGTTTTTTTCCGGACTGCAGTGACAGCCTCACAGGCACATCGATGTGGCGTGCTCACACTGCTCACTTCTCACTGGTGGAGAAGTTATGGCATGACGTTATGCCAGGTGAGCGTTGTAGGGGAAGGGAAATCCTTTAAATAGAGTCATTTTCTCTCTGGATTTCCCTTCTCTTTTTGAAACTCCGGAGCAGCAACATTGTCGTGGTGTCACCAGGACTTTAAGTCAAAGCTTTTTCAATATTATATACTAGCCATAGTTGCTGCTTATTTATCTTATGCTACTAACAACCACTGACAACGCCAATAGTCCTGACTTGTTGTAGGTATGATACTTGTATCATATATCTTGATGCAATGACAGAAACAGCAAAATACAAGTCGGCGGCACACTACGCTAAGCACAGATTTTTAGCCTAGGCGTTTTAAGCCACGCCCTTAATTACATTTGCCACGCCCCTTTGAGAGACCTCCCCCACCCCCTCAGTTTTTTCATCCCACTTAAAGCCCTGGTGCAATGGTTAGTACTTGTATTGGTTATGTCACTTGCAGCGCTGGCAGGAGCAGTGAGTGGTGGAAGCTGCAGTGAACTTCTGAGGAGGGCCCTGGCACTTACCTTTTTTTTAATTTTTTTTTTTTTTACAAATTAAGCACTGCATTGATCACTCATTCACGTGGGCAGGCTCAGGATATCCTGATTTGATATTTCAGAGGAGGATTAAGGGATTCACAGGTACCGCTGATTTGTTTCTAATCTACAACGCTAGAGGGCGCAGTTTTGAAGTGTGCTCCCCACCCAGGTCAGTTATTTTGTGAATGAAATTGCTTTATATGAAATAAATGTACAGTGCTTGGTGGAGAATTACACGTAGTATTCTTGGATGTATTTTTGCCAAGTCATTATTTCTGAAGTTCTCTACTCTCCAAACTAACACGACTGGTAGGTAAACTTAATTTTCTCAGTATTACTGCATCTTGGAATGAATGCTTCTCTTTTCATCTTCAGCTTGCACAGGAGCACATCCAGAATTGGTGGTGAGCAGAACTACACAATTAAAACTCAACCCTTATTTGAAGGAAAAGGATTAAATGTGTGTTCTTTGCTGCAAGTCTACGGACTTGGGTGCTAGCCCACACCACATCCCCTGAGTAGGCAGGCCTCGGACTGCTCTGCCTTGCTACCCTGAGAGAGTCAAGTTCTACAACAGGGTACTTGGTTCCCAGTAGATAGAAGATTGCAGATATACTGCTTAAGAAAGAGCCATATCCTTCCCAAATAATTAACCCACTTTATTCTTACACACCAAGACACCTAACCAGACAAAATATTAACTTCTCTCAAACACAGCCCCTCAGTAATAAAACACCTAAGCTCAGTCTTAGGTAGGTCTTGTTCAAAAGGGCAGGAGGAAAAAAGTTATAACAAACAAAACAAGCATTAAGAATGCAATAGATCTCGCCTTTTATTAAGTTAAAGCCATTTGCTTTGCTATACAATACCATTAGCAAAGCAAATGGCTTTAACTTAATCAAAGACGAGACCTATTGCATTTTCAATGCTTGTTTTATATTGGTTGTGAATTATATAAAGTAGCCCATAATTTGTGCCGTTGATTGATTTACACTTGTTTCTGTATTTTGTGAAATAATTCAAAATGTAGAAATTGCTTATGACGGGGTGCCCAGATTCTAATATATATTCACAGGGGAGCTCGGATTACAATTCATGCTTCAGTGCGGGGTCCACAGAAGTCAAAAAGTTAAGAGCCTAAATCTTGCTATAATTTATGAAGTATTGCACCTTATACCAGGTGTGCCAGAAATGATTGTGAGCTAGCACATCAAATTAAAGCTGGTCACTATGGGGAGAGAAAGAGAAAGTGTTAAAAAGTTTAAAATACGCCTAATAGAGACAACAAAATGAAATAGTGATCTTAGCTGCCTCATGATTAATAAGATGCCACTCGACTTAGTCGGCAGGCTGCAGGTGGGCCCCAATGAAAAAATATTACTGCATGCGTATGCCTGGATTCTAGCCTCGCCTATTGAGAGCATTCTCATGGCAGCTTCCTTCAGGCGCCTGAGGAGCAGTCTTGGGCGCTAGACCCACATGCTTACTAAATAATGGCACAGACACAATGATTGCTATAACTGGAATTGGCCACGAACACGTGCACCCGGGCACTTTTATTAACAGGGTCACGTCACTTGTGACGCCTTTGATGGATGGTTCTCGGGTGCATGTGTGTCCAGCCCTCTAGGGAGTGGCTGGTAAGCTCATTGCCTGCTGAGACACTAGAACGTGTCTGGCAGGACACTAAATTCCTCCCACACTTTATTGAAAAACAAAACAAACACCAGTCCAACCTGTGGGGGTAATCAAAAATCAGATAAACACCACCGGGTCCATCAGCCTCTAGAATCGTGCAGCGGGAAAACAGCAGACAAAGGGCTGGTGACTCAGACTGCAGCAAGACATTTTCGCTTGCACTCATAATTTAATCTAAGTGGCTCGGTACACGAATGCAGACTTGGAGACATCAACCACACTCCAGCAGCAAACAAGTGGAAACCTGTCTGTTGGTTTGAAGTCGCTTCACTCCGGTGACGTTGAGGATGATGTGTGGTAGGTCATAACAGTTCATAAACAGCGTGTGTCATGAGCGTGGTTGGAGTCCATGGTAAAAGTTCACAAATGTGTTGCCTGATTAACTGAAGCCTCCGTTAGGCGACTTTGCTGCATCCTGGAGTCCGTCAGTGGGGCAATGTCAAGTCCAACTCTTCCACCATGGGAATGGCCCCTTGTCTGGGTTGCCACGGGAATCTGTGTTGGCTGCATGTGTGCCTACGTGAGGGCAGCTGCAAGACCACCGAGGAGCCAGTGCCTAGTCGCTCGCATAACCTCAGTGGTGGATGGATCTTGGTTAAAGACATGCTATTTCTGCCATAATTCGGATTGAGGTCAGGGTAGCGGGTAGTTTCTGGTTCTTCTTGTAAGTTGGCACGGCAACAGTGTGGGACTCTGTTGCTATATGTGCGAAAAAGCTATATGTGGATGATATGTTGCTATATGTGCGAGAACCAGCGGTCTATTTACCGGAGTTGCTCCGGGAATATGTTAACTTCGAACGCTTTTCCGGTCTTGGAATAAATTGGTCCAAGTCTGTAGTATTTCCATTGACGGCGCATACCACGGAGATTGACCTGGAGTTTCCGCTTTCCTGGTCCTCGGACCCTGTTAAATACCTGGGGGTCTGGGTACACAGGGACCCAGAGGTTGTGATATCAGAAAATTATGGCCGAGCAGTAACGCATATGGCGGATCAGGTTGAACGCTGGACACGTTTACCCCTCTCCTTGGCTGATAGAATAGCAGGCGTTAAAATGGCCTTTCTTCCTAAATTGCTTTACTACTTTGTCAATATCCCTATTAAATTGAATAAAGCATTCTTCCGTACGCTTCAATCCACATTGAAAACGTTTGTGTGGGGAGGGAAGAAACCACGGTGTAGTTGGGATCTCTTGGCGCAGACCTATGAACGGGGAAGGTTTGAAGCCCCAGACTTTAGATTATATTTCCTTTGTGCCCAAGCACAATTTGCGCACTATTAGCACTTTCCACAGAGATTTCAGCCCCACGTGGCAGTTGAATCCGATGCGGTTCTTCCCCTGCCGATACAGGCGGCAACCTTATTGGGGGGCTCGGGCAGACCGCGAACGGAGATAAACCCTGTCTACTGCACGGCATGGGCTTGGCGGATGCTGGCTGAGCGGGCTAGGTTACTCTACGTGTATGCTCCATCGCTGCCATTGTTATCACATCCTGATATCTCCGTGGCGCGCGAGCCGCAGGCCCGACATGTGTTGGCCAAGGGGGGTATTCTGACGTTAGGGGACTTGTATTTAGGTGGACGTTTTAAAACATTGCAGGAGGCCCAGAAGGAGGCTGATTGTGGCTTTATGTTTAGCTTTACCTATATCCGAGTGCGACAGGCCGTTAAAACTGTATACCCAGATTATCCTGCGGAACCCACCGCGCTGCGAGCATTGCAAGTGCTGCTGATGGATGAAAAGCGTCATAAGCTAATCACTAAGCTCTATAATGCGTCTTCACGAGAACGGGACATCAGCGTTCGCCCCTCCTGTGTACGCTGGCAGAGGGTATTGGGGGCAGTTCTTACGCCTGAAGTGTGGACGGCGTGTTGCACTCTGACAGGTCGACTTATGGCTAATTGCAACCTCAGAATGATTCATTTTATATTTTTACATCAATTATATTATACGCCGCTGCAACTGCATAGATACGGCTTGCGTGACACTGCTAACTGTGTGAGGTGTGGCATGGCGGATGCAGACTTTTTGCATGTGGCATGGCAATGTGCTGGTGTGTCTGCCTTCTGGTCGGAAATTACGAAACTGCTCACTGATGTTGTATTGGAACCCGTGCAATGTGTACCTGAGGTGTGTCTGTTGGGTTATATGAACCGCCTAAAGCCCTGTAGTAGACGCATTGTTGCTGTATCTACCTTATTTGCCAAGCGGGCTGTGGCGCAATGTTGGGGTGGCAAAACATACTCCGACAATTAAAAAATGGCTGCATGAGCTGTTGTATTGTAAAACTCAATTATTGACTTACGAAGAAGAGTTACCTGAAACCTCTCGTCCCAGAGACTTTTGGGCTCCGCTAACCGCATACCTGTTGACAAGGCCGGACTTGTAGTGACACTCTATATAAGCCCTCTATATCAACACTGTGTGCCCTCATGTACTTGCTGATTTGCTGTAACTTTGATCCCCTTATCATCCGCGGGGTTTGGTTTTTATTGGGCCCGTCCGTGGGCTCCCCATTGGCTGTTTCTCAGTGTACCTTCCTTTGATAACTCTGCCTCTGTATAATAGTGGGTTGTTTCTATTTTGTCAATGTACTTGTCCTTAGCTTCTTCTGACTCAAGGGGGGGGTTGGGTGGGCTGGAGGGGTTGGATTGGAGTTGATCTCTGGTGATGGAATGTGGATCTTGTTAACATTCTCTTGGTTGAAACTAATAAACACATTTAAAAAAAAAAAAACACTGTGGGACTCAGGTCCACGTCTTCAGTCCTCTAGGGATGGTAGTGTTTGTCACACTGGATACCGGCTGGTGTATTGCCATGGCCAGCCGTATGGTGAATCTGGCTGACATTTGGTAATGACTTGTCGCGGTGGGTACAGGCCTACGTTTCTTGAGTTGATCACCTGGAGTGGGTGTGGTCAGGCGCTTCCATTTTCTTTGGAGAGGCATGTGCATCCTTGAGCTTGGATATTGTGGGCTGCTGAGTCATCAGTGACAGTGGTGTGATGGGCACGCTGAAAAACGTGAGGCAAAGACCATGTTCTTGCATGCTTGCAGCTTACTCTCAGTCTCCCGCTGGAAAGTCAGCAGGTCATTCTTGGGTTGTCACCCACTTCACTTGTTGTTGTGTCTGGATGTGCTCCGTCAGCAGCTTGAGGTTTCTTCAACATCAGGCCCGGCCACTCACAACTTCCTCTCCTAAACTTGGTCGCTCGTCAGATTCTTAGTGTAGACCATCCAGTCACACTTCCATATTTCCTGCTGGGTGTGTTGGCATGCCATTAGCAATGATGATGTGGTTGCCATTGAACATGGACGACATGTGGTGGCGATTTGCTGGGAGAGGATGTCTGGAGGGACTTTGCAGCCAGGTATCTTCATCTTGCTGAGGCTGTTGTTCACCCGTGGCATCTGC
The DNA here is from genome assembly GCF_964204655.1 of Triturus cristatus. NCBI lineage: Eukaryota > Metazoa > Chordata > Amphibia > Caudata > Salamandridae > Triturus > Triturus cristatus. The sequence goes on along the minus strand of NC_140584.1, from coordinate 990,656,890 downwards.
GGTCAGGAGCAGGGATGCCGTCCGACATAGACTGCCGACGCTCGGGGATGGACGTTCACCCTGGGAAGTGTCAGAGAGACATGCGGTTTGCGCTAGCTGCGCCTTACATTTGGTTCTCCCATTGAGCTGCCTCCAGGGACGACGTGCACTCTGGTGGCTGTCTGGTATCTCCGGGTGCACTCTTGTCTTGTGGCACCGCAAGTCCTCTTTCTTCTTCCCACAGTCTCTCCTGTGCACCTGTGGTCATCCGGTTCTTCCTGGTGACAGGATTGTCACACTTCTTGGAGGTTCTTCCTCCAGATGCAGTAGTATGCACCCTCTACCAAACAGGCCAACAAGGCCTATCAACTTCAATGGTCTCTGGACCATGTGAGCGAGACTACCAGTCACTCATCTCACTTCTCCCTCCTGGGTGCTGGGTGGCATCCAGCCACTTGTCTTCTATGTTCTTTCTTTGGGATTTTCACGGTGCTCCTCTACCAGGGTGGCAATCACCTTCTTCGCTCGAGGGCATCGTGCTTGCGCCTCAAGCCTGTGCCGTCGTGGCACCTGCCTCTGGTCAGGCATGCTTGGCGGGGTCGGTCACTTCGTGTGACGTGCTCTTTGGTGGGCCAACGGTGGCCAGCTGGTGCTGCTCTCTTCGTGCAACGGTGCACTGTCCATATGCCGTCTTAACATTTCTCTGCTCTGGCAGTGGTGGGCTAGTAGCTAGTCTTTGTGGATGCCGCCTGCAGGCTCCTTGCATGTGTGCTCTTCTTTCTTGCATTGGTGGCCACTTGCCACCATGGATGTGTACATGCTCTTCTCCCCTTTTCCGAAAACGTCAGTCAGGTTCTCTTCACTGCGATGGCAGCTGTGGTGGTAGCCGTTCACCACTAGGGGGGAGTAGAATGCTCTTGGCTCCTGTCTCAGCTCTTCCTTGTGGATTCTCTTGCTAATGGCTGGATGTGTGCAGCGGGGCCTCCTTCATAGTTTCCGTGTTTTAGACCAGGTGCTGTTCATGCCATTAACCCCTTTGTTGAGAGTCTGTGCAGGGAAGGAGAATGTGGCATTTAGTTAAGATTTGCTTTTTCATTCAGCATGATACATTCTGCTGGTGTCACCTGTCCCGGGTGGAGGCATGAGCTGAGCCTCTCGACCAGACTCTCTCTCTCACCTGCTGACTCTGCTGTCAAGCGCTCTGTGTTCTGGGCATTGTGGGGTCGCTATCACGTCCCCTATGCTAGCAGAGGTATTACGGGTTTTTCATCCTGTTGGGTGGCAGCAGGCCCGGCTCCAGGAATTTTTATTTAGATGGGCCAAGCGTGCATTTTGGGTGGGCCACTGCGGGCTCGATTTGTCGCATATATGTCTAGGCAGGCCTGCTTCAGGGCCCTCCTTTCTCTCTTCTTAGTCTTACAAGGCCCAGTTAAACGCACTCTTTTCCAAATCTCTTTCTAAATATTATCACTCTCAAAAAGTGTTTTTTCCATGTAATGTTCCTTTGTTGGGAAGAGGAGGTTTCTGAGGTGAGAGTATCTCTGCGAGCCTTCAGGGTGAATCCCTCTTCATTACTACCTCCACCTGACCCCAGACTCTGCAACACACTCCCTTACAGGCTGGCTTGATTATCCACTACTCCTCTCCAGTGCACCTTATCTCACAGCTGACCTTGGGCCCCAGCCCCATATCAGGCACCATCGAGCTCCACTTTCATTTTTCCCGGTAAAAACATTAGTAAAATCACCTTTAAACTTAAAACATTGAATATAGCGGTAAATATAATTAGCACGCACTTTAAAGTATGTTTCACAGTAGCCCTTATGACCCGACTGCTAATTAAATAAATAAAAACAGAAAGGCCATGACAGGGCCGGCTTCAGTGCTGATGCGAAAGTCTTTTTTGGCGACGCACCAATAACCTCTTTCTCCGTAAATAACCTTTACTACCACCTTCCAACAGTGCCCCTCATCCCTCCATGGCCCCCCCCTATTGATCTCCTTCTCAGATTCCCTCGCTGCCACTCTCCACTAGTGCCCCTCATCTCTCTGTAGCCCATCCCCCTCATGACCTACTCCTCAGACTCCCTCACTGCCACCCTCCAGCAGTGCCCCTCATCTCTCCGTAGCTCCCCCCTCCACCCCATGACCTCTTCCTCGGATTCCCTCACTGCCACCCTCCAACAGTGCCCCTCGTCGATCCATAGCCCCTCCCCCCATTGACCTCCTCCTCGGATTCCCTCACTACACCCTCCAACAGTGCCCCTCACCTTTAAGTAGCCCCTCTCTCATATGCATTTCATTTGTTGTACAGCGCTACTCATATCAGTGTAGTGTGTGTCAGTACTTTACACCACGCACACATTATACAGAGACAATGAATCATACAAGTATGTAAATCAGTCTACAGGGAATGTCACATAAACCAATGAGGATTACAAGGTGTATGAATCACGTCATCCATAATGGTGGCCATTTTAAGAGGGTTTGGTCTGGAGAAGCACAAACTCAGAATTTAAAGAGTATTCCATGGGGGTCAGCTTTACTGATAAAAATGTATATCTGCCCAAACATACTCATTTTAGCAACATTAGAATAGCGAAAGACCGAGGAAGTTCTAACTATATCACAATAAAAGAACGCGAAGTTCTAACTATACCATTCATGTTTGTATGCAGCTCTTTGATGACAGTTTATTGGTCACTGTCCTATGTTAGGATTGTAATTTCTGAACTGCAAGTAGCACAAGGATCTCTGTGACAAAGGCAGTAACCCACTGAGCTTCCACATAAAATACAGTTCATCTGCATTTAAAAACTACTAACAGACAAAAGATTGCTCTCCAGCAGCATTATTTAGCACCAGCGTTATCTGGGCATTTTGTATTGTCTTATTGTTGTCCTGCATCGGCCATGATAATGATAAAAACTGTTTAAATGAAGCACACACGAGGTACATGTCCTGCTGGGCCTGTGCATATTTTAAAAAGAAAAACAAATAGTAACACATTCTCTTACCTACTCCGTTAGTCAAACTGTGTGTCACAGCCTGATGTGATAAGCAGCTGCAGGGGTCAGGAAAGGTGAATAGGAATAAACAAACTTCTTTTCTCCTGTGCTGCATAGAAAAAGAAATATCCACGCAGCAGAACATTGTCGCCTTTGCCATGTGAAGATGAAGGGGTGAAAAAATAAACAAAGCCTCGTTAACATGTAAATGGTCTTTTAAAGACCTGTGAAGTACTCGGGTGCGGCTGCAATAATCTCTAAAACTATCTGTGTGTGTACGCGCCCGGGAAGCTGTCTAGGCCCGTGCTGACACACACGACGTGTGCTTTGCGCGCCTGCCTTCAAGCCCTCACTGCGAGGGCCAGAGCTCCTGTTTGGGTGGGCCTGGCCCATCCGGCCCACCCGCTAGAACAGGGCCTGGGTGGCAGTGTGGCTGGCTTGTCTCTGCACAAGTCTCGGCTGCGTCTTGGCTAGTCACGCTGGTCACTGCACTGTTAGCAGTCGCCTGGGCCGGTGTGGAGTGAGCTATTGCGGCCTCTTTCATTTACCCATGCATTGTCTGTGTTCTCTGAATCAGTGCTCGCTCAGTATCTTCTCTCCTAGGGGCAAGCAGCACTCTCAGCCTCGTGGCGGGCTGACTGTGTTCTGGTGTGTGCTCACATGGAATGCTACACCCTGGAAAACAATTGTGCGAAGGACTGCTGATATCTGTCCCTGCCTGGTGGCCTCCTACTTTGTTGGACCAGGTGTTGCCTCTCTCTCCGCCATACAAATGGTGCTCCTCCTTGCCATAGCTGTGTGGCTAGCCCTTTCTCTCTTCCATTATTTTCCTTTTCCCCTATATAGCCTTGTGCTCTGGCTGTATTTGCTCGAGCCGGGGTGCAGTCTGACAAGTGACCCTCTTTGGCCGCGGCAGCTCTCCTAATGCTGCGGGCCGTGCTGCAGAGACTTGCGCAGCTCCTCTCACTTGCGGGCACTGCAGATTTGGGTGCAGGGCTTCTCTTAGTGCTGGTGAGGATTTGCAATTGACTTCTTATCGCCTGAGCACCTGCTCCATGGTAGGTGCCTCTTGGATTCCCTGCTTAGGGTGAGGTTGCGGGGGGCACTTACATGTTCTGTGCTGGTTCCTGGCCGATACACTGCTTTTTGTTTGGCCTTGCTCTCGCCGCCAAGTGTGAGGGATATAAGGCACACTTTCCTTGCGGCCGTGAGTACATGCGGCTTAGCGCTGCAGCGAGGCTCGTGTAGATGGCAGCCCTGTCAACTGGATGGCGCTGCCGCTAGCAGGTGATTGTTAGGAGTTCTACAGGTTCTTTGCTTTGTGCACCACTTTTACTCATGCCGAAAAGCCACGCCAGTCACTCTGGCAGGTGGGCAGCGCTACATGCCTCACCTGTGGGGCAGGGGTCAGGGTGCGTTCTTTGTCAGTTTCTCATTTCTCTCCACTACTCTGCCCGTCGAATACTGCAGCCCCTCAGCAGGCGAACAGCAGCATGGGGCCTCGGATTGTTAGAGACGAACAGTCACTTCTCTCCTCCTTTTTCACAGCGAGGAGGTGGTTCCCCCTCTTCTAGAGGCAGCGGGCCCACCACTATGGGCATGCTGCACAGAGACAATGTAGATCGTGATGTCCCCCTCAATCACGGAGACCTGCAAGGTGGCACGGCATGGGGTCAGACCCCCTCGTCGCCATGTTTAGTCGTGAGCCCTTGGCCCACATGCTTAGTAAATAATGACACAGACACACACAATGATTGCTATAACTGGAACTGGCCACGAGCGCGTGCACCCGGGCCCTTTTATTAACAGGGTCACGTCCAGTGGCGGCTGGTGACATTTGAAAGTGGTGTGCGTAAAACAATAGCCAGAGCACCCGAACCCCCGGGAGGTTCTCACCCCGAGAAAATTCTGAAAAAAGAGTAGGCAAATGGTGCATTTTCAAGCAAATTTGAGAAAGCAGGAAGGTTAATAAAGCAAGTCTAGGTCCATTTCGAGCATTTATCATACTTTCAGGGTGGAATGTTAACCACTCAAAAATAAAACAAATTGTGCCCAGAAAAAACTGGTGCTTAAATGTACATGCCGACGAACAGCATTGCAACTTTAAATTGGGGATATTTGGGCCATCTCTGCCAGCGAAATATCGTGTAAAGCCAGTTTTATTAAAAAAAACATGAACTGCGTAATTCGTAAATATGGACCATGTCTCAAATGATTTTAGATTTATAAAAAATTATGCGCAGAGCAAAGCTTGTCATGCTGTTTGTTTTGGTGACTTTACTTGACGAAGCGTATTCATTTTCACTACTTGCACTGAGGCTCAAGACACCCTTGCTACGCAACGCCACTGATTTTAAACATCACTTCCCAGGTTTTGCACAATATTCAATACGGATATTAACTACACAGGTTTTTTTAGGCCATATTAAACACTAGTGCCTTTCAAACAGAAAACGAGTCGGCAGTGCGACCATTTAATACAACACACAGTTGTCAGTGCCAGTGGCTGTGTCAATCAGATTAGTTCATCTCTGGCTATTTTTCCCGTTTTCCCTAGTGACGCTTCTCCGCTCCAATTTAAACTTTCGGCATGTGAATTTAATGAAACACATAACCCGTTGTTTGCTTTCTTGTGCATAGCAGTATCTTGCAACCTGGCTGCCCAGTAGCATATTTTCTATAAAACAAATAATACGTCGAGTGTACGGTGTGGCACACCGTTATTGTATATGGAGAGCTGCCACAAAACATTATCACAAAGGCAAGACTGAAAGTGCAAGTGGTTGCACACAGTGATTCCTCAGGTTAACACATAACCAGCAATTTAGTGGCACAGTGTAGGCATTCGTCATTTTCATAAGGCTTAAGCATCTCATACAGGCGCGGCTGGCATGACTGGAGAGGGTACGGGGGGTTAATTTAATTAATAAAAGAACTTACCAGGCATCTTCTCCGGTCCCGCGTCGCATCACGTCTGCTCTGCAACGTGGTGGAAGTAACTTCTCCCCGCTCTTTTCTTTTTCCAATTAGGAGACTGGGGGACCGGGCGGCTGAACCTGGTTTACTCTGTCCTGGTATTTGATAGGGCATGGGGCGACTTTGCGCAAAACGCATCACCGCCCGAGCAGGAGCCTATCTTCAAACTCCTGTTCTACACAGGGCATGCTCAGCAAACCTAATGGTTTGTGAATGTGAGTGAGGGGCTTTGCTCCTCTCTCACATGCGCAGACCATCTTTTGAACTCCTGCCCGTCTCTGCCTGCGTGCGCTGTGCGTGACATGCGCACAGCGCACTTTCACCAATGAAGCACACAGGCGGGCCCGGAAATGTAAACAGACGAATTGTAAGCTGTCAATTCGTCTGTTTACATTCCTGTTCACCTGTTGCCCGATTCTTTTGTGGGGCGCTGCCCCAACGCCCCAAATGGACCAGCCGCCACTGGCTCACGTCACTCGTGATGCATTGAAGGATGGGTGTCAGGTGCATGTGTGTCCAGCTAGATGATGTAGTGTCTAGCAGGATACTACAACATCAAAACAGGAACAGTGACTAAATTGACAGAATTTGAGGAACAGGGGCTGAGAGAGTCTCTTATCATATCTCACAGATTCTTATTTTTCTTGCAGCTTTATATAGCGCAAACTCGATCCGAAGGTATTTGAGCGCTCCACATAAGCAGCAGTTCCATTACACAAGGACACATTCATTTTTTGGTAGGCAAGGGTAGATTAAGTGATTTTGCCCAGAACCCCAGGATGTTGAACCGGCGCCGAGACTCGCCCTTGGTTCCCCAGCTCCAAACATCCTCTACGGCAGCTCTGGTCGTTAGGCCACATCCTATCCAGATGTTCACTCTTTGGCCTTTGGCTGCAAGGAAAGCCATGTAACGTTTGGGGGGCTCGTGCGCCGTTGTGGCCTCCGTCATATGCCCCTGCACAGGATGTCACCTTTCTGTGCAGGTACGCCCACTCTCCATAAAGGTGCGAGCGTGACCTGTTTGTTCTCCCTTGCATTTTCCGCTTGCATGCTCAATTTTCGTGAGAGTTGTAAAGCCCTCAGCCGCGTCCTCCCACGCGCTCGGCCGCGCTGCGTCAACGCACGACTGCAACGTCTCTAATATCGCCGAGGGTCTGCCTGACTCATCCAGAGCACACAAAATGGAGCAGGCGCGGCTCGCGGTTTACCTTCTTACACGGGTCCCCGTCCGGTGTGTGACTCAGACAGCGCTGCACAACTGGAGCGCCGCACGCCATAGCGTGGAGAGAACATTTTTACACGCCGTAGATCTTTGTGGAACTAATACACAAAAGTGGGAGTTCTCTCTTTTACTTCAAATTAGTCTTTTATGCTTGTCTTGGATGTGCTATGTCAAGCCAATGTCACTATGACACAGTTGCCAGAGGCGCCGGCAGAAACGGGGACCCCTGGATGCAACAGATACGGCCCCCGTGCCATGTGACGTGGGTGACAGAGAATGGCTTTGCAGAGGAGGCCCCGAATCCTCCCTCTAAATTTGCAGTTATACCGGGGTCTGATGTATAACGACCAGCAACGCTCACACCTGTGGTTCAGGAACATAGTTATTGCGCAGCAGGTGCAGCGGCACCGGAGCCCGGAGATGTAAGTGGGCGGATGGTGGGGGTCCATTGTCCGTTTTGTATTGGAGCCCTTGGCCCCATTGCTACCCCACTGCTGTTGCTGAGAGATTTGTTTTTCATCAAAGTAATAGAACCACATCATGCTATTACAAACATGAAAACATTTGTATTTTCTTTGCTCTTCTTATCCCTCGTTTGACCTTAATCTGAACCCTTTTGCCGTATGGGTCAATCCGATTTTAATCATTGATGGTAGCTTAAGACTCTTTCCAGTGCCTTCTAACTGTTCCACATCCTAACATAGATCAGTTGGGAAAACTGGGCTGCAGCTTAGCTAGCGTTGGTTCAGGCGGGGCAGTGAAATAGGTGACCCATGATGGGAGGGGCGCACATTCACTAAGAACCACACTGGACCAGCCAGTTCATTTCACATGTCTGCGCTGCATGTACATTTGCAGTCATGCATGCAGGGCACGAGTCGGGGGGAGGGAGGTTCGGGGGGTACACGCGGGTGGACAGAGTCCACCCACTATTTTCACAGGGTTAATGTTGCCATCCACCCTGCCAAGAATTTGGGCCCCACTGAATAATGTGCTGAACTAGTCCCGGTGTAATTTGTGTAATTTCCAAACACTGGGACACTTTCAGCGCCTGCAGGTTGTCTGCTTTCCAAATTAGGACTCCTGCTGGGCTCATAACAAAGGCCGAATTTGAGGGGTCATTAGGCCTCCTTTTGTGAGTCTCTTGGCTGGGAGAAGTCAGGAGCCTCACACCTAGATGCAAATGAAGCAGAGGGGAAACAAAGGTTAGCACTTAACACATACTTAAGAAAGGCAGCTTTTCAGTTTGTTTCCACTTTGTTCAGTCCCTGTTTGGAGAGTATACATGCACTGTAAGAATATTTTTATTTATTTATTTTAGTGTTTTATAGAGCGCAAACTTGACCCGTGAGGGTATCAGAGCGCTTTACACGGTATACAGAGGTGAACAAACAAAAAGTCTAAAGTACAGAAATATACAAAAATATATGAAACAGGTTGGCAAGGGGCAGGGGTGCTGGGAACATGGGGAAAAAAGGAGATACAAGTGTATGGTTACAGAATAGTTAGAATCAGTAAAAACAAAAGCCCCACATATTCTCGCTCGGTGGGGTGAATATCAGATTGGTTGGTCTTTCCCAGTACTTACACACAGCAAATTGCATTTATATAGAGCATATTACACCCGAGGAGGCGTTGAAAAAATTTAAGTACCACTATTTTTTCTTGTATAGCCCTACTCATCCCAATGCAGGGTGTCAGAGCGCGTTACATCAGCACGCGCATATTACATGTACAGTGCATTATATAGGTTTGTAAATGAATGTACATAAAACTGGGGATTGCAAGGTGTAGATGTCACATATCATCTTCCATATCTCACTGTGCTCAAACACTACATGATAGACCTGCTAAACATATATGTGAGGGCTTTAGATCTGATGTCACTTCTTGTGATGCGACTTCCTGTAAAGCCGTGGCTTGTGATGCCACTTTCTATGATGTCAATTCCTGTGATGCCATGTGTGATGTCGTGCGCCGTGATGTCGCGCTCTGTGATGTCGCTTGCATACTGCCTAACTAGGTTAGTCCCCCCATTTCTTTTTTAGGGCCTTTGCCCTACATGCATGTACTCAAATTCCAGATATAGACTGAGGTGCGCCCGTGTTTTGCTACCATTCTGGCGCCCAGTGCGATCACTGCCATGGCCCTACCACTACAACCACTGCCATGGCCCTACCACTACAACCGCTGCCATGGCCCTACCACTACAACCACTGCCATGGCCCTACCACTACAACCACTGCCATGGCCCTACCACTACAACCACTGCCACGGCCCTACCACTGCCCTTCGTTCATTGGTTCCAGCATGTGGTGTTCTTTGGCCCTTGCTGCATTCAGAGAGAAAGCTGCTAGCTCAGTCACCGTGGGTCGGATGTTTTACTAACCAGTGGAATGAAGCAATATTGCAGGCAGTAGGGCTTAATATGAGCCGGTGGTTTCCGGTGCTGGCACTTATCCACACTGGCACTATAGCATTGTACCACATGGTGGTGCGTTTGTCTAAATTAGAGATGAGCACAACAACAATTGTTTAACAATTAAATATTCATTAAAATTAACTAATACATGCCGCCCAAGACATTCATATAGCTTTGGATGGCCTGAAACAGCCTTAATTGTGACACGTGTACGAGTGTGATGGTTAGTAGTTGTGTTGGTACTGTCATTGTCTGCACTGGCAGGGGCAATGGGGGGTGCAAGCCTTAGTAGCCTCCTGACGAGGGCCCTGGGACTTATGTTTTTTACAGATTAAGTAAGGATTGCAGGCTCAGACTGCAGCAGCTGCCAGCTGGCAGAGTATACATGGTCTCGATAACTCCCCCACCCACACCACTGGGAACTCCTGTCCTGTCCTTGGATCACGGCTTATACAACAGGAGTCAAAGAAAGTAAACCAACATTAGTCACAAAGGTGCACAGAGGCGCGAGCGCTTGACTGTCTTCTCATATGTTGCCTGCTCAAAATAAAAAGGTAGTGACCTCTTCAGCATATCCTTCCTAGATACAGCCACTCTTACCTGACCACTTAGGAAATTATTTTGAATTATTTTATTTCTGTCCTGATCTTTAGGAATTTCATATAATATATATTTGAAGCAATTCCTGAAATTTCAAAACTGACCCTCTATAAACAATCTTTTTCACGGGGCGCTGTTTTCAGAGCGAGCACAAGTTGCGTATACAGACACCGACAGGTTTAAAAAGCCCACCAGTTCCCCGAGGAGACCTGCAGTAGGGAATATAAGTTATAGGTACTAATGACCGATTACGACTATAGAAGAGTGGTAAGTCAATGACCTACCTATTCAGGCTGCAAATTTAGCAACCTTATTTAACCACAGGTCCTGAAGAAAGCCCCCTGACCCGGCTGGGCACAAATGGGGCTTAAAGATGTCGACCGCTCACAGGGACAAACTAGTGCGTTAGATCAGTAACTTTATCTTCATATGCACCACTTTGATTTTACTTTTCCACATCTCCAACTGATTAAAGATGTTTCTAATTTGGAGATGTAGGTAATTTTAACTCAGCTCACTTTAGCACTTTTCATCACTGATCACTACTGTATTACCAGTTGGTCTACCTCCGGGTGGAGGATAGCATATCCAAAAAAACACAATGATGATGCTGTCACGTTAAAAAATAGGCAGATAATCAAGATATACCGCCCGACCACCTATGTACGTGAATGAGGGTTTTAAAAAGGGCCACCATACCTGACCCTGGTTACACAGGTACAAGTGATCCATTCTCTCTTGATTATTGATACAAACGACATTATGCAGGAGAACTCATGTTTTTCTTGAAGCACAGCTAGTTTCCTTATTAGATGGGAGAGGATGTTGCGTTACAGCTAGAACTGCTGACTCTGGAACTGAGAGAATCAGGTTTGAGTCTCAGCATCAGCTCAGAATCCTGTCATTCTGGGCAGATCACTTAATCTCCCCATGCCATATATATTCCCACTTACCGGGGCTGAGAAAATGTAATGCAGATTAAATATAGAATTGTTGAACAGTTTGGAAATAGTCCACTTTATAAAGAGATCCTGTAATGGATTCAGTATGTAAAGTTCCTGTGTTTTTCCTCCTGTTTCTTCTCTCAAACCTTGAAAAACGTGGTCTAGGATTTAAATGATGTAATTACATAAAATTACTAGTTGGGGTAACATTAGCAAACCACCCACAACACAGAAAGCCTGCAGAAACTAGTGATTTAAACATCAACAAACACAAGCTGTTGTTTCACGAAAAATAAGGGTGAAAATACTTTAATTGTATCCTGTTATTAGCACATGGCATTTGTTTGCCAACTAAAGACCAGAAGTATATCTCCACCTGGCACACTGTCTTTTAAAGATGGCTTCTGTCATGTGTACATTATTGGTGTAATGATCTAGAGTAGAGCTTGACAGTGTCTAAGCCTAAAAACATTGTTCTTTCACACCAATTGCACAGAGGTGCAGATTAATCGATGTTCATCAAATGTTTGCAAACATTATTTTTAGCTCATTACATAAATTCATTAGCAAATAATTTTAACACATTTGTGACTATACTGTAAAGTAGTGCAATCTAGCAGAACCCGGAGAGGCTGCTAGAAGGCTGCTTTGTGTGTACAATGAGTGTCCAGCTATACATGCTGTTTGTGGATAAGGCACTTGTGGTGTGGCTCAGAATCCCCAGGATGTGTGGCAATCTCTTGCTGCACATTTATGGCATTTTGTTAACATGCTGTGTGGCGTAATGTGATTTTGTAGCACAGTCAGTGTCGTAGATTCATTTAATTTCCATATTCTTATTTTAATCCTTTATATCTCATTTGAATAAACTTCTATATTCAGTGTGACTGCATTAAAATATAATACATATTGGCTAGCCATGCTTCTAGCATCTGGACTCCACCAGTGATAATGTAGGAAACTGGCCTGGCTGGGTATCTATACATTGCTGTCGAGTCCACAGAAGTAAACAACTTTCCTTATGGGCTTGTTGATCACTTGTGGTAGCAAGACCAGACAAGCTGGCTAATGACCAGATAAAAACGAGTGGTTGTTATGTGTAACAGTATAACCAAACAATAGCAATAGCTAAATATATAAATAATGTAACCTCTGCTCCAGGTTTCAGTAAAAAAAGAAACTATTAATAAGAACTATGAACCAAAAATAAGGAGATCAGTCAAGGGGTTGACATTTTATGAGGGGAAAACAAAAATCACCCTAAGAAACAATATGGCAAAAAAGTTCAGTGTTAGTGATGGAAGCCAGAAAACATCGAGATAGAGTAAAGTTTCCCTGTGGAAGTTCTATGTGAGTGAGCGACCCAGGCCAAGTACATGGGGAAAGCTTGCAGTTGGACAGGATGTGGGCTTAGAGTTGGTAGTATTTGGCTTTTATTAACACCACTTTATTTGTACAAACTGTGCTGTCACTTCACACCATACTTTGTGCCTCATTATGATGACGGTCGGACCGGCTTCCACGGTCCTGTCGGAGGCGGTCGGACAGCTGTGATCTTGTCGGAATTGGTCAGTCCGACCGCCAGATTACGATGCACGCATCGTGTACTTCGACCGACCACTGACAGACTGCAGACTCCGACAGCCTTTCTTTGACCGCTGAGTGGTGGTAGGAGAAAAGTAGCAGCCATAGAGCTGTAAATGGAGTTCTGTCCGCCTTCTGAATTACGATGTGCATGTTTGACAAGCCGACTGTAGCGGTCCGACCAGCTGCTTCCACTCATCATAAACAAAGGATTTGGGGTGCATACTCCCCCAAATCAGCTTCCCCCTGACAGTCTCCGGCGTGGATCCCTTTCTCCAGGGTGTCCCTACCCCACGGCACTGAGCCCCAAAGACAACGACCCTGTGGGCACCGGAATGCAGGTAAGTCAGTAGGTGGCATTTATCCTCATTGACTGAACTGTACACAGAGCACCACACTTCAGTCATGGGGTACATGCCGCACAAAGCATATCCCCACATATGGCATGCATGTGTGTACATATCACATGTTTCCTGTGAGTTTCTATGCACTTGCAGCGACATATTCAGAGGTATGTGCACCAACGTAGAGGAGATCATTGCGGTAGCAGTGGTTGCATCGTAATACAGTGGGGGGAACTTTCCTGACCTCAACGGTCGAAATTGGATCGCAGCCACGACAGTCGGACAGTCAGTGTGACCGGCATCGAAATGGGGCCCTATGTGTCTGATTCTCTGCTATTGAAAACCTATAAGTAGTGTTGTTTCTGGAATGTTTGTGAATGACCTTCTTCGCTTTCCATAGAGAACAGACTCCACTTTAGTCTTTTTAATGATCCAATACTTGGAGATTTTTCATGATTCTCTCTTGCCTTTAAAACTGAGCAGTCCCTATGACAATTTACTCTGACTCATTAGCTACCTTGCGCTAGACTGTATTTGGTCCTGGCTTTTAACTAGAATAGGGCTCAGCTTCCGTTGCCTATGCTGACTCACATTTGTTTGTATTTTAAAATTGAATTGACTAACCATTTAGTTTTTGCCTCCTGTAATGATTTCTAAATTCATATAAACATTCACAGTTTGTGTGTATGTATGTATATATATATTCACTGAAAAAACCATAGGTTTCACACATGTTATAGTTAGCTGGACATTTTACTGATAAAAAACCAATGAAATTCCCCCGTTATAGTTAGTGCAGGCAACTATAACTCACGCGACCGCAATCCTCTGCTGATGCTAATACTGTATTTAGACACTTATTTGCCCATGTCTTCTTCCATTAAATTTTAGCTATACATATATTACAAATATTTTTTTTTCATAAAGACACATATGTCATCATCAGAGGATTGCGGTCGCGTGAGTTATAGTTGCCTGCACTAACTATAACGGGGGAATTTCATTGGTTTTTTATCAGTAAAATGTCCAGCTAACTATAACATGTGTGAAACCTATCGTTTTTTCAGTGAATTTGCAAGGTTTTTTAAATGCTAATTCCTAACTATAACGTGTGTGAAACCTATGGTTTTTTCAGTGAATTTGTACGGTTTTTTAAATGCTAAGTTACTTTACGCCATTCGTGGCGTGCGCGCCCACTTAACGCAGTTCGTTCTGTGCACGCACGGTGCGCTTCGCGCACCGGGTGCCCACTTTACGCAGTTAGTGCCGTGCACGCACGGTGGGCACGCGGTACGCGCACCGCGTGCCCACGTTACGCTGGATGGGCCATGTACGCACGATGCGCTTCGCGCACCGTGCGCACATAGAGGACATATTATGCGCTTCGTTGTGAAAGGTAATCTTTTAAATTTTTTATAAGATAAATTTGCCATGGACAAATGGTGCCCTTCGGGCACCTTTTGCACACGGGGTGGGGAGAGTGTGGATAATTTTTTTTTTTTAATTTTTTTTACCGTACACGTACGGTAAGCGTAATCGGCGATTTTTCGAAAAAAATTAAAATTGACTTTTTGGCCTTGGGGGTTCTTTGGGGACACCTTCGTCAAGGCTAGGTGGTTAGGAGCTGTCTAAACAGCCCCTTTACATGTTTTTTGCCTTTGTTTTTCCTCCCCCCCTCAGAGTGCGAGAGAGAAAATGGCGGCCGCCGCTTCCTGGTTTCGACCGATTCGAATGTTTACTAAGATCTAACGGCCAATCAGAATCGCGCTCGCGCACGGCACCGTACGCGTACGGTAAGCTTACCGTAAGCGCACCGTAAGCTGCCACAGATATATATTTTGATTTAAATGCTATTTTCTCAGGAACTACTGAACAGATTTACACCAGACCTACAAAAGGCACTTCCTTGACCTGAGGACTACCTCTGTGCCAAATTTCAAGTAACTCTGTTCAGCCGTTCGGGCTGTAGCTGTGTCTAAAGGTCCTATGGAAAAATGCATGGGAAAAACGCGTTTTGGGACCCCCCTTTTTTCTCAGCCCCCGCTTGACGAATCCCCCCGAGACTTTCAGGGTAGGAGCGGAGCGTAGCGCCCCACCTATTTTGGCGCCAAAGTTATTCCAAATAGAATGTTGCGGTTTTCCTATGGAAACAGGGTCCTAACTATAACTATCTACTGGCGACCGCCAGTAGATAATATACACATATATATATATATACATATATATACATATACGTATGTATGTGTATATGTATATATATATATAAAATCCAAAGATATGTGTTAAGAAGAAATGCACCAGATTTTTTAAAGTAATCAAATGTGAGTTAAAATACCATTTCTAAGTGCAGTCATGATTTCCGAACTCAGCAAATATCTGGCATTTTTATCGGAAAAAGTGGCAATCCTAACTTCATCTGTCACCACACTTCCCTCCCTCGTCCTTGTATGTTCGTCCCGTCTTTCCCACATCCAAATACATCACCAGTTGTCATTGGAGCTCATTCCTGGAGTGTTCCAAAGTTCCCTGCTGTGCATTACACTATGGACAGGGCTAAATTCACACCCTTTGTCCCAGTACCCTGGTCAGTCCTTGTTATCGTGTAAATGCAGCAATTAGTGTTTGGGAGGCTCACAAAGGGAAGCAGCTCCTGTGCTAAACAAAAAGATGGAAAGAAAACCGTCTTTGATGAAGGTCGAGGATTGTATTTCGCTGCCACACTCTTTAGTAGGCCCAGTGCAATACACTAAATGGGACTGGATGACTGTCTGGCAGTCCCAGTCCATTACACTCACCTAATGGTGAGGTGGGGCATAATCACTTTCAGCCGAATGAGCTTTGCGCATCTGATTGACAGTGCAGGGTCTATCTAGACCCTGTCCTGTTAATCACAGCGTGATGGAAGCTCTCTCAACCCCCTGCAGTCTGGGGACATTCAAGTGGGCGCTGCTGAAATCTTCAGCAGGGATTCTGCAAGGCTACTGAGGTGCTCAGTGACTTACAAGCTCCTCGGAAGCCCTGCCCTGAGCTAGAGGAGATGTCTAACCTGAGCCTGCCGTGCTGCCGCTCAGGGTACCAGTACTCTCCCTGGATTAAGAGAAGTGTCGGTACTAACAGCAAGAAAATTCAGAAGTGCCGGGACTCAGTACCGGTGAGTACCGGCCCATTTAAAGCACTGCCGAGCACCCAATAGTTTCTGACAAGTACAGAGAATGTACAATGTGGATTTGTTTTGGTTCCCACAAAGTCTACAGGTTTTATTTATCCATATCTGTTCCCTTTTTGGAGATAAATCTTTAACTGATAAAGCCCCAATTCTATCATTTAAAAATTGCTCAGAAAAGTGAGCTTCCAAATATCCCTGTTACATATTCCAATTATACGCATGTATTACCAACCATGCATGCAATTTCTTTGTAAATTCCTCTTTATCATGAATATATGATGTATATTTAACATTTTTATTTACAACTCACTTGAGTTTGGATGAAGTTGCTGCATAAGTCCATAAATTATGTAAGTGGAGGCTTTCCAAGGTAATATTCAAATGGTTATACCATATGTTATTAGATTTAGCTGTAGTAGTTGCTTGCCTAACTACATCACCTAGTGAATCTGTCGGGGCGTCTTTCAGTTTCCTACTAAGTTTGATAAATGCCCCTTGTCGGGGAAATTTTCTTTTAATTTCGAGATTTATGTCTAGGGTTGTCATCCTTTGGAACTCACAAACAGCCCCGATCTGCTCAATCAACCCTTTTAATGTTAAAAAATGCCGACAGCATGCCCACCGCACCCCGTCTCCTTCTTGAGTACTCTGTGTCTGGCTTGAAGCTCGGGCCTGGCCTACGATGTAGGAAACACAGTGTAAGCGGTGTGAAGTCGTCTAAACACAAAGTTGAATCTCACTAACTGATTTAAGGTGGCCACACACATAAATCATACTGTATTGTGTTGTAACTGCTGTTTCAAGCCCTCCCCAAGGCGCCAAAGCACACTGGTGGACTGGTACCACACTGTGTGCTAGCGCATGGTTGGAGGGCTGTTGAATTGCAATGTGCCCTCTGTGGGGAGTGTTTGGTGTCGAGAACTGCCTGACTGCCCAATCAGCCAGTCCGATCCCGAAACTATATGCTCACACTACACTCGTGCATTTGTTTTCACTACCTCAGTTAGCCCTTAGCCATATATTTCTACTTTCACTGAGCCCTGGAGAGGCATACACTGCCTCCGAGACAGGCTGCCTTCGGAAGCACGTATCATGCATGGCCTTTTGTCGTCAGGTTGCGTATGTGATGCACATTCCATGCCGAGGAAAAGGCCTGCGTGTCACTGGGCCACCCATGGCTATAATCGATGTGTGATTGTGTGCATGCGGCGCACTCCATATGCCCAGGTGCCAGTCCGGCTCCGGTGGCTGTTTTCACTGTGTACCATTGAAACGCTTACCTTGCCAGCAGGAAACCCTTCTGCCAGTGGGAGCATGTCATAACCTTTGTCGGTCTCCCGCACTCCATATGTTGCGGAGACATGAAATATTCATCGTGATAGCAGCCAGTGGCGCGTGCTGCGAGCTCGCCTGACTAGACGGCGGTGAAGGCCGCGGTCCTGCCTGCTGTGCCGACAGGTGCCATCTTTCCCCGGCTCGCGCTGCTCGCTGCGTCAGAGACCACGTGCTGGAGCTCTCGAGCCTTATTTTTCATGATTCTTATCAACCTGATGTTTTATCAAGAGGAAAACATTCCGTTATCCACACCTCATCAGCGGCCCGTTAAAAGCTGCGCTAATCCGCGCACTTATCGCAAAACTGCATGCCGGGAAAGAGCTGCCAGCGAGCAGGTGAAGGACAAAAGCTCGGGGCGATGGCTATCTCGCCAAGACAAGACAACAAGACAGCTGGCAGCATCTCCCTGCGTCACTGGCTGATGGCGTGCCCTCGACATGGGCGCCGACCTCAAGTGGCAGTGTAAGGGGCAGCGTACAAGGGCCCTTCGGCCCTTCCTCATCATCTGAAGTCTGCCTTTACGTCTCTAACAATGCTGGCGAAAGATATCAGATGTGAGACTACGGAACGCTCTCTGGGTTTATTGGAATGTCTAAATGTGGTCCTCTAAAACTGATTTACCACGGTTTTCCAGGCATCCATTTACTAAATATAGGCTCCCAGCCGGCGGTCACAGTTTGCAGATGGGGAGGAGACACTTCGAACTTCAGATGGGAAAATGCGTGCCCGAAAGCATTTTCCCTACAGAGCACGAGGCTGTTCGCAGGTGTACTTTTCCGTATTCACTGCGCATGTGCGGCTGGGTGTCCTTGGAGGCGCGGAAAACAGCCGCGCTCCTGTGAAGTGATGGTAGCAGACCATAAATGATGTGGAATATAGTATATTTATTTAAGATAAGTAATAACAGGTGAGAGCCAGGGAAGCGACGTCCTTCTCCAACCAGCTCAGTAACATCAATGTTCCACATGGAACTTATCATTACAACACTCCATATTCTATGCACGTGCATTTAAGGAAATAAGAACACAACACATCCCCCCCCCATACATTAAAGAAAAACAGGGAAAGGTAAAATAAAAGAGGAAGGATGGTAAGGAAAAAACGAGATGAATATAAACAGGAAATACAATATTACAAAGCATAGTCTTTCAGCCATCTGGGCACAACTCTTGTTCTTTTATCAAGTAACACATTGGTCTTATTCTGTGTAACACTTGCGTCCAAAATTGTAGAAGCATTGACATTAGTTTGAACTTCATGCTCATGACTACAACCTTCACCCACTCCCCCCTCAATACACAAAGGAGGGTAGGATTGCCTGGGTTCACCAGAAATAGTCGTCAACTCCTTACCAAGTTGAGACTGAATCTGGCTATTCTCAAAATGATCTTCTACCCAATCAAAATTGTTGATACATGAATCAGGAAATACTTCTACACAATTTTGATCAGGGTTAAAGGCAATATTTTTAAGATTCCATACTCTACCATCATCCAGTCTTACAGAATTCCTTAAAACTTCAGCAATTTTACAAGGTGGTTCAAAACGGCTCATACCCTTAGGAACCTTAAAAGGTTTCTTCACCCTCACCCAGTCTCCAACCTTGATAGAAACATCTTTAGTATTATGGTAAGAGTCATAGAATTCTCTGCTCTTCTCGTGACTGGACATTAATCTATCCTTGACATCTACAGGAGACCAACATGCAATTTTTCCATCAAACAGCCATCCAGGATTAAACTTACATCTAGCTGTTCTGCCCCTCATCATGGTGAACGGGGACATGCCAGTGCTGTTCTGCACAGTAACTCTATATGACCAAACCGCCTTCTGTACCTGTACCTTCCAATCAAGTCCACTGTGCACAGAGGCCTGAATGATACCCTTGATCACTCTGTTAAACCTTTCAACAGTGCCGTTGCCACTAGGGTTATATAACGCAGTAGTCTTGTGTTTGACACCACATCTGTCGAAATACTCTTTAGCTAGTCTAGATGTAAATTGGACACCATTGTCCGATAGCACACAAGCCGGCAAACCCTCCACCATGAATATTTTATCCAAAAATTTAAGTACTGTCTGAGTGTCAACCCTTTCCACAATTTTGACAATAGGCCATTTGGAAAAAAGGTCAATCGCCACCAAACCATATTCTCTAGCGTCTCCAACCGCTCCGAAAATATCCACCGCGATGGTGTCCCAAGGAAAGTTGGGAATTAAACCATCACTCATCTTGGGCTTAAAAGTCCTAAGAGTTTTGTCAGCAGACATGCAAACTGTACACTTTTTGACAAATTCCTCAACCTCCCCGTCAACTCCAGGCCACCAGAACATACCCTTGACAATAGACTTGGTTCTCATAATCCCAAAATGCCCCTCGTGGCACAATTGCAGAATTTTCTTTCTTAAAGACATAGGTGGGACGATTCTATCACCTCTAAACAACATATCGTTTTCAGAGGACAACTCCATACGGATTTGCCAAAAGGCATCCAAACCAGGAATATTCTTCACTTTGGGCCAGCCCTTACAAATATGCTCTAAAACATTTTTCAAAACAGGATCTTTCCCCTGTTCAGTCAACCACTCCGTTTTACTTATCGCAGGCTCACCACAATCATGTACCAAAGCCACACAGTATTCGCTCCAAGGATCATCTTCACACTCCTCCAAGGGAGGTGGAAGTCTCGACAAACAATCAGCAATGCGGTTGTCCCTACCCGGCAGATAAACCATTTTATAGATATATTCCTTCATCCGCATAGATAATCTAGCTAACCTTGCGGATGCACCTGAGATACCATCACATGATAAAATGCGGATCAATGGTTTATGGTCTGTACGAATGGTCACAGGTTTGCCCCAAACGAATGCTCGGAAATGCTCTAGCGCCCATGCACACGCTAGGGCCTCTCTCTCGATGATAGGGTACCTACTTTCAGCAGGGGAAAGGGCCCTAGAGGCAAATAAAATTACCTTTTCTTTACCATGCCCATCGTACTGTGACAACACAGCGCCCAAACCCTTGTCACTTGCGTCAGTTGTGAGCAAACAGTCCACATTGGGGTCAAAACTGGCAAGAGCATTTACTTTTTGTAACTCCTTCTTGATTAAATTAAACTCTTCCTCGCACAATTCACTCCAAATGAACTTAGAGTTCTTCTTCAATAGTGCACGCATATTGTAAACTTTTGCTGCGAAATTTTTTATGAACTTGGCACAGTATTCAGCCATGCCAAGGAATGCTCTCACCTCATCTTTTGAAACAGGTGCAGAGAACTTAACAATATTCTCCACTAAGGTAGGCTTGGGTTCAACACCTTTTCCGCTTATGACATGCCCCAAATATGAAACACTTCTTTGGCTGAATTTGCACTTGGATAACTCTACAGTCAGACCAGCTGACTGCAAGGTTCCCAAAACTTGTTTCAATTTGGAATCATGACTTTCTTTGTCTTTAGCTGCAACAAGAATATCATCCTGAAAAAATGAGACATTCTCCATATCTCCAAACAGTCTATGCATCAACCGCTGAAAAACAGCAGCGGCTGAGGCCAACCCAAAGGGCATACGCCTGAATTGATAACAACCAAACGGTGTTATAAACGCCGTGAGGTTCTTAGAGTTCGGATCCAACATCACCTGGTGGTAGGCGGCAGAAAGATCTACCGTGGAAAACCATGTAGCACCTTTAAAGGAAGATACCATTTCATTTATTCTAGGAAGGGGAAACTTTTCAACCACGATGTTATTGTTCAAGTGGCGCAAATCGATGCATAGACGGATTTTTCCGTTGGGTTTCCGGGCAACCACAATCGGAGAAATCCACTCAGATGTTTCCACTTCTTCTATAATGCCTTTGGCAAGCAGACCCTGGATTTCCTTTTTCACTTCCTCCCTTATAAGAATAGGTATTGGCCTCACTTTATGAACCTTGGGTTGTGCATCAGCCTTTAAAATTATCTTATGTTCAAACCCCTTCAGAACACCCAACTCTTTATTAAATACTTTGGGAAAACTTTCAGATAGTGTTTCCTCCATTCTACTACAGTCATCCAAAATCAAAACTTTGTCCTTAGAATTAGGATCTAGGATGATGTGTAATTTCTTCTGATCGAACCATCCTAATACAGATGGCCCAACCTTTGCCACATACAACTTCGCTCTTGTGGACCTGCCTTTAAATACAAAGGTAAGCCACCTAAAACCAATCATACCTATCCTGTTACCTGTAAAACTGATTGGGCAAACATCTGAGGGGTATAATTGCTCACCAATCTTATTTACAAACTTCCTTTGCCAAACCTCCTCATTTATGATCGTGTATGGGGAACCAGAGTCCGCATACACACTTATGGTTACCCCACCCAGGGATATATCACAAATTGGTTTCCCTTTTAGTGAGTCTTCTGAAATGTTGATCACGTAGTTCCCTCTAATACTTTTTATGCAACATTCTTCTTCAGTTTCTAACTCATCCACACTCTCACTTTCATCTTCATACACATATTTTACGTTTGTGCGTCTACGACACATCTTGCTAAAGTGACCTAACAGTCCACAAATACCACACTTCTTTTTTAACGCAGGACATAGTCTACTAAATGCCAGATGTTCTTTACTGTCACATCTATAGCACCTCCTATCCTCCATGTTCTTGTTCTGGACCCTTGCAGGTTGACCAGTCCATCTCCCTTGTTGTTGCTGTTGACGAAAATTTCTATTTGAAGCTTGAATCTTACACACAGTTCCCGAGGTTTTGGAAACATCTTTCTCTGTCTCTTTCACCACCGTTGCACACCTCCCTGACATTTCTGACTTTCTCATGATGGCAACAACGTCATCAAGAGGTGCGTCACCGTTGACCCAAAGACGATCTTGTAAGGCAGAGTTGTTATTGTG
This sequence comes from Triturus cristatus, assembly GCF_964204655.1. NCBI lineage: Eukaryota > Metazoa > Chordata > Amphibia > Caudata > Salamandridae > Triturus > Triturus cristatus. The sequence goes on along the minus strand of NC_140584.1, from coordinate 990,634,408 downwards.
CATTACCAATTGATCGCGTATGAGATCGTCATGTAAATTGTCAAATTTACAATCTATGGCTAGTTTTTTGAGGTCATCCATCCATTCATCTACAGTTTCCTCTTTGGTTTGTTTTCTCTGAAAGAACTTGTGTCTTATGACCCCAATGCACACCTTAGGTGCAAAGTATTTGTCCATATTTTTTATCGCATTTTCGAATTCATCTAGATTGGAGTCATCGGACTTACTCATCCTTGAAAATGTCTTTAATCCTATGGGACCAAGAGAATGTAACAAAAGTCTCTTCTTTTGCTCAGCTTTCATTTTTTTGGTTTCATCAACAGCTTCCAAATAATTAATGAAGTATTCCTTCCATTCTATCCACTTTATATTGGGTTGGGTACCTTTAACCCAAAATGGTTCAGGAGGACTAATAGAAAAATTCTGTTGTGCCATGTCTCTGTCTCTAACTACAGTACTTACACTGGAATCTCCTTCTTCCATGCACTGTGAAGTACAATTCAATTAGTAACAACCTTCTCCCGACTTCCTCACCTGTTATAATGTTCCACACACCACAAAAAAAAATAAACAAATTCTTTTTTCTTTTTAAATTTCCATTACACCTACTGTGCTGTTCGGAAAGTGTACCTTAGAGATGTAGATATCGCCTTGCGCCACGACCTTTGCGCCACGACCTTTGACGTTTATTCCAGAGAAAGCTCGATCTTGTAATTTTTTCCGATCGATGTAAACACGGAATACAAGATGGCCGCCACGTTAGGGTCACGCTGCGTGACCTGCGTCTGACGTCAGTAGATGAGGGGATTGTGGAAGACGCGCTGACAGTGACGCGCGCAGTCCCCTTGGCAGTCAGCGCACGCAGTGGAATGGCGAGCGCACTTGAAAAATGCAGGTAGGCGATAACGATTAACGGTTGCTCCGTTAATGTCGCTGAGCATTGAGCATGTTGCCGATAGTTAATTAAGTAAAGCGCAGTCGTAGGCGGCGATTCCCATGCGAAGGGAGAAGAGGAGAAAAAAAAAAAAAATTGTAACTCACAAAGTTTTTGTTTTGGTGCGCTTTCCTTCTTCTCTTCTTTCTTTTAAAATATGGAAGTTCTTCTCATATACTTCCAAGAGATAGTCAGTAAAGACAAACGCCAGTTTCCCTCGTCGCCAATTGAAGTGATGGTAGCAGACCATAAATGATGTGGAATATAGTATATTTATTTAAGATAAGTAATAACAGGTGAGAGCCAGGGAAGCGACGTCCTTCTCCAACCAGCTCAGTAACATCAATGTTCCACATGGAACTTATCATTACAACATTCCATATTCTATGCACGTGCATTTAAGGGAATAAGAACACAACATCCTGTTTATGAATAAGGAAAAGTGAGTTGTTTATATTGCCAGAAGTGCACTCCAGTAGATTGGTGACAGGCAGACTGACTGCTACCAGCTGTTACTGAGGACAAAGAGAAAGAGCGGCACTGCTGGGTGTAAGATCGTGATCAGAGGCGCAACTAGAGCCAAAATTCGGGGGGGGGGGGGGGTAAGAACAAATTTTGGGGGGGGGCTGAAACTTTAAGCAATAGGCAGAATGGAGCTGCAGGGGCTCGTAGAAGGGGTGAAACAACAGCAAGGCCTCATTAACATGCAAATGGTCTTTTAAAGATCTGTGAATTGCTCGGGTGCGGCTGTGTGGGAAGCTGTATCATCCCGGGCTGCCACACACGCTGGGGGGGGGGGGGCGGCGCTGAAGCCCTTCGAGTCCAAGGGGTGTTGCGCGCCTGATCGTGATACATGCTGTGCGCTATGACCAGCCCACGAGTGGGGAGGGAAACCAGGACTGAGGAGGAGGAGCGAAGGTGGGGAAAGGGAGATAGAATAGGAGCAGGGTACAGTAAAGAAGGGGAATAAAGAAACGTCCATAATCACGTGTCGGTGTCGTGATCACTGTCCTACGACACTACAACTGACGTCGAGGAGTGGTCGTGGACCTTGCCTCACTTACCTGCATCCTGGTGTGCTTCACTGCCTTGAAGCCGTGCTGTTTCGCGGACCGGGAGCCCACCCCGGTCGCGATGTGACCCTGCCACGTCGTTCTCCGCTGCCTCAGAGCTCTGCTGCGCCCTGGGAAGTCCACCCCAGCCGCGTTGGATCCTGTGGTGCTGCCATCATCATCGCGATCCGGGAGCCCACCCCAGTCGCGTGCGTGCCCTCAGACGGTGCATCTGCTAGTTGCGAGCCGGGAGCTCACCCCGGTCGCGTGGTCTAGGCCCTGAACGCTCGTGTTGCTGCTGCCGTCGTGGGAGGAGTGCTGAGTCCTGTGAGGCGCCTGGTGGCCGAATCCAGCTGCGTTCAGGTACCGGTGCCTGTATATTTCCAACCTGCTGCAGCTGCTGCCCTCGTGTGTGTTGGGCTTTCAAATCTCGCGAGGAGCGAGATCTCACGGCGGCCATCTTTGAGTCAGGTATCTCCACCAATCCCCTTGCAAGGAGTGCCCGGCGGCCATTTTGGAGTCAGGCAAATAGCTGAAGATAGCAACAAGCCTTGGCAAATGTTCCTCTGAAAGACTACTACATGCTTTAATGACATTACAAGGCCACATTAGCATTATTCGTGGACTGCATCCCTACTAGGCTCCCTGCTGGTGAGTCTACAGAATATTCAAGTGCGGATAAGTGTCACATATACTGATTTAAACTTAGTGACAAGCGCTGCAAGGGCTCTGGTGCGAGATTGGTCATTACCAAGGAGTTGATAGACTGTCTTCTACACAGTCACATATAATGTCTGGATCACCCACATCAAGGCAGGGTCATTTGCATCTGCGAGTACCAGCGCCGGACCGGTGTCGTCCACCTCCACCGTGCACATGGGTGGTCAAAGACTTGGCATGCTCAGAGTCCCCTTTTTACGGCCGCCGGAACCTCTAGTCCACATATCGGGGGGAGGCATGGGTCTTCGCTGGCAAGAATGGCTAGATGACTTCGAAGACTTCATGAAAGGGTCACATGTGACTGAGGAAGAGCAGCAACTGATTGCACTACGCAATTTAATTGCGAAAGACATTGGTCAGATCATAAAAGAACTTCCGGCCGACGCTGCTTCATCATACGTCAATGTGCGTGACGCTCTAAACAGAAAATTTCTTCACAAACAAAACATTGATTATGAAAGGTACACATTTAACCTGGCATCTCAAGAAAAAGATGAGCCCATGAGTACGTTCATTACGCGACTGCGACGTTTGGCTCGTTACTGTGAATTTGACTCCTTGACGACGGAAGATGCCCTTCGCCTGCGAATCATAGAAGGATGTCAGTCTGAGTCATTACGTAGACGCCTATTAAAGAAAAGCTACTCTCTGGATGAAATCGTAGAAATGATGTGAGTACACGATCAGGCAGAAGAACATGCCAAGAGAATGGAAGCTGGAAGAGGCAAAAAACTTGAACAGGCATTTAGGCTCCAATCTCGCAACACTAAAAGGTACTCCCCTGCAAAGCAACGATCATCCCGATCCAAAGTGCAGTCTCACTATTCAAATCGCCGTCGTCGCAGTACCAGTCGTACTGACAAAAGACAGGAGCGCCAGCTTAAATGTTATCGTTGAGGATATGACTTCCCTCACACGGAGACCTGCCCCGCGTTATGCCAAAAATGCAGTAAATGTGGCCAGTACAACCACTTTGAGAATGTGTGCGGAACACCACGCAAAGACAATCACGGAGACAATTACAGACAGTCCAACACTCGTCATCATGCCAAAGCGGTGTGGGACCGCAGAGATTCGTCCACTGGTTCTTCACAGTCCAGCCGTCATTCTCATGGGACATACCAATCCCATCGATCGCAATCTCGCAAATCAAGGTCGCTGTCACCAATATCGCAAGACAGTGGTGAGTATGTCTGCATGGTCGCAGATCCGGACTGATTGAAGAAGTACCCGCAATTACACCTTAAAATGGACACTCACTTGGCCAAGTTTGTTCTGGACAGTGGAGCATCTCTCAACTATATCTCAGTTGCAGAATACAAGAAAATTAACCCGCCACCGCATTTGCATAAAGCTGCCGTCCGCGTGTACACCTGGATGTCAAAGAAACCTCTCCCGTGTTTGGGACAATTCCCGACTAATCTCACATACTAAGACAGGACTATTCCAGCCCTCATCCATGTCATTGATGGTCCTGAAGCAGATTGTCTTCTCAGCTTGCCAACGGCGGAACGACTTCGCTTAGTTGAAATTTTGTACAAAGTTGATGATGAACCTGACATAGTTCACAAGTTTCCTAAGCTCTTCACCGGACTTGGAAAAATGGCGCACTGTCAGGTTTGACTGCACATAAATGAACGTGTGACTCCCCTAGCACAACATTACAGAAAAATCCCGTTTCACCTTCAACAGTCTGTAGAGGAGGCACTGCAGGACCTTCTCCAGGCTGACATCATCGAGAGGACATCAGGACCCACTCCCTGGGTTTCTCCAGTGGTTTTAGTGCCCAAAAAAGGCTCACCTGGCAAAGTGCGCCTCTGCATAGATATGAGAGCACCCAACACCACCATCGAAAGAGAACGACACCCAGGGCCTCACATCAGTGACATGATTGCGTCCCTCAATAGTGCGCAGATATTCTCTAAACTAGACCTCAACAAGGGTTATCATCAGCTGGAGCTTCACGAGAAATCGAGATATATCACCACATTCTTAACTCATCAAAGCCTGTTCTGATACAAAAGACTCAGTTTTGGAGTTTCATCTGCCGCTGAGATTTTTCAAAAGCATTACCCATTATAACATAAGGAGTGCATCGGAAGCGTTCTTTATAATTTTGAAAAGATATTTCAACCGGACAATGAGTATTTTATTATATTTATCCTGCTTTTGACTCTCTTAAACATTGATAATGACCACCCCAGCAGCACCTTCTCAAAGAGAGATAGCTCCACACAGTGAATCTGCTCTACATCTTTCTACCCCAAAATAATTTCTGTCTTCTCCTGGTGAACCTATCATTCAGTCTAATGAATGGAAAGAATATTTTTTAAACTATATTGCTAATTTCGAAGATTGCAGTGGAACTTATTCACCCGAAAGAAAAAAAGGCTTTTAATGTACTGTCTGGGTCCAGAAGGCCTTTGTGGTTTTGGACAATTGCAGCAAAAATAAAGATCTGGTGATATTGACGTATTTAAAGCTGCCTTCTGGATTTAGATGAACACTATTCACCCACAGTGTGTGTTGCTGTTATGCGTCACGCTTTTTTCCGAAGGAAACAGGAAAAACATGAGTCCGTTGAGGATTATGTATCTGCCTTACATAAACTTTCCATTACATGTAAATTTGGTAATTTTAATGAGGAACTCATAAGAGACCAAATAGTTATGTATGCAAAGAATAAGGCTATACAAGATAGATTGTGGGTAGAAGGTGTCTCAAGTTTAAAAGAAATTATTTCTATTGTTAAAAAAGCGGAACTATCAGAACGTTGCGCAAAAGTCACACTTTCATCTGATAAAAAAGAAAGTAGCGACTCTGTTAACAAAAACAAATCTTATCCAACACACAAAAAGAATATTGATAAGAATGATATAAAAAAGAATGACAATTCTTTTAGAAATAAGCAGCAGCAATATTCTTGTTACAGTTGTGGTAGCACTTCACATTCTGTGCAGTAGTACAAGTGCCCTGCACGTAGTGTCAAATGTTTAGAGTGCAGATTAATTGGTCATTTTGCCAAAGCCTTTAGGCGTAAAACATACAAGAAAAATAAGAAAGTTGCATGTGTGAGAGAGAGTAATACTGAGGAATCTTCCTCAGACGATAGTGAAGATGATGTCAAACTCAAGTGTGATAAAAAAAAGAAAGTGATTCTGAAAATCTCTGGTGAAATAGGAGACAGTAAACCTTTATGTTGGGTTTCCTTTGGAGGTGTTTCCTTACAGGTCGCAGCAGATTCTGGCTCGCCCTACACGATTATTGCTGAGAATGTCTGGGTACACCATTTTTGTTCCACCATTGGTAATCATCTAGAATCACCTGATATTCATCCAGAAAGCTGTACCGGTGAGAAAATTGACATTATTGGTTTCAGACAGTTGGTTTTCAGATTCAAAGGCAGAACTGCCGTGTGCAAATTATATGTAGCCAAAGATGGACCATCCGTTCTAGGATGGAAAGACCAATGTAAATTGAGCATTATTTTGAACCCCAATAGTCCAGAACAAGTCTTAGTAGCTCGTCATTCTGAGGATACTAAGAAATGGGTATTCAAAGAATTTCCTAATGTCTTCAACAACAAAGTGGGGAAGTTAAAAGGTTTTTCACATCACATTAAATTGAAACAAAATGCTGTCCCCAAAATTCACAAAACACGGAATATTCCATTTATTGTGCAAGACGAAGTAAAACAGGAATTAGATAAGCTTTTAGGTGCTCACATCATTGAACCTATAGAATCATCTGAATGGATATCTCCGTTGGTTGTCGCGAGACGAGCCAACGGCATGGTCCGATTATGTGTGGACTTAAGAGGGCTGAATAACAACATTATTGTGGATCAGTTTCCGTTACCTCGCATTGATGAAATGTTATCTTTAACCAGGCATGCAAAGTGGCTTTCCACACTAGATCTGTCATCAGCATACCATCAAATCATGTTAGATCCTGATTGTAAACAGTTGACAGCGTTCTGTACTCCTTTTGGGTGTTTCCAATTCCGCCGAATGCCGTTTGGATTGGCATCGGCGGCAGCTGTTTTTCAAAGACTCATTACACAGTTGTTAGGTCACATTCAATATGTAGTATTTTTTCAGGACGATATATTAATCATGGGAAAATTAAAGAAGCACCATGATGAAATCTTAAGGAAAGTCCTACAAGTGCTTGAAGAAAAGGGTCTAACAGGTGAGATTAGTAAGTGCAAATTTGCTGAATCAAGTGTAACCTATCTGGGTCATGTGATATGTCGAGATGGCATTAAACCTAAAGACAAACTCGTTGAAGCTGTATCCAAAGCTCCCCCACCATCTAACAAAGACGAACTCTGTTCATTTTTTGGTTTAGCGGAATATTATTCTAAGTTTGTGGAAAAGTTTGCAGACAAAACACATGAGATGCGTGCTTTACTTAAGAATAAGAGCAAATTTGAGTGGTCAGAGAAATGTCAGTCTTCCTTTTTGAGTATTAAATCTGCTATAGTTAAGGCTCCCACACTGAAAGGATTTAACCCTTCCGCTCCGACCTTTATAACTAGGCCTCCTGGTTTTATGGTATTTATGTTTTTTGTCATTTCCATCTGTATTTATCCATATTTATCTTTTGCTAATTTTATCTGTATTTATCCATATTTATTTTGGGTTTTGTGGAAAAATGAAGCTGAAATGAGTATATTTCCACATTTATTTAACCGGTAAATATGCACTCATGCTTCAATACCTACTAGCTTTCGGTGCTGTAAACACAAGCAGAAGGTAAATCAATGCACTTATAAGCAAATATGCAAATTTCAGTGTTAACCTTGTGCTTATCTACTGCTGTTAAAGCCTCTTTACTATAATTCCTTTCTTTTTCAGCCCCCTTACTTATCAATCCACACAGCTAATGGCCTGGCAGTCATGACAGACAGTATTTATAATTACTCAAAAAGTAACCCAAGTTCCATTTTTATCCACATTTAAAAATAAATACAGACAAGAAAATAAATCTATTCTGTCTGTATTTATCTGTAAAAATCAGTAAAAATAGAAAACAGAGAGCTTTATTTATAACTACTGATGCCAGTGGCAAAGGGTTGGGTGCAGTTCTCACCCAAAGCAGTGAGAAGTGGAGTGAGGATGTTATAGCCTTCGCTTCTAGATCCTTGTCTCCCACAGAGGAGAAATACTCTGTTATAGAAAGGGAAACTTTGGCGTGTGTATGGGCTTTAGAGCACTTTAGGAAGTTTATTTGGGGAAGAGAATTCACTGTAAAAACAGATCATAAACCGTTAACTAAAGTATTGACAACAGAAGGATTATCAAGAGCTTCAGCCAGAATCGCCAGACTTTCCATGCGATTACAAGATTTTATTTATAAAGTGCAGTACGTCCCTGGCAGAATGAATGTCACTGCGGATTTTCTAAGTAGATAGTCATTACCCCTCACAGAAATTGATTCCAGTCCTTGGAATGATGTATGTGTTGCTGGCATTTTTGTGGATGAAAAGTGCCAAGGTTTGCAAGAAAAAAATGGATTGAGGCGCAAGCGAACGACACTGTTTTAAAAAAAAGTGAAACATTGTGTAGAACATGGTTGGGAAGGATGCAACAAACCTGACTTTCTTGGTGAACTCAAAGCATTCTGGGAAGTGAGAAATGAGCTAGGCATTGAAGGGATATTTTTAGTAAGAGGGGAAAAAATTATTCCACCCTCTATTCTAAGAAATAAAATACTTGCTCTTTGTCATGAAGGTCATCCAGGTATTGCCCGTACAAAACGGAGTGTTAAGTCACTGTATTGGTGGCCCAAAGTTGACATTGAAAATGAACGTTTTGTTAGATCTTGCGTTGAGTGTGTTTCAGCTGACATGTCCCAGAAAACCTTGAATCCTCCATCAAGTCCTTTAATTTGTCCAAATTTACAGTGGGAAGATGTAGCTCTAGATATAATGGGACCTGTATTATGGACTGATGGTTCACAGAAATACAATTATTGTTTTAATAGATTTATTTTCGAAATGGCTTGAACTTGAAATAGTTACTAAGATAGACACTTGTTCTGTTATCAAACTTCTTGAAAATATCTTTTTGAGAGAAGGTTTTCCTAAGTCCTTACTTACGGACAATGATGTTCAGTTTACATCTCTGGAAATGAGAACATTTATGGAATATGCCGGAATTGAGCAAAAGTTAACTGCGTTATACCATCCTTGGGGAAATGCTGTGGTTGAGAGGATGAATAGAGTTATTAAAGGTATTGTACAGCTTACCATGAACAATAAGATAGATTTAAATACAGAATTGATGAAAATGATGTGGAGTCATAGAGTCACTGTACATGATTCTATTGGTAATAGTCCTTTTATCATTATGAGAGGTAGGGTTCCCCATTCCAAAGTAAATCCAGGTTGGATGAACAAAGGAGGAAAAATTGATTGGGACATCAGTGACATTAGAGATTGCATGAACAAAACTCAACAGAAGAACAAAATATATTTTGACAGCAAATATGGAGTCAAGGATGTAAATATTCATGTAGGACAATGGGTAAAAGTGAAATCCAGTAGAAAGGTTGTGAAAGGTGAAAATATGTTTAGCGAACCAAAACAAATTGTTAAAGTAAATAGAAACACAGTCCAACTTGAAGATGGATCCATTTACCATATGAGCAAATTAGCCATTGTCAAAATGTGTGATGTTAAGGAAAAAAATCACTGTACTAATGCTGACTCCAAGACTGACAGGGACTGGTGGATCACCATTGATCATGATAACACTGTTAATGTACCTGTCCCCAATGGAGAAATACATGTATCTACTGACATTGAATCTAGTCATACATCAGATTAATGTGATGATAATACAATTTCTAACTTACCTACAAACCAAAATTGCTCTGATAGGATTAGCGGTTTTAGTGGGAAAATTACTAAACCCAAGAAACTTGAAGATTATATTTGTACTATTTGTATTTGATTTTTTTTATATGTATTTTTTTTTATTCTTTATATAGAGAGGATAAGGGTGTTGTTTAAATAAAGAAGGGGGGTGTGTAGTGATATGTCTTTAATAGATCTTAGAGTGTAGAGTGTTCTGTTATTCTTTATTCTGTACGTGTAAATTAGAATACTCGTGAGTCAGTTACGGTGTAGCTGAGGGCATGCTATCACCTACTTGCCTGTGCTGTCCCGAGGTTGCCAATAAAGCATTTGAATACTTTTATTAGTATTTGTATTCATTACAGGGTGCTGCTGCAACAACCGAGGTGCCACCCAAAGACGGCGGCCTTGCCCTTTGTAGTATTCTCTGCTTTCTGTAACAGAGGGCCCATCAGCAGCCAAGGCTTCCTTGCCTCACCAGGGGTCCCAAGGGATTTTAGGGATTCTTCAGACTCGCAAATGTTCCTGTGGTTGTTCATTCTAAGGGTTACTTTTAAACATCAGCTTCCCCTCAATAAAGGAATGATGTCAACAAGGTTTAAACCATGGAAACTAGGGAGGTGAATCTGATCAGCCAGCCAATTTCTCAAAGGGTAAACTTTCAATAACTTTTCTGGAGCAGTGGTGAGATTCCATGCTAGTGATGGAAGAGGAAAGGTGTTGCAGAGATGGGCCCCCCGTGGGATGAACGTTCCTCATTGTAGTTTTCTTCAACTGTTGGGAGCGTAGCAGGAGAACAGTCCCCACCTCCTTACCCCCCAACCAGAACGAAGCCTGTACTGCTTTATACTAATTCACAACACACAAATATGGAACTTCAGATCTTGTTTGTAGAGGGCCCCATTAACCTCACATGAAGCATTACATTTGATTTTTTGGTCCATAGACAGTCAAAAGATGGTGTTAAGGGCATCAGACGCTGGTGGTGTAAAAAAGGTGTTAAGGGCATCAAATGTTGGCGGTGTAAATATGGTGTCAAGGGTACCAAAGGCTAGTGGTGTTAAGATTGTGTTAAATGCATCAAGGGTTGGTGGTATAAAGATGGTGTTAAATGCATCAGAGGCTGATGGTGTAAAGATGATGATGGTGTTAAGGGCATCAGAGTCTGGAGGTGTAAAAATGGTGTTAAAGGCATCCGGTGCTAGTGGTGTAACGATGGGGTTAAGGGCATCAGAGGCTGTCGATGTAAGGATGGTTGTGAAGTGCCGCAACATAAGTAGAAGGCAGGAACAAACCAGAGTAGAGATATCATTCCAGGAATAAGTTTATTAAGTAAAGCAGAAAATCCATGGGAGTGCGTCCATCCTCAACGAAGTATAGGTTGTCAATGACTGTTTGACAGCTGACATACTTCGTTGAAGAAGAACTCCACGAGTGATGCACTTTCAAACATAAGCATGTTTGAAGGAGCGCATGCCAAGGAACATGGAACTTGGAAAGCATATCATGTTGGCATGAACAGTGAGGAAAGACTACAGCGGGAGGTAAGTATGATAGTAAATGAACACATTAAGTACATTAAATACAAACCATTACAATGGTGGAAAGGGCATAAGAGGCTGGTGTTGTCAAGATGGGGTTAAAGGCATCAGAGGCTGGTGGTGTAAAGATGGTGCTAAGGGTTTCAGAGGCTGTGGCACAGAGGGGCAGGTAGGGACAGCTGTGGTCAGCTGTTGATTGAGCCTGCTGAAGACTCTCTGGGACCCATAAGGACTCTGTCAGCATAGTGTAATCTGGGGTAAGGATAAGTAGATCAAACACATGGACTCCAGAGATGAACTTGAGGGGAGGAGCAGGAGGTACTGTCAGTCATTCATTACTCGATATCACAAGACAATTTGGAAATTTGACGAAAGGATTGTCTCTTGAGCCCTGAAATCTCAGCGTCATCTTAGTGTCATTCTCGTAGTTCTAGATTCTCGGCCCACACGGGCAGATGATCACAAGGCTGTGCATGTACACTGGAAAAACAAGAGGGCTAGGCATCATCCATAGGACACAGTGAAGAATCAGAAAGATGTAATAATAAGGTTGAACGTTCCATGAATCGAGAGTCGTAGAATGGTCGAAGCAAACTAGGGCCTGACTCTGCTGTTGTGAGATTGAAGCCTCATGGTAGACACTACACCTATTAAGAAATACACAGATCACATTTTGGGGTAAAACCCTACTTGAAGTTGAAGTAGAAAGTTGGGCTCTTCCACAAATGATTGAAGTTGAACCAGAACCATTTTTCGAATGAGCTTCATAGCGTAAGGAATGCTAAAAATTAGGCACAATCGGCTACATTTTCTGTGAAAACTGGGGAAAAAATTGGCTGAATTTTCTGGTTTTCGACTAGGTTTCCTTAAAATTGGAGTTACCACCGCATATTTTAAAGTAGGGGGAACTGTACCTACAGATTGTCAAAGTATAATTAAAAGCTACAAGAAAGGAGGGTGCAGCAGAGGAATGACAAAGATGTAAGGGTCCAAGGGGTAGTCCGAACATCATCTTTTAGAGATCAGTTTCTGAATGGGAGCCCTGTCAATGTATGACAGCAGGCTAAATGTGTGGTGAGTCCAGGAAGGAATATTGCAAGAGGGCGGCCTTTACATTCCGAACCAGAAGTAGATGGCCTAACTCACCTCTTTGAGGAAAATTGCATGGATGGCTTGGATTGGATTAGAAAAGTTTCAGGTCAGGTCATTACCAAAGATCTTTGTAGGGATGTCTCATTGTGCTTATAAAGTAGGGTTTCCTTACTGCTTATGATGTTAAATAACTCTTTCGGAGGCAATGACAACCCAAAATACTCTGTTAGGACTCTACGGGTCATAACTGCTTTTTTCTTGTCAGAGGGCAAACACAACGTCCTCTAAGTACTTGTCAAAACTTTCCTTGTTCTCCACTTTTGTTCAAAGGTTTTTAGGGTTCTTTTCTCCACAACAAGAGTGCTTGTGAGCCGCTTTGTTGAAAGTTGGTACCAGTCGCAGCTGCTTCTCATTCTACGGAGTGGTGCAGGGCGGAGAAATAAAAAAAAAATATATATATACTGAAGAATAAAATAAAATATGTGCCAAGCAACTCTGTGGGGTTCGTGTTTCTCTACTCGCCACACAATGTGCGGAGGTGCAGAGGTTCCTAGACATAGTTGATAAATATATATACATACATATATATATATATATATAATATATATATACATGACCGTACGTGATGCGGCCATTGATCCTGCTGCAGTACAATCAGTGACATTGACCAAGCAGTAACTTACAGTGCAGAATGCCTGCTATTCTATTGGCTAGTTTGAGTTTGTGGCATTATGGGAATGGTAGTTCCGTGGAGTTATATAGCACGTGCTTGCAATTTGGCTTTGAGTGAATACATCACTCTCTGCATGTATTGGGCCCCATGGTGAAGTTCAGTCATCCGCTCCCGGTGCCGCATGAAGCTTGAATACAACTACTGTGTTATCATGAGTACGGCAGAAACACAACAGGCAACAACTACTGTGTTATCATGCGTACAGCAGAAACAAAACAGGTTACAACTACTGTGTTATCATGAGTACGGCAGAAACACAACAGGTTTTTGCAATTATGGTCAGAGGTCACATTTCGGAGGATGGGTTATCAGCTCAGGAAAGCTGGAAACGGAACAATGGCAGTCATCATTTTAGTATAATTAGTGACATTTAGCATCATCATTTTTAAAGTACGTTTTATATAATTTTGTAAATATGGCAATACAGGTTGATGAATTTGGCGGTGCAATGTTTAAAAGCCAATCTCTTGCCATGGTGGATGTTTTTATAATTTACATGTGCATTTAATTACTGATACTATTTGCCACAACAATCTTTCCAGCTAAAACTCAATATTGTATTTTGCAATGTATTGTATCAATTTATATCTTACCTGCGACAACGCTGGGTTTTAGCTGTAGTATAAGATGTTATGGAGCATTCTGAGTTGCACGCTGACTGCATACACAAGAGTATGCTTTCTATGTTTACTAAGTGGTCCAATGGGAAGTGCTATTTAATCTTCTTGTATTCTGGCGCCAAACCAGATTGATGAAGGCTTCTTGAAAGCCGAAATGCGTCTCTTTGCCTCTGGGATTAAGGGCAACCTGGCTGAATAAATGTATGCTGAATTTTAAACACCTCGAGTCCGTGTCATCTGCCATAGAGTTTCTGTGGAGCTGGATTTTGTTATATATATATATATATATATATATATATATATATATATATATACATGCAACCAACCCTGCCAAGGGAAATGATGACAGGTGTAGACTCCGTGAGGATAAAGCAAAAAGTGGGTTTATTTCACAAGGAAGGCCACGACGCGTTTCGACGGCAAGCCGCCTTTATCACTACGACGGGCTTCACCTTCGACAGCCATTAAATGCCGAGTTACTTGAAAAATCGTCATGACAACGGTAAACACATAGACATAGAAGTGTACACTCTACCCAGATAACTGCTCAGAAAACAGACTATTTTACATTTTTCACATTGTCTTAAGCATACATCTACATTATTTCTTTTCACATTAATTTGAGTGTACATACCTATGAATATTATTAGTATCTCTAAAAGTATAATACTGTATAATTCATCCTCTTAAACAGAAAATACCGTGATAATACGTAGGTATAGTCCAGAAAAAGGGAACGGATGACCTCGATGGATGACTGTTAGATAATAAAGATACACATTCATAAATTGAATACATATATAAAGACCAATTGGAATCAAATTGAAAATCAATACACAGTCATCTCATACATTGTAAAGCCCAAGTGGGCTAATAGAAATCGTTCTGCGGCTGGACAATCTCTTATCTTAATGACAATAAGGAGCAGAAAAATACAAAAACAATATTCAAACTAAATACCTTCAAATGAAAAGAGGAATTGAAAGGAGAAATGTATACAAGACAAAAAAAGAAAGAGAAAAACTCTGATCTATACATAAAATAAATTTTAGAAAAGGAGAAAGACAAAAGAAACACGTGGTAAACCTATTATAAAGATATCACATATCTGAAAAAATCTGGGTATACAACTAGACCAAGTAACTCAAAAAATATTACAAAAGAAAAACAGGTGAGCCTGAAGTAAAAAAGTATAGAAGCTGGGTACGGAACAGGACAGGCAGATACGGACTACAGATGTACAGATAGAGCTTCATCAGCATTCATACCATTGGGAATTTTGGTATTAAACAGAATTATGTATTTGGATTCAAGTCTACGGAGTGCCTGTTGTCAATTACCTCCTCTCGGATTTTTGGGTACAGTATTGATAACACAGTAGGAGAGATCACTTGCATTCCCACAGTGATATTGGTTGATGTGTCTAGCTACAGGGTAGTTGGGGTCATCATTATTAATGGCCCGCAGATGTTGAAGAATGCGAACATGGACAGGATGGATGGTACTCCCTATGTAGCGTTTGTTGCATGTACATTGCAACAAATATACAGCAAACTCACTTTTGCATGTAAAGCCTTCCCTTATAGTAAAAGGAGAGTGTCTTAGTGGGGAGGTGATTTCTTTGGTGTTAGTGCCATAACGGCAAGCCTTACATTTGGCACATTTGGTAAATCCCTTGTTTGTTTTAAGCCAATCCGTGCCTCTGCTCGCACAAGGGGCATTACATACTAGTTCTTTTCTCATTGATTTGGCTCGCCTAAATGTAATAGATGGTGTTTTAGGTATTTTCTGACCCAAAACCGGGTCATTGCGCACGATTTGCCAGTGTTTATATAGCATTTTGCGAAATAGACCATGATATATGTTGAAACCTGTTATCAGTCTAGGAGTTCCTGTTTCACAGTTTCTCTTTTTCGCTACTTCTTTCTTTTTGGCACTTTCGGGGTTGGGGAACAAAAGTTCATTCCTGGTGATACACAAGAGTATGCTTTCTATGTTTACTAAGTGGTCCAATGGGAAGGGCTATTTAATCTGCTTGTATTCTGGCGCCAAACCAGATTGATGAAGGCTTCTTGAAAGCCGAAATGCGTCTCTTTGCCTCTGGGATTAAGAGCAACCTGGCTGAATAAATGTATGCTGAATTTTAAACACCTCGAGTCCGTGTCATCTGCCATAGTGTTTCTGTGGAGCTGGATTTTGTTATACATATACATATATATATATGTATGCAGTGCAGTTTACATGAGCAGATTCTCTTATGCTATGAGAGAAGCTCTGGGATTGGGTGGAC
This sequence comes from Triturus cristatus, assembly GCF_964204655.1. NCBI lineage: Eukaryota > Metazoa > Chordata > Amphibia > Caudata > Salamandridae > Triturus > Triturus cristatus. Next base: position 990,618,564 of record NC_140584.1, on the reverse strand, counting down.
AGGCTGGTTTCACGCTCCACAGAAACTAGGAGCCTGTGCTCCTTAGCCCTGCAGATATCTCCAAGGAATACCCTGGGGATGTCCAAGTGCGCATGTCGGTCACGGGCCGAAACCGACGTGCACTTTCAATGCCCACTACTCTTCACCCCCCTGCTGGTGACGCTGCGGCCTGGGCTGAAACCACCCCACCCCGCCCCAGACTCGGCAAACTTAGTTGAGTCAATGAAAAATAAAATGATAATAAAAGTGTTTTATTATCATTTTATTTTTCATTTTCTGCCTTTAAGCAGTGGGGCTGTGCTCCTCCTCCATAGCGGAGGAACCGCCCCAGGTAGGTTCTGTGGGAGATGACCTGTGTGGGAACTAAGACTATCGGCCAGCCAGTCCATTAATGGGGACAGAGGGCCTGTGGAATCAGATGTGCATGCTGCCTCCTTTGTATCTCTCTGGCGAAGCGACCCTGCTGGGTGTTGTGGGTGCCTTCTAGGCACTACACAGGTATTCTCAGGGGATGTTAAATATCTTCCATAGTGTGTCCATGTAATACAAAGAGCGCGCGTCGACCTAAACAGAAGCAGTCTGTTGTAGTTCATCTTTTTATTGTAAGGTGAAAAAAGTGTCAGCTTGTAGATAAGCTCCATCGCAGACAGGCCTGAGGCCAATGCGCATCTTTCTTCGCCATGTTTTATATTTTGGTGTAGAGGCATCTGTTTTATTTGCACATTAGGACTTATTCCTGGAGCATGAGTCGCTTCATGTTTTACAGCTTTGTCCACACATGTAAAGAGTGCATCAGAGCACATTGGCTTTGGATGTGTGCACGGTCAGCATCCTGTTGTGGCTTCCCCATAAGAATCTGGTTTACTACTGCCTATATCAATATTTATAAATATTCTCTTTATTCGATCACTTAAAAATTGATCATAAAAGTTACAAATATATTAAAAAAGCCAACATCAAATAAACACTAACAAGTGTGCTACTGTCTATAAAGTAACATACTTCAAGAGTGACTTCCATGAAGACTGCCACAGTAGCCATTCTGCTCTGAGGGTAGTGCAGCATTCATGAATCAAGGTGTCAGAAAAATAGGTTTTCAATATCGGTATAAGCAGTAGTAATTACATTCACAGATCTATTTGCCCTAAAGGTTTACTTAGATTTATTTCACAGACTATATTATTGAAAAACTTGTAAAGTGATATTTATTGGCTGGGCTGTTTGCTTTAACCGTAAAAATGGTGATTCAAAGAATCTTTTAAGTGGGGACACATGCAGGTAATTTACAGTTCGTCCAAAAAGTAACGTAGCTCAGACATGGAATGGAGCCTGTGACATTCTTTGTCTGCTTTATGTTTGATTACTAGGCTCATGTGTGTCTGTGGGGCACGTTGAGTGGCAGTGTTGTAATTGTGTGCATGTACGAAGTTTGCCCAGCTGTCCTGTGTGCATGAGCGGACAGTAGCACTTTTAGGGGCATATTTACAAGGAAATGGCAGCGCGCGGAGCTACGGCAACATTTGTAGCACCGCGCTCCACCATTTCCATAATGCAGGGATGCGTCGTATTTACGACAATATAGCGCACCCCTGTGTTTTCCTAGCACTGGCGCTAAAAATAGTTGCCTAGCGCCAACACAGACACCCTTGCACCATAGTTCAAGGGTGTCTGTGTTGCAGGGAATGATTTTTTATGAACAGGAAGGGACACCTTCATGCACATAAACAATCATTAAATAATGGCGATTTGTTACTTCTATGAGTGCTACATTTTGCAGCACACATAAAAGTACAAATCACCATTATTTAATGATTGTTTATGCTCAGAAAGGGACACCTTCCTGCACATAAACAATCATTAATGGCATTTTGCTCTTTCTATGTGTGCTGCAGAATGCATTATTTTTTGTCACTGCCTCAGATTCACTCATCCTTGTAAATCTAGGGCAGCGTCAAAAAGCAAAAGGTATTACGGTGGACCGCCTAGCCGTTGCACGCCCCTTTCATGCAAATACCTGCTTGAAAGGGTACTATATTTACAAAGTCGTGTTAAGCCACAAAAAGTGGCTAAACACGGCTTTGCTAATATGGAGCAGGGCATTGTGCCACATGAACATTGCTAAAAGTGACGTTCCTGTGGTGCAATCCCCTTGTAGATATGCCCCTTAGTGTCTGTGCGGCGTGTGTGTGTGTGGGGGGGGAATAGCATCGCTTCTGTGTGTTTGCCGGTAAGAGAAGTATTTTTAGTTGTTGCCCATACTTGGTCTGTGAAGAAGGATTGAACTTCTGCTGTGGTTCAACGATGTCATGGATGCTGTGTTTTTTCATGTTTTAATGGTCGTGTGTGTGATTGATGGTTGCACTGTTCCTGTCGGTGCAATCAAATCTTCTGTTAGGTAATGCAGTATGAAATATGTACTGTTCTCTTATTCTCCAGTCTAATGTAGGGTACAGTAGTCAAAGTAATCTTCTGTAATCTGGCAAACAGAGTAAGATCTGTCTGTAATGTTATGCAGGGCAAAGTAAAAAGATAAAAACTCTTAATTTCCACAAAGGAGTATGTTGTATAATCAAGGATAGGGCAAAAAATCCAGAGTAATCGCCTTCCCTCCTCTAATGCAGAATTAGTGATAAAGGTAATGTCTTCCTTTAAGCCATTAGGTTGCAGTGTAATTGTAGTGAGTACCTTCCATAATGAGATGCAGCCTAACATGATGAGGAGCAATCCCCTGTCAAGTGCTCAGTAGTTGGAGCAGTCTCCTACTCCAATTGAATGCAGTGTAAAACCAGGAAGGCAACACTCTGTAATGCTCTAGACTGTAAAGTATTCATAGTAATCCCCTTCTATAATTGAATGTGAACTAAATTAATCTCATGGAAACTGATGCAGGATAAAGTAATCAGAGTAAATTCCTTCTGCAACAGAATGCAGAGTGAAGCATTACAAGAAATGTCATTCTTTAACTCGGCACAGTCAAAACAGTGATCTTCTTTAAATGAATGTAGGGTAAATTAACCAATACAATTTGCTCCTGTGTTCTAATAAGGAGTAACAATAATTAGAGCAATCAATTCCTATCATTTAATACAAGGTAAAATACTCGGAGTAAAGTAGGCGTCAAAGTGATTTAATATATGTACATTGTTTAGTAATCTGTATTCGAGTACTGGATGAAAAAAAGTAATCTTTCAAAATGAAACATAGATCTAAGTAATTAAGCCAATATAACACAAGGAGAAGTAGTCAGTTATTTTCTCTGTGTTGGAGTACAATTTAAAATAGAATCAAAGCATCTCTGTAATTTAATACACAGAACAGAAAGTAGAGACATTTTCTGCAATCAAGTAAAGGGTAAAGATAGTGGGAAAAGTTATTCCTGTATCAAGTACAGGTAAAGCATGTTGAAGCAATCCGTTTAATCGCAGTCTGCAGTCTGATGCAGTTTGTAGTAATGCTGCACATACTCCATTGGTTTGTCTGTGTGTCTTGCATGGCAGCTGCTCATGTTGTAGCTGATCTGTGTGAGGGTAGATTGCACTCTCACCGCTGTGCCATTTGTTCTGTGTATGAGGGACTCTTTTCCTGCTGCAGTCTTGCTGTACACGTTGTTTGTTTCAGTGAACCTGTACTGTTGCCGCCTGTGCTGTACCTGTTGTGTGCACGAGAGAAGTGTGCCACTGTACCTGTTCTGTTGCGTAGGGAAGCTTTAGAAAATGTGTCATCTGCACAAAAACAGTTCCATGTGCTTTGTCAATGCTTGCTTTTTCTTTGCTAATCGTTTAGGATTGTCCAGGCCATGCTTTTTCCTTCAAGTTTGCTAAAAAGGTAACTTAAAGAGGACAAGCTTAAATATCTGAGCATCCATTTTGTGAGACTAGGCTCCCCAGTTATTATGGCATAGATTAGCAAATTTTGCTGCATACCAAAGCAACTTTTGAGGCACACAGTTATGTTTTTGTATCATATTTACAGCTCTTCATTTCATTTACTTTCATATGTTTTGCATAGTGCTCAATCCTAAGTAGATGCTAACTATTCCAGCATAGAGTGTCACACTTTCAAAGAAACATGTTTGAACTAATTAGGAGAGAAATGTATTATACATCCCTTGGTGGTCTCATTCTAAAGGCAGTGCCACGCATTAGTGTACCAGGCTCCCGTCCACACCGTAGCCCCCTTCCTGCCTCCCAAAGACCCCAAGTTCTGCCATCCAACTGCCTGTCTTCTCACTCTGCCAAACACCCCCTGCACTGCGCCAGTAACCAAAGTCTGCAGTTTAATGTCTTCAAAATAAACCATGAAATCATGCAGCACTTCCTGTTGAGACACAGGTCAAGACCACTGGAAGTGAAAATGAGAACAGCCCACAAGAATTGCAGCAACCGCCTTTCCAGAAATCCTTGAAGGAAGGAGCAAAGGGGCATATTATCAAGCACGGCGTTAAAATTATCGCCGCTGTGGCGGCAGAAAACGGACGCTAAATCGGCGATAATGGGCTTGATAATATGCTGCCGAGATTTTCCAGTAGAAGCCCATGTTGACACCAGAACATGGGCTTCTATGGGAATTCTCAAGGGCATATTATCAAGCCCATCATCGACGCTTTAGCGGCAGTTTTCTGCCGCTAAAACGGCGATAATTTTAATGCCGTATCTTGATAATATCCCCCAAATCTTGGGAGAGAGGCTTTGTTTCTATATTGTAGAAGTGGATTATAAAGGAAGCTTTGGTTTGTAGAAGGAAACTTGGATTTAGTGTGCCCTGGCTTTCCTCTACTGCCCCCAAATGAGGACAAACACTTGCTCCATCCACCCACTAGTTGTACCGAATCTTGACTTAAACCCAGACTTTGTAGGAATCCCGAGAAATGTGTACCAGGGGCAGGGCTCTGTGTGTTGGTGTTCTGCTCAATAGCAGGCCCACAATCAGCAAGGGTGCCCTCCCTCTGTGACGTGGATGAAGAGGGCGCTGTACTGAATGGAGTGGGGAGAGGCCCAGACCTAGAGGATCTGGAGGTTGCCTTGAAGGATTGCGATGTCTGGGAGCCACCAAGGAGGCCAAAAGCAACCCCAAGTGCATCAAGAGGTCTGATGACCTGCAGAAAGCGTTCCATGAATGCAAGAGTGGTAACCCTGCATCATCTATATCTTTGTGGGACCTTTCTGTCTGTCTCCAGGCCGAGAAGGATGCATGTGTTTGCCTCCTCACCGTAAGCCTTAGCGTAGAGCCCTGGTGGTCCACTGCCCTGATTCCATAACTGGTTGAAGCATCCTTGTCCTAAATCCCAGTACCCTAGTCCTAACTGGTCGTCCGGTGGAGTTCAGACACAGTTTAGAGTTATAGTCTCTCGAAATCCTGTTACCCCTTGTGGGATGTAACTGGGGTACCTCCCCAGACCAAGCCCTGGTAACCCCCGCCATTTCTCTTTGATTTGGATGCGGTGAATAAGGTCATTTCGACAGGAGTGGGCATCAGATTAGTGGGATTTGTTTTACAGGCTATCTATTGCTTCATTTTAGTTTACTCCACCTCATACCTTTCTCCGCTTCAGTGCAAGTTAATGGCGAAAATCCTATTTTCCCAATCACCTTTTTAGCTCTTCCCAATTGTTGGTATTTATTGTATTTTATTTTGGGTACGTGTTTCGCGCTGTCAGAGACGTAGATATTCGTTTTACCTTTCGTACAGCGGAGAAGCAAGAAGCAGCGAAGAGAGCTCTGCTTTTACGATGCAGTTTCCATGAAAAATTAAGTGCTCAGCCAGAGATGACATCTCTCCTGACGTTTAATTCATCGAGTCACAGTTTTGTCTCTCGTCTTGTTTCTCCCCGCAGGGATCTCGCGAGGAAGGACCGGAATGGCGCCTCGGATCCGTTTGTCAGAGTTCACTACAACGGCAGGACCCAGGAGAGCTCGGTGAGTCAGAGGGCGCGCTGGCACTTCCTCGTCCTCGCTCAGCTCCGAACCAGTGCAGACCACAGAGGGAGTTCGGCGAGATACTCCTTCAGCCAGCGTGTAGACAGTGCCACTTTTGTGGCCATCAGAAATGTGCTGTCCCTTAAATCAGCAAAGAATTAACCCTTACATCCCCATTATTGTTAGCATACAGACTGCCCACACCGACGGTGCCCTCCTGACTCCATGTCATTACGGGCACACTTTCCAGTCTGGATTTCTATGTGTCAGCCTAATGCATTCTGGGGTTTGTAGTCCTCTTTTGCTTTCAGACTGAACTAACTAGACTGAGGCACCTGATACCAATGATGTGTAGGTGAAAAAAACCTAGGCCGGAAACAGTTTCCGTGAGGTGGCCACCCTTTCCACATTCTCACTTTTCTACATCTTTCCTACTCTCGACCAGCGTACACCCATCCGCCACATCCGTTGCAAAAGAATCCATGCATACAGCATGAACGAAAAACCTATATTTTGGTGAGTCTTCACTTCCAGCCCTTTATAGACACATTTTAAATATTTACAGTCCTCACTTTAGTATCTAGAGCTTTCATGGCTACCGCCATATAGATCTGTGCAGCAAGGTTGTGACGATTCTTGGTGCAAAGTAGCGTTTGCCTACAGGAGTGCCCCTCATAATCTGAAGAAAAGGCCATGTTAGGCTTTTTTTTTGTATTTTGACTCAACTGTTAGGGGTCAATTAGAATGTCGGGCGGATCGCCACCGCCCGCATGGCTGTGGCGATCCGCCCGACATTCTCTCCCCCCTGCATGCCATTTACCCCCGCCATATTACTTTGGCGAGGTGGGACCCTGGCGGACGGAAAGACCGTCCGCCGGTTTTCCGCCCTCTCGATGAGTCGAAGGGGCGGAAAAGGTTTTAATATGGTGGCGGTGTCTGTTAGACACCGCCATCCATATTAAGATACATGCGGGGATTTTCCTTTGGAAAGGCATGGGGTCCTTGCCATTGGGGGCCCATAGCGGGCCCCCAGGAATTTTGGGGGGTGAGGGGTGCCTATGGTACCCCCCTTAATTTGCATGCACAACATGGCAGGCACCGCGCGGGGCCTGTCATGTTGTGCATGCAATTGCACAACATGCATTTTTGGCATTGCGGCGGGTGGTACTGGAAGCACCGGCCTCCGCAATGTCAAAAATGCAGGATGCGCCCGCCAGGGTGCCGGGCGCATCCTAATCTCCCCAACGGGACCGCCGCACCTATGGCAGGCGGTCCATTTTTACGATGATGCCCTTAGAGTCCACCATCCGTCTCCTCTGCTCGCTGATTTACCTTCCATTATGGAATTACAGCCAGAGTGTGGTTGGCTGGCAGAAAATGGAGACTGAGGAATGCAGGTATTTTCTGGCAACAGTATTGCTTCCTCTTCCTCTCATAGAGGGAAAATAAACTACTCTGCTACCCTGCCACCAGGGGGCAGACTGTCATAATCCAGTAGCGTTTTCTGTAAAGCCATATTCTGGCAGGTCACATGCTGATCTGAATATTTTTCTGAACTTTCCCAACAGAAGCTAAAGCCTAGGACAAGTAGCTTTGCCAGTCACATCAGACAGATGGGTCCATTCACTTGTACGACTGTATACATCATTTATTCTTGAACCTTGAAGCAGACATATGCCATTCTGTTTAGAAATAGCATATTTCACTCTGTTCATCTTCATATGTTCTGTCTATTTCACTAGTTCTTCTCTCTCTCTCTCTCTCTCTATATATATATATATATATATATATATATATATATATATATATATATGTATAATATATATCTATCTTCACCACAGCCCGCTTGCAATATGACGGGCTCTGACACAGCTTGGGCTCACAGCAAAATCATGCTTCGTCACACCACCAGGGTAACCAGAAATTGGTTCCACTCTTGTTTATTAAAATGCACCTCACAGACACGTTTCGGCTTGTATGCCTTTCTCAATGTGAGTTCCCACAGCGAGGGACTCATGCAGCCGTTTAAAACCGGCACAGTGTCTTCTCATTGGTGGAGTGGAGCGGCCATAAAAAGAGGACTGCAGCTTCACCTCGATGGTACTTCTTATGGCCACAACAACGTAATGCAATATAGCCAGACAAATCCTAGTGGCTTGTGCCTGATTCTGGATGCGGTGATATCAGGTAATCCCAATCCCTTGATTTTACCATTGATTTGCAACGTTGATTGTGGCATTGTGCTCTGCAGTCCTCCCCATAGTCACTCCTGATCAATGTCACTTCCAGTGTGCCCCTCCGTGAATACGAGTGGATCCACATAATTAAATGTCCTCTGGCACATCATGTACACGCGAGGCAAGTCACCTCCGTGTAGACACATAATAATGTCCCGACTGCGGCCAGCAGGAGCGCCAGACAGGCATGTATGCTTACCAAGTATCTGGCAGCTGACCACGAAGCACAGGCGGTGTCCCGTTATGCAGTATAATACCGCTCTCCTCTCTCCCCAATACACTCGATGGCAAGCAGCCTGCTGATCGGCACAAGGAAACACCAGGTGCAGGCCACACTTTCATCGCGCAATAACCACTCCACGCTGTTAGTTTAGCGTAAAAGGCCATTTATTAGGACAGGTTTGAACAACATACACATAAACATCAATAACCCCCAACAATCCCCAACTTCATGTCTCTCATTCCTCCATTCACTCCCACACTCCCAATTACTCATTCCCACATCACCCAACGACCTCTTCACTTATCCCATTCGCTTCCTCAATTCCCTTTCAACCACCTCCATCATTTCCAGCCATCGCACTGCTGCCTGACGCACCCCCACCTTGCACCTGTATTCTCCTCCCCGGAAGGGTGAGTATGCCCGTCATGGACTCCCCCCCCCCCCCCAAGTACCACCAAACCTCACCTCAACCCGTCCTTAACTGGCACACTTTATTCAATAACACCCCATTACCCCACCTAGAACCATTTGGGTGGGCGGGTGGACAACTTTTTAACTTCCCTAAACCTCCCAAAGGCGCTGGGGACAGGAAGAGGCAAAACTTCCTCTCCTGCCCCCTTTTAACCCTACCTAAGACCCCACCCCTTAACCCCAACTAAACCCCCTGTCCTGCTCTTGCGCGAATTCCCCAGGCGAAGACTGGTCTGCCGACCTTATTTCCCCTGGGGGCCGCAATCTCCATTGTCAGGAGAGGGGGGGGGCTCTGCAGTGTGTGTATAAATACAGCAATCCACTCTCTCTCATTGCTGCGGTGCTCCTGACCGAGAGTGCGTATCGGTAACAGCACGGGCAGCTTGTTCCAAAACCTCATCACCACAGCCTGCATGCAATACGACGGGCTTCGACACACTTCGGGCTCACAGCAAAATCATGCTTCGTCACACCACCAGAGTAAGCATGAATTGGTTCCACTCTTGTTTATTAAAATGCACCTCACAGACGCGTTTCGGCTTGTATGCCTTTCTCAATGTGAGTTCCCACAGCGAGGGACTCATGCAGCCGTTTAAAACCAGCACTGTGTCTTCTCATTGGTGGAGTGGAGCGGCCATAGAAAGAGGACTGCTGCTTCACCTCGATGGTACTTTCTATGGCCACAACAACGTAATGTAATATAGCCAGACAAATCTAGTGGCTTGTGCCTGATTTTGGATGTGGTGATATCAGGAAATCACATATAGATATATATATCCACAAAGATGCACATGTAAACAGGCCCAACAGACGTGCTCCATTAGAGAATTCTTTTATTTTGGCAAGTACTCCAGCATCAGCATAACGCGTTTCAACTCTTTCAAAGTCTTAATCATATGCAGTAAGTCATAGCAAGCAGCCATCAAGTCTTTTTAACTTCGTTTTTTAGAAAGTGTTGAAGGACTGTTAAACATCAGCATTTGAACAGTGTGTTTAAAGTGATAGTGATCCGTTTTTTAGTTGTTATAACAAACTTCATACACAACAGTGCAATTCAGAATGTCAGCATTGTTTATAAATAATCAGTCCATTATATCCGCACAGTTGCACACGCACAGGTTTCAATACCGATTTTTTTTATGTTATTCACACTTCCTTATCATGCCTTCAAGGATTAAATTCCATATATGGCAGAGACATTCTGTAGCTTCAAAACATCAAAAGGCAATGTCGCAATCCATTCCAACCATGATGTTAAATTTTGTGACTTGCCGGATAAAGTTTTCCATCTGTATATCGTCCAAAAGTCCACTATCCCCTCAACCCTGGCTGAGGTCCATGGCTCTAAAGGGCTTTAGAAAGGTAATCCCTACATTGTGCGTCACATTTCAGGAAGTTCATTTACTGCCTGGCTTCCGGCTCCTTGTTCAGATCTAGCCAGGGCAGGCAGAATGGGACTGGCAGCCCAGAGTTAAATGCAACAAGACATACAATGGGCATCATTAGGATGGCGGGTGGACTTTGTCCGCCTGCCATCCTGACGTAAAAAGGGACCACCCGCCATAGGTGCGGCGGTCCCGTTGGGGAGATTAGGATGCGCCCGGCACACTGGCGGGCGCATCCTGCATATTTGACATTGCGGCGGGCGGTGCTTCCAGCACCACCCGCCACAATGCCAAAAATGCATGTTGTGCATTTGCATGCACAACGTGGCAGGCACCGCGCGCCTGGGGCCCCAATGGCAAGGACCGCATGCCTCGTTGCCGCCACGGAAAGGCAAATACCCGCATGTATCGTAATATGGATGGCGGTGTCTATCAGACACCGCCACCATATTAAAACCTTTTCCGCCCGGTCGACTCATCGACCGGGCGGAAAACCGGCGGACGGTCTTTCCGTCCGCCGGGATCCCCCCCGCCATAGTAATATGGCGGGGTAATATGGCATGCGGGCGGGAGAGAATGTCGAGCGGATCGCCACCGCCATGCGGGCGGTGGCGATCCGCCCGACATTCTAATTGACCCCATTGTATCTCCAAATAAATCGATGTATTTAATATATTTTGTAGAAAAGATGTAGGAATTTCAGAGTGACACAGCCCCCGAGCCCAAAAGCAGGAACCACCTCTGTGTTGTGAATAATGATTTCAAGCCTACAAAGAAATTCTTTTTTTTTTTTTTAGTTAAAATTTATTTCAGGCTAATAGAAGGGGAAGAGATCTAAGAACCCCAGAAAAAGATAAAAGTGTAATCACTAATGGATAAGATCTTCAAAAGTGCATTGAAGACAAATCGAAAAAAATATGTCTGCATACAATTGTAATTTACTATTTAAGACAAAAGCACAGTAAGTTGCATCTCCCTGGTATTTTAATATTATTTCAAATTGTGATCTCTTCGCTCTGAAAACCATTAAAGCAGAAGAGTTTTTTTTACATTTAGAAAAGTCTCTTTTCTTATTGTGAAGTTGTTGCCCCTTGTTTGAGGACAGTGAGCCTAGAATGGACTTGAAAGTGGACCAAAGCTAGCACAAAAGCAACCACCAGGAAGGTATAAAAGAGTGGCATAACACTGTGTCAACTCGAAAAATGGAAAGCAGGGTAACAGCACTAAACATCTTATTGTAGAGAACCCTGAAAAAGTAGTTTGAATGATACATTTGTAAAAAACGCCTTAATGATTCAGCAAAAATGCCTTGAGCTGTAGAAGAGTAAGTAAGTCAATAAACTTTAGTGGAAGCTGTCCGCAGGACAGTTAGAGATGGCCGCTTCTTGTGACAAAAATAAATAGAGACCCTGCAACATGGTAGATTGCCCATTGTGCCCATATTTCCTACCCATACTCTGACTTCATACCAGGGGTGACAGCATCCTGGTCAAGTCAGTCACACATCCAATTTCTCAGGGCATTTTCCTTGTGAGGTCACTGGCAATATTGACATATTCTTGGGGTTGTCCCCCCCCCACTGCAGCCACAAGATGTCTCTGTTTTTGACTTTCATGAGTATCTGGCTGCCCTGTGTATCATGTTCTGGAGCCACTGTGCTCACTCAACACTAGGTGTAGCTGCTATCCATTCTTTCTGCATAGGAGCCGCCCACACCTACTCTTCCTGCAGCTAAACAAAGCTCTGGGTTGGGACTTTGGGAATGTCTGGACAATGGCCCCGTGTCTTAGAAGAATCATTGCAACTCAAGCCATCGGGTTGATAATCTGGTGCAGTGTTGTTTCTGTTACCTTATCAGCTCTGTACACTGATCAAGAGTGATAACTTGTGCTCACTGTGAGAAAGTGCCATCTTTCTTGCATGGTATGCCCCCACTTTTTGCTAAATTGCTGAATGTACTTTGACTGAGTGTGCCCTGGACTCCTGCCAATCAGGTGCCCAGGGCCTATGTTCCTTCCCTAAACACACAAAACCAAAATTGGCAAACCCTGGCCACATGTCAGTCCCTGGTAAATGGTACCCTAGGCACCTAGGGCCTTGTGACCAGAAAAGGCCTCTAAGGGCTGCAGCACTCATCGTGCCACCCTTAGAGGCCCTGTACCCTTACACACACACACTGCCCTTGCAGGCTGAGTGTCTGGGTGCAAGACAAAACAAAGAGTCGACATGGCACACATCCCTGTGTGCCATGCCCATCACCTACACTGCCATGGCATATATCAGCCACCCCTCTAGCTGGGTGCCCTATGCCAATGGTGTGGGCACAGGAGCAGGAACCCTGGGCCCCTACAGTACCGTACCCAGGTCCATTCCTGGGCACTGTAAGTGCAGTGCTGCCATTTAAGAGTACATGGTGCTGAGAGCTCGTCAAACACGAACTCCACAGCACCATAATGGCAACACTGAAGACTGAGAAGTTTGGTATCAAGCTTCTCAGCACATTAAACCCACACTGATGCCAGTGTGGAATTTAATGTACCAAGCACCCCAGAGGGGATCGTAGAGATGCCCCCTAAAACCTAACCTACAATCCACGTCTGTTCTGAGGCTGCCTAGGCTGCCACACAGCAGACATGTTGCTGGACCCCTGGGTAGGAGAGCCCCTGCTCTCCTGGGCCTGCAACAATGCACATCCTGGGCGAGGTGCTAAAGCTCCTCCCCCAGGATGGGCAAGGGGAAGCTTCAAAGGCATGCCGCCTCTGTGAGCTTCCCCAGGCCACTGCAACCCCCCACACTGGCGGGAAGCTTGGCCGGAAACCCCAAATAAGGACAGGGGATGTGCCAGCCTGCCAACCCCACCCCTCAGGTGGGGGAGGCGAGGTGAAGCACATCTCCGGGCTCTCGCCATCTTGAAGATGGGAAGCTCTACCCTATCAGGACTAGGCTACTGCCCCCCTCCCACAGGAGAGAGGCAGGATAGGGGGTGTACCCACCCCAGGACAGGGACTCATTGGTCCCTGCCCTTCACCTACCTGTAACGCCCCTAAATCTAGTATTTAGGGGCACCCTGAACGTTCCTTCCCCAGATTCCAAAATCCGAAGAAGAGCTAGAAGAGGAAGACACAAACTGCTTTGGCCCCAGCCCTACCGGCCAGTCGACCCTCGAACCTGCTCCTGCTCCAACCCGGCGTCTCTTGTGGCCAGCAACCTCACAAACCCCGGAGGACCTGGCTACCTTTTGACTCTAAGTCCCTGGGACTCCCATGAGTAGAGGCTCTACTCAAAATCGACTTCCAATCCCTGGCAGCAGCCCGGAACCGCGAGCTCAGCACACTCTGCACCAGCCAAGCCTGGCCTGTGCCGGAGTGAACAAAGACCACGAGGACGACCCCACGGCAACTGTGACCCCGAGTCCGGCACCCAAGGACCTCCCTCGACACTCCTGAAGAAGCCTGCAGCCTCAGAACAAGGTGCCCCCCAACCTCGATCAACAGAGGGTAAGATTTTCCGACACCAAAAGGCACCCCTGCACCCGGCACCCCGTGGCCCCCTGTGCCCAATCCCGGGGTACCTACCTATCCTCCAACTACCCAACTTACCTCTCGAAGTGGTGGTGGCACCTGAAGAATCCTCGTCCCCGAGCTTGCAGTCTTTTTCTAAACCGGAGATTTCCCATTGAAATCAATTGAGCGCCCGAAGGCTCAAAAGCACCCTGCATCCAGCCGCCCGAGTGGCCCTGGCAGTGCAACCTCTACACCTATCTACTTCCCCACTTGCCCTGAGTAAGTGACCAGGAGCCCAGCTCCCACAGCCGCGTGGCCTGCTAGTCAGCAGCCACCAACCAAGGCCCCCCATCCCTCATAGGATAACATTGGGCCTAACTCTCTCTGCACCCGGCCGCCCTAGTGCCGCTGGGAGTGAACCAACTGTACCTACCTGACCCTGGGGGACCCCTGAGTCTATGCCCAGAACCTCAACTCTGCCAGTCGAGTACTTACCTTTAAACCGATAACTCAATTTTCTTCATAGGGTAATATTGACTGGCTTTTTCCTGAAATTTCTTCTAAGTGTGAACTTTTCAAAACTAAAAATATTCACCAAAAATCAGCCGAGTAACGAAAACGAAAACGAAAATACTCACCTGCTCTTAGGTGAGCTCCCAGTGCTGGATCTTGGTACCCAGCACTGACTCTGAAAACTACTTACAACTGTACTTACCAGTAACCCAATTTTCTTCCATAGGAAATAATTGACTGTTTTTCTGTGAAATTTCTTCTAATTGTCAATTTCTGCAATCTTTAAATATTCTTTAAAAATCGTATAATATCTGAAAACGTAATTGCTTACCTGTTTTGGATAAAGGTCCCAGTACTGAGTCTAGGCACCAAGTACTGGATTACAAAAGTAACGAGAACATACTATACCTGTAACTTGAATTTTCTGCCATAGGGAATCATTGACTGTTTTCTATGAAATATTTTCTAAGTGTCAACTTTTAAAATATCTAAAAATCATCACAGTAATTAAGTCGACTTTTATCACTTGATTCCAAGTACTGACCCAGGACTGAATCTCGGATCCAGTCCTGGAATTCCCAAAGTAATCCTAAAAGTAATCTGTGGCAAATAACATGAAACTTCAATTGAACTCAATGCATTATTGTGTTTAAAATAGTGTTGCCTATTGCAACCACTTGTAACTGTTTACAAAAGTCAATTGCATATTGCAAAAGTATTTATATAAAGAATCTCATTCTGAGAAAGTATATTTTAAATCCAATTGTTGGTTCTAAAATAAAACAAGCATATATGTGTTATATATAAACCATTGGCCTAGAGTTCAGTTATTGAGTGTGTGAGACCATTTGCTAACTGAGTGTGTTCAACAAATGCTTTACACTGTCCTCTGATACTGCCTTACTGCTCAACCAAGCTACCACTTTAGACAGTAAGGTTATATCTAACTTTAGCCTCTGCCAAGCCTCTGGGGACTGTGGACTCTGTACACCCTTTACCTATTTGGGAACAGTATATACAGAGCCACTTTCTCACACTCACACAAACACACCCTGGTATTTGAAGGGATTTTGCGTCCACAGACCCACTCCCTATGGGCAGTTGACAATGAGCTCAGACTTATGACACTGGTTCACCCACTGAACTGCCATTAGCTATATGTAGGAATTAGGTTCCAGCTGCAAGGATCCCACTTGGATTGTGTGTCTCCTGAGGGTAGCTTGGCAAGAACACATGGTGGCTCTACCGTATTCAACAAAAGACGCACACACAAACTGTGTGACCTGACACTCGCACAATCTGGAAATACAGAAGCCAGTTTGTCATTTAGGTCTCACGACATATATAGTTATGTGTGCCTTTGCGGAAAACCATAAAGGTGAGGTTTATCCATACAGGTGTTTCAGCATAATTTACAGGGGTGACTGCTGTCACAATAAAGGTTAAAGCAGAAAAAGTGGCATCTGAACCCAGCAGAAGACCTGCTTTCTTGTCAAAATTGGTAGAAAGTAATTAAACATGTATTAGCAAAGCCAGTAGATCTGGCATTATCAAAAAAGTGCAATGTTTCTTTCTTTGTTTTTATTTCAAGCAGATGCAAATGATTTTTTTTTTAAATGTGGCAGTCTTATGCTTTCTATAAACATTTTAAATTGTAAAATCAAAAATAACCATTATGTATAATTTTAATAGGTCAGTACAGGTACTTCCTCACTGGTCGGTAGGTGTTATTCGTACAGGTTTGAAACCCCTTTGTAGTTTTAATCCACATGCAGTAAAATATGATTCTCATTGGCGGAAAGAAAAGATACTATTGCCTTTAAATTACTGTTATTAGGCATAGTTTAAACATACAAGGATGTCTGATGAATAATAGAAAAAGAATGGAAAGAAAACATTATCAAATTAAATTATTGGTGCACCAGCCCAAGCACTGATATTTGCTTCATTTTAGGTGGTGGTGTACATGTGATCAATCTAAATGCCATTAAACACAGTGTAGGAGAGCCAGTGGCTAGAGTGGGTTCATCCATTGTCCAATGCTGTATGTTGCAGTGGATGGAAATATGAATGGCAGTTGAACTGACCAATAGATGAAGAGGGCTGATGCTAAGGTGGGCCGACCTAAAGCCCCTCTATGGATGTATATTATTTATTTATTTTTTAATACGTGAGGCTGGTAAGACAGCTAAAGCAGTCTCTAGGAAAGACCTAAAAAGCTCAGGTGATATAGGTGACTAATGGATTTTCTCACATCTATTCATCACATCTGGTAGTAGCTTCCTAGCCACAATATCTTGCAACCTTAGTCTCTGGATGGTATGCACTATAACCTTTATTTGAGATTTAAATTACCTGGTTTCTGACAGTTCATTGCACTTCCACAATTATGTCACAATTACCTGTATGAGGAATCCAGATATTCTACTTACAAACCCTAAAGTTCTACCTTGCTGACTCCAGTTATAGACTTTTGGTGCATTTAACTGTTGTCTGGCATCTGTCTTATTGGAACGTGATTTTCCAAGACCCTACTTATATTTAATATTTCTATTCTACGGTCGACAAAATTCAAACATTCATGTGTCATTAGGGTAGATTGAGAAGGAATAGTTCTGGAGAACTGGCATTCGCGTCCCTACAATGATTGTGTTATTTGTGACCTCCTTATGCCTTCCTGCAGGTGGTGAAGAAGTCCTGTTATCCCCGCTGGAACGAAACCTTCGAGTATGACCTGGACGCGGCTCTGACGGAGAAACTGACTGTAGAGGTTTGGGACTGGGACCTTGTTAGCAAGAATGACTTCCTCGGGAAGGTAAAAGTTTTTATAACTGCCTGTTACTATACAGTTAATAGGACTGGTTGAAATCCTGCTCTTGTTGTATTTCTGTTTAAACTGGTGGATCCCTTTATTCAATACCTCCGAACTATTTGTCCACATATCAGACCATATATTGTATTCTATTTTTATATAGTGTGCTATGTATTTTTATTTACTCCACATGCATCTCATGTTATTGCTGCTGTGATATCTCTGGAAAGAACTCTGGTACCTTCGGGTCTAGTTTGCGCTATATTAAACACCATAAATAACTAAATTCAAATAGGAAGCCATTGCTTGACTGTCATTGGCTGACAGATCGATTGTTGGAAGCATGTTGGGAGACATCCAGCTCTTATTGTCGCTAGGTGTACCACTCACACCACAGGTGGGGAACCAGGAGTTGGTTATGGTATGGTATTGGCATTTGTATTGCAGTGGTCCGCCACTAGTACAACCTCATAGAGCTAGTGGCTATCTGGAGGGGACCTTGAAGTTCCCACTGCAGATCAGAGTCTTAGTTGTTCTGTATTATGCTGTGTTATGCCCTGTCTGTAGTCGGGTGTCAGTTTCTTATTCCATAACCTGTGATTTTGGTGTCAGAGAGGTCTGTGGGAGAGCTTTTACGAATTACTTTTCCATCTCTTTTATCGGTAACATGCCCTTTGTATAACGATTTGAGATAATCTAGGCATTCTGCTGCTCGCTGTGGGGTACTTTGAACGGTGATGGTGTGTGGCATGTTCTGTCAAATGTTTCCTGGCAGATATTTGTGTGTGACGTTTCTTGGTGGCAAATGCTGTATGGGCGCAATCGTATCCAAATAAATATACATCGTGATTTTACTTTGCTGGATATATAAGTATTAAGCTTTATTCGGAGTGCGGTTACCCAACACATAAGCAGCCTCATGCATCAAGCCAAAATCCAGTCGGTAAAATACCGAATCGCAAATAACACCCGTTAGCGATGAAAAAAAACCGAATCCCAATGCATCAACCAAACTGGTAACCAAATAACGAATCGCTAAATGAAATTCGGTAAAATACCGAATCGCAATTAACCAACATGCAAAAATACCGATTAGCTAAATACCGAATTAGCAATCCCCGAAATCACTAATAGCTCCCGGCAAGTGCCAATGGCTAATAACGAATCGCTACCCAATGCAACAACAGTCGCAAATACTGAAAATCCCAAAAATCGCTATTTTGCATGAGCTAAATAAGGGGAATCAGAACCTGGAGGTAAAGTAAAAAAAAAAAAAATTGTGAATAAAAAAAAATGATCCTACAGGTGCAACTGATTGTGGTAATCACCAACCCCTTAAATGTGGCCAAGGAGACCCTGTTGGCTACCACAAAATGGCAGCCCTCTACGTGCTTGTAAGGAGGATGCGTATCAATGCGGCAGGACAGCGCAGGAGAAGGGTCCAGGAAAGAGTTTTCAGACTGCGCATCACCTTGCTCGGCCAGAATGAGGACTAGGTGTACGAGAAGTATCGACTCAATCGTGCCATGATCATGCGCCTCATTGCAGACCTGGAACCATTACTGCAGCACCAGACACACCGGACCAATGCAATCCCTGCGCACGTCCAGGTCCTATGCAGCCTGCACCTACTGGCCTCAGGAAGTTTCCAGGGGGTAATTGCGGTAGCCGGAGGCGTATCGCAAAGCGCACTCTCACGCTTCTTCCAGAAATTCCTAGATGCCATGCTGACAATGCTACACTCCCACATCAGCTTCCCCACAACCCCACAGCAGTTGGACCGCAACAAACAGGCATTCTACCAGGTGGCACAATTCCCCCATGTAATTGGATGCATCGACTGTACGCATATCGCCATATGTCCACCGGCAGCAAATTAGTACATATTCCGTAACCGCAAATCATACCTCTCAATCAACGTGCAGGTTGTGTGCGATGCCAATCACATCATAACGGACCTAGTGGCACAATTCCCAGGGAGCACACACGACTCCTACATATTCCGCAACAGTGGAATCCACAGGCGTCTACTCAACGGAGAATTTGGAGAGGGACTCCTGTTGGGACGTACAAATCCCGCTTCCCAACATGAACACCACACATGTATGAACTTCACCATTGCTAAGTCTTTGCTTCTATCTTCTAGGTGACAGTGCTTACGCCCTGCGTGATTTCATACTCACCCCATACATCAATCCAGCAACCCCACAGGAGCAACGCTACAACGCAGCACACATTAGCACCAGGAATGTAACAGAGAGGACATTTGGGATTCTGAAGAGTCGCTTTCGAATCCTACACAAGACTGGCGGCGCCATGCTATACAAACCTGAAACCTGCTGCCGGATTATTGCCGTATGTGCAATGCTGCACAACATTGCGACCAGAAGGGGGATACCCATAGAGGTGGACAGGAATGGGGACCACAGGGATGACCAACCACCCGCCCAACACCGACAGGCACACGTCCCTAACACAGCAGAGGGCCATAGGAGGCGGACATACATCATGCAACATCATTTCTGAATCAGGTGAGAATGATACATAACTAATTTGTTGGGGGTGCAACTGTTTAATGCACAGTAGCGCTGTGGTATGTGCAACAAAACAAGCAATGGAAAAAATGCACCACATGTAAGAAGTTAAAACAAATGTGCGTTAAAGTCACGGCTGTGCAGACTCAGGAAGGGGAGGACCATGGTTGCCCCACCACGTTCAGGTAGGCCTGTAATTCTGTCTAGTGGCGCTTGCCACGTACACCAAGCCTCCGCTCAGGTGTCTCCGACGCCTCACCACGCCCTGTCCCCGTGGAGGCCCGCAAACTGCGGCGCCTGGTGCTGGCCTCTGCCACTGACACACTGCTGACACTCGAGGCAGCCTCACTGCCATCTTCCCCTCCCAATGCACCAGCACTGAATGTGCCGCTCTGTAGGTGTTCGACAGCAGCGGTCATCTGCCCTAGTGCCTTTGCTACATCCCCGCAAAAGTGCCCAAGGTCCACCTGCAAGGACACAGAGCGGCATGCTCTTTCACCGATCATCTACTGGAAGTCATCACCTCAAAAATTTCCTCTAATTCCAAAGAGATCTTCCTCGGTGATTTCAATCTCCACTGGAATGACCCCAATGACCCTCACGTCAATACCATCAAAGACCTCCTAAATGACCAAGCCCTGACTCAATCCTGCTCCCTACCAACTCACTCAAAAGGAGCCACCCTGGACTGGATCATATCCAAGGACTCCGTAGTCAAACTCATCTCTATCGACCCTTGTGACTGGTCCGACCACCACACCATCTCCTTCATCCTACCCGGATCAATCAAGACTAAGCCCCCACAACCGATGATTCCCAAACGCTGGATCAGGGACACCAAAAATCTGGACCTTACGAAGCTGGAGGCTCGCTGCAAACTTGAGCTCTACCCGACCTCGAACACTACCACAATCAATGTCCTCTATGACCATTATTCGGCGTCTATGTCGAACATTCTAGACGACCTTGCCCCCCTGAAACTAAAGAGAACACAAATCAAAGACAGAAACCCCTGGTTCTCCGCCTCCCTCAACTCAGAGAGAAGATCCCTACGTCAAGCCGAAAGAATATGGAGGCAGCACCCATCTACCGAGCACCTCAAACTTCTCCGGCAGGCAAGAAACTCCTACAACAGACACATCCTCAACTCAAAAAAAGATTACTTCAGATCCGAACTGGGGAATGCCACGAATAGGCCCCGCAAGCTCTTTGAACTGGTTAAACTTCAATCAAACAAGCTGGCCAAAACCCCTAAAGAATCACCGAAATCTCTTATATCGTCGGATGAATTCTCCTCCTTCTTCGCCGAAAAAACTGCCTCCCTAGGAATCGAACTTAGTACCGCCTCTTGCGCTCAACCCCCTCATGACCAACTGCCTCCCCATGCACCCTCATCCTCGACCTTACCCAAAAACGAAGCTTGCTGGACTGACTTCAAAATCTACGACGAAGACTCCATTGCTAAAATCCTCTCTACATTAAAACCAAACAACCACTTCAATGACCCGCTACCATCCAACTGCCTCGCTGCGGCCTCCCGTGCCATTGTTCCTTGCTGGACCGCGATGATCAACGCCTCCCTCCAGCAGGGATCGATTCAGGACCCCCTGAAAGCCGGCCAAGTCCTTCCTATTCTAAAAAAACCAACGCTTGACCCCGCCGCACCAGACAATTTCAGACCCATCTCTAATATACCCCTACTAGCCAAAGTGTTAGAGAAATGCGTACAATACCAGCTTAGTCAACACATCGACAACTTCCACCTGCTGGACGACTTCCAATCGGGATTCAGACCAGGGCACAGCACTGAAACAACCATGCTCCACATTGTGGACGACGCCCTCCAAGCCCTGGACCAAGGCAAAACATGCCTCCTAATCCTTTTAGATCTATCTTCCGCCTTCGACACGGTCAATCATGAAAAACTACTTGAACGCCTTAAACACAGGATGGGTCTGGATGGCGTTGTCCTTGAATGGTTCAGGTCCTTCCTCCATAACCGATCTCAAAGATTCCTCATTGACGGCAAACTATCCGCTCCCACCCCGGTCACGGTTGGAGTCCCTCAAGGCTCAACCCTGTCTCCTACCCTCTTTAATCTTTACTTGGAGCCTCTCACTGAAATTCTACGCTCCGCCAATATCTCCTACCACATGTACGCGGATGACACCCAAATTTACATCAATATCTCCTCACTCAAGGAGGTCCTCGCCCTGAACGAAACCCTGAAACTAACCGTTCAGTGGCTTGCTACTAACCAACTAAAACTCAACGCCAAGAAAACTGAATTTCTCCTGATCTCCCCATCCAAAGCCAACCCGGAGCTACAGGTGTGGTTCAAGGCCATCACAGCCCTAAATTGTCCCCCGACCATCGTGGACTCCGCCAAATCACTGGGCATATTTCTTGACTGCAACCTGAACATGCGTGACCACATTAATTCAATGGCCAAGGCAGCCAGATTCCACCTGAGCTACCTCTGGAAATTAAAACCCTTCATCGATGCTCCAGATTTGAAAATGGCAGTCCAAGCTCTAGTCATATCCAGACTGGAATTTGGATGCTCCACCCTCACAGGCCTACCCAAGCGCTCCTTGGCACCGCTAAAAGCCTGTCTCAACGCGGCTGCCAGACTACTCACCGGCACCAGGAAATTCGACCACATCTCTCCACATCTGAAAGCCCTAAACTGGCTCCCTCTAGAGGCCAGAATACAGCTGAAACTGGCGTGCATTACACACAAGGCCTTATACGCAAACTCCCCTGCATACCTTTCACAGAAGCTGGTGCTATCGGGAGGAAACAGGAAATCTCGATCCACTAACAGTCTCCTGCTCCGACCCGCCCACTTTCGTAAAAAAAGAACCTACAATAGGGCATTCACCGGGGCAGCACCAAGAATTTGGAACTCCTTCCCGCCCGCTATCAGAAGAATCCCCACTCTTGCTCGCTTCAAGAAGGAAGCCAAAACCTTCCTCATGGGTAAATTCCTGTACTAAGTCCTCCTCTCAGCAGATATGACTTGCTGCCTGATTCCATGACTATTGCGCCTTCCGCAACCCTATAACCGGACTCCATCGAGACCCAAGGGGGCCACGGTCTCTGCCAACCCTAGCTTGAATTTTAGCTCTCATGTGTGCTCCCTTTGCCCCCATGCTACCTCATCCCCCCCCTTTATGCTATATTTCTTTGCTTTTGATACTTTACTGTTTGCACTGTTTCTCTATGATGTTTTTTTTTTCCTGTTAACCATGTAAAGCGCTCTGATACCCTCATGGGTCATGTTCGCGCTCTATAAAACACTAAAATAAATAAATAAATAAAATAAATGCCAACACTGCGGTGCTGTTGCTGAGACGTGTGATGGCCTTTGTAGAGGCCGCGGACCGCAACAACTGCTGACGGTGCCTCCTCCTCTCGCACTCATGGCCCTCCCTCATGGCACGGGTGAGCTCTTGGATGTCCTCCCTGAGGTGCCCATTGCCCTCTGCCACCACAGTGGACATGTCCCTAACCGCCGCACTCATGGCACGCATTTCCCGAGCAAGGCGCAAGATATTCGAGCTAATTGTTGCCATGTGTCGTCCCTGCAGGCGCTGTACACGTAGCATCCTCTCCTCGATGGCAGAAGTGTGTGGGAGATCAAGGTCGCCTGAGGAGACAGAACTTGGCCGAGCCCTGCGCCGCTGTTGGAGTCTGGCGCGTCCAGGTGGTGCAGCAGGCGGTGTGATGGTGCGCAGACTTTGTCCCAATTGTGTGGAGGGTGTTTCCATCACCTGCAAGGGCGCTACTTGGGACCTGCGCCTCTGCGCTTTAGTGGCTGGTGTTGCTGCAGCTGGTGTGGATGGTGCTGGTGCTGGTGGTGCTGGTGCTGGTGGTGCTGGTGCTGGTGGTGCTGGTGGGGTGGCAGGTGGAGGTGATGGATGCGCATCTTGCGCTGTCTCCATGTCGGAATCCACCGGTGTCTCAGATATGATCAGCTGGCCGCTGTCGTCCGATTCCCCAGGAGATGTATCTGTGTGTGAAACAGTGCATGGTTAGTGGGATAGTTACACCTCCGTAGTGTTGTACACGTACATGTC
Organism: Triturus cristatus; assembly: GCF_964204655.1. NCBI lineage: Eukaryota > Metazoa > Chordata > Amphibia > Caudata > Salamandridae > Triturus > Triturus cristatus. The sequence goes on along the minus strand of NC_140584.1, from coordinate 990,594,889 downwards.
CCTCTGTGATCCACTAAATAAACAGTCTACATCCCTGTTCAACTGATGTGGTGATCCGTAATTGTATTTACGCCTGTACATGCACACTGGGCTGACTAGACTACAACTCCCATGATGCACTAGTGTTAAGAGTAAAACTGTGTGGCCCAAAGCTGCATACACACTCAGGTCCTGCTGGGGGCATGGGAATGGATTTACGCTATGCAGGGTATGGGCACAGGCATGCATCTTACCTTGAGCACTTGTGGCTGCGCCGGACGTGTCCATCTGGGTCACTCCCACGACTGCTTCCCGCTCGATCGTCCCTTCCACCAGGTCCTCCAGGGCAGTGTTGGATTGTACTGTTGAAGGTCCGCCTCCGGTCTTGCTCGCCTCCCGGAGCCTCTCCGCAATCCTCTCCTTGGCACACTTCCGCAGGTCGTACCACCTTTTCTTGAGGTCGTCGATGCTGCGGGCGTTACACCAACTGCATTCACCCTCTCCCGGATGCGCAGCCATATGCGCCGCTTCTCCTGCTCAGGCACCTTGAGGGACAGCTTACCGAAAAGGCGATCGTGCTTGCTGCTGACTCCCTCTATAAGGTACTCCAGTTCCCTGTCAGAGAACTTGCGCTTGCGTGCTGACTCAGCGCTGGATGGCACTTCCTTCTCCATGTTGAATAGGTTTTGGGTTTTAAACAGTCGGTGTGGCTTCACTCTGCACAGGCAGGCTTCACTCACAGCTCCTGTTTGCTCCTCTGTCGAGGCAATGAGGGTGGGGCTGCAGTATTTCCTGGTTGGTGATGTCATCTGCACGTTCCCGGAGCGACGAGGTCAATTGCGATTTCGCTAATACCGAATTCGCTAATTGCTAATTCGGTATTACCGAACTCGCAAATAGCTAATCGGAGTTTGCATGCCCCGCTATTGATTATTCGGTAAATATAGCGATTTTTAAGGAATCGCAAAAATTTACCGAATCTGTTGATGCATGCTCAATAGCGATTCCTTAATAACGATTCCTTATTTCTCGCTATTAAGGAATCGCTTTTGGTTTGGTTGATGCATGTGCCCCTAAATGACTTATTCCGTAGAGTATAGGAATTACCGGGTGTGGTATTACCCCACTATTATGACTTTTATGCTTAGAATGGGGAACACATTGAAGATAGTGTTTTTTGTATACTGGTCTCTTCAGGCACTTTGCCAAAAGGAATTCCGACTACTTTTAGCAAGCATATACTGAGTTAAGTAAAAACCTAAGGCTGCGGAATTATGCAAAACTTGTAATCTCAAATCGGGGAAAAATCCCCATTTTCACCTGAATTGGAATATCTGCTAACCTCATGTTGAGGGCTGAAATGCCATATATGTGCTTTGTTGAATGTATTATTAATGTTTTTCTAATGTGCTGTGTTGTATTTTTGTGCATGGTGTGCCTTTGTGGCAAGTGATGGCGACAGCAATCTGATGGCTTATTATAGATCATATTTTCAGCAAATCTACACTTCTAGGGTTATGGCTGGCAGGCGTGTAAAAGTGACTACTGCACAAAACCTAAAAAAAACTGAAATACATAAGTTATAGTAGTTCCTGACCCTTATCTTGCACCCTGCCTTAGGCTGCATTAGACATATTTCCACACCTCCCATACATTACATAATGTGAAATGTCAAAAATTATATCTAACATGAATTGACACTATTCACATACTTATTCAGTCTCTCATTCGCACCTAATTTTCCCCTTCACAAACAGCAGGAGTGGGATTTAAGGTACTAACTTAAGTATAGCTCTTACTCATCGCCATCCTCGTTGAACCTTAACTCCCACCCTGACAAACATGTTCGATTCATGATATTGTACAATACGTAATGGAATATTCTGTTTGTGGAAAGAAGTCTTATATTAGAAACAGTGTGTACAGCGAGGGGGGTGAGACTTAAGGTTGAGTGATGATATTGGAGGTGAGATCTAAATTTAAAGTATTACCATAACTTGTGAATTTCAGGTTTTTTAGGTGTTGTATTGTTGTCACTACTAAAACACATGTAAACCAAACCTTCCCTTGGACTTAAGCTACCTCAGGGAATTTTATTGTGTTTTTAATATGTACAGCTCATGTAATGGTTGAGATGAGAGGCTTTCCAGTGCAGCTGAAAGCTGACATGAGCATGTGTTGCCCTGTCCTACTCACTTATATACAATTCAGATCAGGGCTTCTCGGCAGTTATCACCTGCCTTGGCCCTTGTTTGGTTGCAGCATAGTGTGTGCAAAGCAGGACCAGAACAGCTGGTTCCTGGCCAGGCACCCTGGTCTCTATTGCAAAGAGGTAGTAGGGCAGCTGGCAAAGTCCAGGAGTTGATTTTTGTGTCCACAACGCCCTTACCCAAGGGCACACAGGGGTCTTTGTTTGCCCCTCCTGCCTTGCCCAAGGAATGTTCTTGCTTTTATCTGCTTTCCATAAGGACTAGGATGTATTTGTGATTTGTGCCCCTTGCCTTGCCCAGGGAAAATGGTATATCATGCCTTTCCAGCCCCTGACTTGCCTGCGGGATGGGGGTAATGGGCTTATCATTGGTTTCATTTAGCAAGACATTTCCTTATGTAGGAGATCTTCAGACAAGCAAATATTTTCGGCAATTATTTTTTTGTGCTCAAGAGTTTGTGTATTTCACCTTCCCTGTCTTGGACTAGGATGGAGAGGTATTTAGTGCCCCAACCTTGCCTAAGAATGGGCCATATATTGCCCTTCCCCCTTACTTAGTCCAGATGCAATAAGATGTTGGATTATTGTTGCGCTGCCGCACCTTGCCAATGGGTGGTGTGGTTTGTGTGCATTGAGTAGGGCAGGTGAAGTTATTTTGAGCTCTTCCTCCCATCTTGCCAATAGTGAGGAGGCTTAAACCCAGGACCTTTCCTAAGGACGGATGGTGAATCATTTACATCTCACATCTTCGCCAAGGGCAAGCTCAATATTTTTTTATTTTTTTTAAATGTCTTGTAATATTTATTGAGTGTTGAGTTTGAAAAAATACTAGGAGATAAGACAGACATTTACAACTTAATTGCACGTATTTTATAATGAAATGTCATGGGCAAAATTGTACTTTGATTGCAAATGCTATGTGAGGGGGCTAGTATTGACTATTTCCCCGCACCTCACAGTCACCAATAGTAGCCCACCTAACCCTAGGGTGGGGGCATATTATTTTTTTCAATCAACTTGACCGGCGTGTGATGCATTAGGGCATACCCCCCCTTTACTGCCTGCCATGTTCTGTGGCTAGGAAAGGGTGAGTTAATGGGGATTATCCTGTAGCATTACCCAAGTGAGAGAGGTTGGATTATTGATGGACACCCATCTTGCCCAAGGGCGATGGTGGCATCTTTATTTATCCCTCCCCCAATGTTTGCGAACTTCGGTATAGATTAAAATAATGTGTGAGGTTTGGGGGTTTTTGTTACTCTCTTTCAACACTACCCAGTGGCAGGTTTTTTGTGCATTAGCCTTCCCTTCACTTGATTAAGGGCTGAGGTAGAATTTTTACCCTATCCTTGTGTTTTTACAAAGGTGGGAGTGATGTAAATAAGCCCCCCTTTTGCCCAAGAGCGAGGGAGGACCTTTTAGAAATGTGTGGGTAAACTGGCAGCTGTCCAGTTTGTCTTCACATTTGCGATGGTGACCCTGAAAGTACTGTGAGATGCACCCTTCCTACATTGCCCTCATAAGGCTTCAGGCCCTCTGGCTGCTACTGTGAACAGCATGCAAGAATAACTGCCAGCTGGCATAGGTCTCCACAGTTATAAAATGGAGACCACCATGGAATGGTGTGGCGGGATTAAAAGATTACAATAGCTCCAAACAATTGTCCAACTTTTAAAAGCATCTGTGTCGTACCTCGCATCTGAGGCTGTGTACAGCCATGACATACGCGTAGAGTTGGTGCAGTTGTACACAACATGTACGATTAATCAAGATTTTGACCAGACCAAGGTGGAACATTACACATCAGAAGCTGCCTGTCACTTGCAGGAACTCGCAAATCCTACTGTGCCCTAAAGAAGCCCGAATTGTGGGCGAAACACGTTTGCAGTGCAGAAATGTTCATGTCTTTTGACTAAGAATGAATAAAAGAAACACAAGATAAAAAAAGAACAAAGACCGCTCGGATTGTATTTATGTTATTAATCACAACACTGATTGTGCTTATTATTAGAAAATCTCCCGTTATTTTGAGTCTCTTCTTTGGTATATATGTGGACTAATGAAAGATCAATGACGGTGGCTGGCCTTTAGAGGTGGCATTTATCAGGGATTAACTGATTAGCCTGGTGATTTATTACATTCAATACATGTAGTGGTGCGGCAAAGAGTCCCTTGCTGCCATTGCCTGTATAGTCCTTAACATTCAGGTTGGCATCCTTTTGAGAACTGGGGTTGAGGCCATGGACGAATGTGACTTTATTGAACGTGGACGTAGTTCACCTGGGCCAGGAAGAAGTATTGTGGTCATGAATAAGGTGAGAAACACCGTTTTGAATGCATCCAATTTTGTACAGTCTCAAGACATTGCATGACCTTTGAATAAGTATCAGAATCCTTGGAAACTTTTATGTGAATTTAAGCATCATCTTCATACTTGTAAATGGCATCCGAAGTTATGGCTCTCAAAAACGTTTTCAAGTGGAACTGGGTAGATGTTAAAAGGGTTGAGAAGAGAAGATAACTGGCGAATGGTGCCATTTTACAGTGGCTTCTTGAACCTGTTCCATGCAGATATAAGAAATGATGCCCCATATTTAATGAAAACATATGCTAATAAATGTGCCTTTTTGTTACAGGTGGTGTTTAACATACACAAGTTACAAACCATTCTACAGGAGGAAGGATGGTTTAGGCTGAGCCCAGAGAAATCGAAACCAAATGTGGAAGAGTAAGTCAAAACTAACTCACTGTATTCTTGAAGGTAAAGGAATATCTCATTCCCTAATCCACGGTGTTCTAACTATGGGGCACGAACGGCAATTATTTGGGTGTGCTGGACCAAGTCAGTGCGGTGCAAGATCCACAAATATGCAAGAAGCATACTCTTGCTGCTGCAGTACAGGTCCTGATATTAAAGAGATTAAAAACAAATGAAAGGCGCTGCGAGCCTGTGAGCGTAGGTGGGAGAAGTCACACATCTCATCTGGAAAGTGGGGAGACTTTTGTTTCTGTCTTCCATCCGCCACTGCCTCCAGGTGTCGATCAACTGTGTAAATAAATAATGGACAATGTACTAAAACTTGGTGACTAAACAAAAATGGTAAAAGGATGACAAGGACACGTCAGCAAAATACAAAAGGAATGTGATCTTAATGTCAACACCCTAAAATAACAGAAAGAGCGATTACAAGGGGAAAACGTACAAACGTTTTGCTTTCATTTCAAGATACCATGGGAAACAAAAAAAAGTGTTTTCTTATATTTCTAAATTTTGAAGCAACTGTTATCCAGTAGAGCTGTATATTATTGATGTCAAGCTTATTGCTAGGAGACCACAGGGGCCGCGTGCAGCTCGGCAGTGTTGGTGGGTTCATATGCAGAAAACACCCCGATCTCCTGAGTGGTATAGGTTTAATGTGGAAACCCTAAATTAGAGGTTTCCAGGTGTATTTTTATCAGATTAGAGATGAGTCTGAGTGCCAGCAGAGGCAAATTGAGAAAATGAGCAGGTCTGAGGGAAGACTGACGTGTTCGTCAAGGTTGGTCGACCGGGTCTGTGAGCCAATAGAGGAGCATTCACCGACATTGGTGGCTGTCGGGGGGGGCTGATTATCTCCAGGTGCCAACTGAGGGTCTGTATGGAATGTCTCTGAGGGTAAGGTAAAGAGCTCTGTGGCCTGCTAAGCGCCTCTTGACTCTACTTTGGACCAACCGAGGGTGACATGGAGGACTGAGAGATATTTGAAGTTCTCTGTTGTTTAAAGCGAGCCTCCAGTGGAGAGGCATTGATGGCCTCTGAGTAGCAGCGGAGTGGCTCTGCAGGTCCATTGAGGGTGACTGAGTGCCAGCTAAATGGTCCATGAGGATGTTCCTAGGGCTGCCTTTGGAGTTCTTAGATCTGGCAGTTGGTCTCTAAATGTGCCTCAGGTCTAACTTATGGTTCGCTGTTGCCTAATTTACGAGTTTATAGTAATGGTTAAGTATCTCTGAGGGGCAGACGATGGTCAGTGCAGGCTGGCTGATGTAATGAGAGCGCCAGACGTGGGTCCCGAGCTCAGTTTGCCACTGGATTCAAGCTAGCCTGGCTGAAGAGGGCTGTTAGCCCGAAACCGCTCCTAGGAAGCTTGTTTCCGGTCCAGGGAAGGCATGGCTTGGCAGTTCGGGCTGGACTGTTCCCATGAGGTACAGGGTCAGACTGATTTGCATATGGCCATGTCTGAACTGGGGTGGCAGAGTGGGCTAAAGAACGGTGATGGATCAAACCCAGATCTGTTGACTGGGTGTGAGTGTTTGATTGGTTCTTATGCTCCGTCCATCACCACCCCCTTTTGTACCGCTTTGTTCGCCATAAGTTGGCAGGGTATGCTCAGACGTGAGTCCCTTGCTCACTTTGCCACTGGATTCATGCAAGCCTGGCTGAAGACGGCTGAAATGCCAGAAACCGGTCCTAGGAAGCTTGTTTCCGTTCCAGGGAAGGCATGGCTTGGCAGTTCGGGCTGGACTGTTCCCATGAGGCACAGGGTCAGACTGATTTGCATATGGCCATGTTTGAACTGGGGTGACAGAGTGGGCTAAAGAACGGTGATGGATCAAACCCAGATCTGTTGACTGGGTGTGAGTGTTTGATTGGTTCTGATGCTCCGTCCATCACCACCCCCTTTTGTACCGCTTTGTTCGCCATAAGTTGGCAGGGTATGCTCAGACGTGAGTCCCTTGCTCACTTTGCCACTGGGTTCAAGCTAGCCTGGCTGAAGGGAGCTGTTAGCCCGAAACTGGTCCCAGGATGCTTGTTTCTGGTCCATGGAAGACATGGCTTGGCAGTTCGGGCTGGACTGTTCCCATGAGGCACAGGGTCAAGACTGATTTGCATATAGCTGTGTCTGAACTGGGGTGGCAAAGTGAGCTAAAGAATGATGATGGATCAAACCCAGATCTGTGACTGGGGGTGAGTGTTGGAATGTTTCAGCGCTCTGTCCATCATCTCCTTGTGTTTGATGTAATGAGAGCGCCAGCTGGAGTAATGCCAGGGCAAGCTGAGGTTATGTGAGGTGAAGGTAAGAGCTCCCGAGAGCCAGCGGATGATCTACCTATGAAGATAAAGCCCACCGCTGGCTGAGGCTGACTGACTGCAGGATGAATGGACAACCTGCAGCCAATAGAGCTGTAAAAGAGGTTTGGTGGCCTACATGAGGGCTCTGAGGGATGACAGATGAAATCTGTAGGACAAAAGTCTCCTGCAGTTATCCCTTGTCCCAAGGCCCCAATCAGGCTTCAGCCCCTACAGTTCTTGCAGCACTCACTGCTAGGGTCAGGGAGACCTCCGAGTACGCCTTTGCTGCCGTTTTCGTCAGCGTAAACTGACAGGGTCAGGAATTTTGAGACCAGGAAGCCTCCGCAGCATACTCTGCCCCCATGCTTAGTATTTGCTGCCAAAGCTGTACATGTCTGTGAGGTGAGCTTGAAATGCTGCTGCCTGTGATGGTCATGTTTGTATATGGTAAAAGCTTGCGCTGCTGCCCAGCAGTACAGGAAAGAAGTGTGCAATGCCCCTGCACCCGTTCGGTGTATGTACGTGCTGGAGCAGCATCTGCGGTTGAGGGCGCGAGCAGGGCCGGTGTAAATCCTGTGTGGTTAGATGTCTTTGGTTTTAGATCAACCGCTGCAATAGTTCTAGCGTGCAATGTCGACAATATTCAACGTTCACGGTTAAAACATTTGATCATGTATAGCTTCGGAGGGTCTCAACAATGTTTGTTGTACTGAGAAAGGACCGGCCTCAGCATAAAAATATTTGACGATCAATGCCCTAAATCTACCCATGGGCTTCATTGTAGGCTCAGCCGGCGACCCAGAATAGTGTAATGTGGAGCTCCTCTGTTCCAAAATCGAAACCAAGTAAAGAAGTGAAAAAAGCATTGGCCATTGGCAACGTCTATGGGTCTGGCTTTTTGTGTGGGAAGTGTTTGTTGATAGGTGAAAGGAGTACTTTAAAGGGGCAGGTGCTGCCCGTTACCGAGTGCCTGCACTTCTTTAATTTGAAAGGGAGAGTCCCTGTGCTTCTCTGCACGTGTGTAGTACATTTATTTGTAAACCGGCTGTTCTCAGTGAACAGGTACTCTGCAGAAGTGAGTATCTGCACTTCTATATTTCCATTTCAAGCACTGGTTGGAAGGTTTACTGTGTGCTAGCCCCTGCTGTCTTAAGGACACAATCAATTAATGAAGTAAACTCTTGAGCTTAGAAACTGGGAGTAGGACCTTTTACTGATTAGATCATATTATCAGGGTTAAACTGTACCGTCAAAGAAGAGATGACGTGTCTTGTTAGGGGCGACAGTAAAAGGCATACACAGCCAAATATTGCATTGTCAAGACTTTTGAGAAGAGGCCAGTATTTTGGTTGCATCGTTAAGAAAGAAAATATGTGCATATCTTGCTTTGTGAGTAAAAAGCTGTAAATCCAATAGCTATGGCAGTAAATTGAAAAGGAAGAAGTCGCAAAGGGGATTCCTGAATAACACTCTTAATGGGAGACTAAGGCATCCAAGCAGCAAGTTTTCGCAAAACAGAAATCCCAAATCGGCAATTATAATGTAATTGTGCCAGCAAAGTAAACTCATGAAGGGGCTCACACTGGGTCTTAAGTGACATGTAGCACATGCAGTCTAACAAAATGGTTACTAGATGGCCCTATTGGCAAAGCCCAATGGGAACACAATAAGCCAGATTTACTAAACCCTTTGCTAGTTGCAGACCCTCCATTTAAGTAAACCGGAGAATTTGCATCTGGTAAAAAGCTTTTTCAAACATGCCAAACACATTTTACAAATTTAAAAACGTTTTCTGAATTGCAAAATGTGTTATGAAATGGTTCTGATTTAGTATTTTGGGTGCACAGACATAATATCGAGTTATTATTTTCGGAGTACAAAAATATTGAGTTGGAACTATCGAAGGGACTGAATATCGACATCAAGAATATCGGTGACCAGAATATTAACATGAAGGTAAGAAATATCATTTTTGTTAATATCGAAGTCAGTAATATCTTTTTTTTATTTTATTTGTTTTTATTGAGCAGAATACAACAACATACATTAAAGTCAGCACCCCTTAACATCGATATATATTATGATATAATTAATACATCATTTTAAATTGTAGAGGAGTAATCATCTTCATCCTACTCTTGTACTTAAAGTGCAGATGCAGTTAAACTCAGAACCCTGAGAATATCATTGAACAGCATAATTTAAACAATTAGACAAAATGCCAGCGCTAGTACAAATATGTGCTCCAAAAAGGAAGCTAAACTAAAGTGCAAGCCTTCTCTAGTACTAAAAAATGCAAAAATAATAGAGTTAAGGTCAAAAAAATATAATTTGACAGTGTAATTTAGAGGATCAAGTAAAGTGCAAATGCAAGTGCAGATATATACTCCCATTCTCGTGGAAAAGGAAATGAAAATACCATTGATGACCCGGGAGTATGATTCATAAAAGAAAATCAGAAATGATCCTTACCCCTGGACCTTCTTATTGATCATAAACATAATCCAAATAATTATTCAACACCAAATTGTCCCTGAAGATGTCCTTCCATTTGATCAAAAAGTTTCCAGATTAACTCAAATTTCTTAATCGCTCCCACCCTTTTGGCATATGCTTCTTCAAAGGTTCTCACACATTTCATTTTTTTATACCATTCAATAAGAGTTGGGGTCTTGATTGTTTTCCAATTCTGCAAGATCAATGAACGTGCCACCAAGAAGGAAATTGATATAAACATTTCATCCCCTTTTGTTAACACCTGATTTGATCTTTGTTTTAATAAACCAAATAATGCTGCCTCCGGTTCTGGTTGAACAATGGTTCCGATAGTACGGCTAAGCCCAGCACATAATTCCAGCCCAAACTGCCTCAAACTAGGACATGTATAGGCAATATGTAGCCAACCGCCCTCACCGGCTTGCTGACACCGAAAGCAGGTATTTTCCACACCCGTATACATTTTATGGAGGGCCTGTGGTGTATAATAGGCCGACCATCGAGACAGAAAAGCCATCCTTTTAAAGTTGGCAGCCCTGAGTAGCTTGTTGCCATTCTGCGAAATCGCTTGCCATTCTCTAATTGAAAGATTGCAGGCCAATTCATTTTTTGTTTTTTCTAAGAAATTAGTAACAATCAAAGGCTCCCCTTGATTTTGAAAAACTCTATACCAATTTCCTATGCCTCTCAATTTAATTCTGAACACGGACGCAAGAACTGAAGGGGTGCCTGTATTACCTAAGGGTGCATATTTATTTATCCAGGATCTAACCTGAAGGAAACAAAACAAAAAGGAGCCTATTCTGCGTGCCACATCTGGGCTGCACCTCCTCCCAGGTCATGCATCTGCCTCCTAACAGAAAATGACCTAACTCTTTAAAACCTTTTAACTCCCAAAGTTTAATATGACTACTATGAATAAAAAGGCCCAAACTTCTAGCCTCTGACAACCCCAAATATTCAAATCCCGTCGATTTTGCGTTTTGCAAAAAAAACAACCGAAGTCTAGAAGAGAATTCTTGTAGCGTCTTATATCTTACTTTTTTAGGCAATTTTGCTGTTTTTAAAAACACCGGAAGCTGAGTCCCTGCTGCATCAGCCATTTTCCTCATAAAAAAAACATCCAAAGACCCCCTATTATCAAGCAGACCAACTAGAATATCCATAAATGCTGCCTCATAATAAGTTCGAATATGGGGAAGTGCCAACCCAACCCAACATGTATCTAGCTGCAAAATAGATAGTTTTACTCTTGAAGCTTTTTTATTCCAAATAAACTGGCGAAAAAGTTTATCCAATTCTCTAAAATATGCTGCGCTAACTTTAATCGGGACATTGGAAAAAAGAAAAATTAATAAGGGTAGTACTGACATCTTGATCAGGGCAACCCGACCTATCAAGGAAAGAGGGAGGAAGCCCCATTTACCCAATAAATCTTTGATCTTACTCAATGTAGCTTCATAGTTTAGCTTATAAAGATCCGCATATCGGTTTGATACATAGATTCCTAAATAACGGATCGGTTCAGGGGAGCACGCTTGTTGTTTCAAAATATCCGGAAGAAAATTACAGCAAACGTTAAGTGCCAATACTTCAGTTTTTTTGTGGTTAATTTTGTATCCTCCAATTGCTTCAAACTGAGCGAACTCCTTCAAGATTTGATCAACATTATGCTTTACCGGTTTAAGGTAGAGTATCACATCATCTGCAAATAATTTAATTTTGGACATCCCCCCTATAGGAGTTTTTATATCTAAGTTCTCCCTAATCTTTATTGCTAAAGGCTGTATAAAGAAAGTAAACAAAACTGGCGATAGGGGACACCCCTGTCGGGTCCCACGTTTTATATCTATTAGACCTATAGATTTAGAATTTATCCTAATCTGGGCCTTGGCTCCTTGATAAATATTCCGAAGCCTGGTAATTATTCGATCTGGAAAACCAAATTTTTCAAGACCATAAAATAGTGCTCCCCAATTCACAAGGTCAAATGCCTTTTCGGCGTCAACCATCATTATTATTGCAGGAGTTTGATGAGTATTAAAATAATCAATTGCTTGAATAAGAAAACTTGTATTTGAAGACATTGATCTGTCTGCTATAAAGCCTGATTGATCCTTGTGAATTGCATACTGGGCCATAGATGTAAATAGATTTGCCCACATTTTCATCAAAATTTTATAATCTACATTTAGGAGACTAATTGGCCTATAAGAGCCAACTTCCCTAGGATTTTTACCCTTTTTAACGGAGCTAACTATTGATGATTCCTTAAAGGCTGTTGGAATTTCCCCTCCTGCACTAACAAAGTGAAAAAGCTCAAGCATAAAAGGAAGTAATTCTGCCGAGAAAACTTTATAAAATTCGGTCGGCAAACCATCATTCCCGCAAGCCTTACCTCCAGGCATCGAAGTTAAAGCCCTGGAAATTTCTTCTACCGAAAAGTCGGCCACTAAGGCCTCTTTTTGACCTGTTGAAAGTTGAGGGAGAGCTAGATCTTCAAAATAAAACTGTATAGCATGATTAGCTACCTGGTATTCAGTTGAGTAAAGGTCTTTATAATGATCTTTAAACATTTTAGAGATATTATCTTGTCCCGAAACTATATTCTGGGTTCCAGGAATTAACACTTCATTAATTACTGCCGCTTCTTGTTTAACCCTAGTTGACCATGCCAGTAATTTCCCTACCATCTGGCTTTCCTCATAAGTTTTTTGCTGATATGCTTTAGTATTGGATATCTCTTTCATGATGAAAAATTCCCTCAATTCTTGTTTGACCCTGTTAAGTTCCTCTCCGGTTACCTGACCCCTGATACAGCAGCCTCTCCTTTTATTTGTCAAAGCCATCTCCACTGCTTTCTGGAGTTCTTCAATACGAACTTTACGCTCTCCAACTTGCGCAGCCATAAAAGCTATCATTTGTGCTCTAATTGCTGCTTTAAACGCCCCCCAAACTGAAAAAAAGATTCGCTGTTCCTCTGTTAATTTCAAAAAAATTCCCAATCAATTCCTTCATATCCCCTACCCACTGTTGGTTGGTTAAGAGAAGTCGATCCATCTGCCACCTGGATTTCTCTCTAGCCCCCAATCCAAAATCAATTTCTATTTTTATTCAATAATGGTCTGAGAAAGAATTATCCATGATCTCCGTATTTGAGCAGCTCAGAGAGCGTGATACTAGAAAGAAATCAATACGGGAAGCTGACCTAAATTGGCTGGAGTAATAAGTAAACTGTTTTGCTGCACCATGAGCCCTTCTCCAAGGATCCACCAATTGATGATCCTGTTTAATAAGATCTATAAACTTCTTAGTCCCAGGTTTCATCTGCCTTTTAGTCTTGTTAGATGTATCTAATTGCAGATCCTGAATAAAATTTAAATCTCCTCCTAAAATGATAGGGCCTAGCGCCGTTCTTGCTCTATGATTAATACTTTTGAGCACCACAGAGTCATCCACAACGGGTGCATAATAATTGACCAAATTCACCAAATTACCCTCCATCTTTACCTGCATCCAGATCCATCGACCATAAGGATCTCTATCAACTTGAATAATTTCACAATTTAAACCTTGTCCAAGATAGATAGCCACCCCTCGAATTGCTGCCTGAGCTGAAGCAAAATAGGCCCTAGAAAAATATCTTGGAATAAACAGTTTGGGTTGATTCGTTTTGAGATGGGTCTCTTGGAAAAATAAAATTTGGGGAGAGAAGGCTGCCAACCATCTTATCAAACCACCATACTTTTTCTTATTCGAAATACCATTTACATTAATGGATATAATACGAGCATTAATACCCATTTTTCAGCTTATTATTCAAAATTACACCAGTAAACATACCCATTTTCAAATAATATTGTTTAACAAAATTCTGGTTATTGCTTCTCCCTTTCTCTTTTAGCTTACTTTCTATATAAAAACTATTCTGCTCATTAATGTTTTTTACACCACCACACTTTCCCTGTGTCACAACCCAAACCCAACCCTCCCCAAGAACCCCGTGACCCTTAGCAGTAAGGGAATCGCCCGCCCTACCCACTGCTGGCCCCACCTGGGAGCCCTGCATAACAGGTGCCCTGGTATTGCACCCTAAAGTAATTTGCTGCCTACTGCTCCCTTAAAAAAAAAAAAAGAAAAAAGAACATCCAGAAAAAAACATTGAAAAACGGTAAGGACAGCTCATAACAATATGAAAAGCTGTTGATTCCTATTACTTGTCCTTCATGATTCGCTGCAGCATCTCCTGAGCTTCATCCAGATTTGAGAACAAGTGAAACTTCCCATGGACCAGGACTCGTAGTTTCGACTGCTGGGCGATAGCTGCTTGTGCCCCGAAGTCAGTAATATCGTTTGTAAAAATATTGTTGTTAATAATATCGATGTTTATATTAGTGCTATGTATTTTAGTATGTATTTTAATTGTATGTGTTCCATATTTTTTGTTTAGTATTGTATTTAAAAAAATATATGTATGTCGTAAATTTTGCGTTTTAGTTCCGTAGCGGGTTGTGGGTTTATATGGGAATAGGGTGGGATGTGATTTAATTATAGTAAATTTAATAATAATTTTTAGAAATTATTAATTATTTTGAAAAAAAATTAGCATTTTAGTTCTGTATCGGGTTGTGGGTTTATAGCGGAATAGGGTGGGAAGTAATTTAATTATAGTAAATTTAATAATCATTTTTAGAAATTATTATTCTTAATTAAATGTTGTGTTTTTATTCCGCAGTGGGTTGTGGGTTTATAGGGGAATCGGGTGGGAAGTAATTTAATTATAATAAAGTAATTATTAATTTTTATTTATTGGTATTGTTAATTAATTTATTGTTAAGTATGAATTGGTAATTAATTTTTATTAATTGATTAATTGATAATTATATTAATTGTGTTAATTTTGTTTAGGAACAGGTTGTGGGTTTATAGGGGAATAGGGTGGGAAGTAATTTAATTAATAAAGTAATTATTAATTTGTATTGATTGGTATTGATAATTAGTTTATTGTTAATTAAGTATTGATTGGTAATTAATTCATATTAATTGATTAATTGATAATTATATTAATTGTGTTAATTTTTTTAGGAATGGATTGTGGGTTTATAGGGGAATAGAGTCGGAAGTAATTTAATTATAATGAAGTAAATATTCATTTTTGATTATTATTATTTATAAATAATTAATTATTAATGTATTATCAATTGGTTATTTAATAAAAAGATTATTTAGTTGATATTGATAAAGTATGTTAATTTTAACCCTCTGCTATCCAACACTTTCCAGTTACACTCTCTGGAATGGGAATAGTAATTTTTACCCTTACGGTATCCAACACTTTCCCTACTGTTGCACTCTCTGGAGTGGGAATAGTATTATTTACCCCTACGCTATCCAACACTTTCCCTACTGTTGCACTCTCTGGAGTGGGAATAGTAATTTTAACCCCTTCGCTATCCAACACTTTCCCTACTGTTGCACTCTCTGGAGTGGGAATAGTAATTTTTACCCCTACGCTATCCAACACTTTCCTTACAGTTGCACGTTCTGGAGTGGGAATAGTAATTTTTACCCCTACGCTATCTAACACTTTCCCTACTGTTGGACTCTCTGGAGTGAGAATAGTAATTTTTACCCCTACGCTATCCAACAATTTCCCTACTGTTGCACTCCCTGAACTAATTTGAACCATGTTTCTTTTAATTATATGTATTATTTACTTTATTTTACATTATTTTTTCAACATTCAAAAAACGATATTTTTAACAACGATATTTTTCACAACCATATTTTTTTCTGATATTTTTGTACTTACCATTATGTAGATAGGACTTCAATATTCTGGACATCGATGATTTTGTGTCGATATTTTTGTACCTCGATATTCTGACTGTCGATATTCTGTCAGTGATCCGTAACTCTGGTCACAAGCCATTGAGAAATTATTGACTCCCAAGTTAGAGTAGTAACTCATTCACAAAAGTGAAATAGTATCCCTTTTGAACTTCTTTCCCTTTGCAAATTGGGGTGGTGGCTTCAGTGGGAGCACGCAGTGGTCCCGTGGAACCCGACCAATTATCACTGAAGTTTTCTTATTTTTTTTTTTTTAAAACAGCCATGATTCCTTTAATGAAATTAGACTGCTTCCTAACCTTAAGAATATTCCACAGATGCCCGGCTGGATCTGAATATGTTTTCATTGCAGTATTGCTGCACACCGCTAGGTGGTGCAGTGTGGCATTGCATTGCCTGTGTTCTGCCCAGAAAGTGACAGAGCAGAGCTGCATACAAGATAAACCCCTGCACACTGCTGTCAGTTCCTTTCTATCCATGCCTTCAAATGTGGATCGAAGCTCAGCTCCCACTTTTGTCTGGCTTTCGACGACTCCCAAATACTGTATATAGTGTGCATTAGAAGTGTCACCGCCAAAAACTGTTGGTCTCAAACAATACCATCACTGCAGAAAACGGATGTTGGTCACGGATCTGCGCCAAGTGTCACTTTGGCGGTTTTGCTCAATGTACACAGCAGAACATAGCGGCACTCAGGCGTACTGCTATGAAAAATGGCTGAATCCATTCTTGTGCCTGGGAAAACTTCTGAAGGTGAGTAATCTGTAGTTGGATAGAGTTTTCTCCGGAAAGAGCGTTACTAAGTAACTTGTTCTTTATGACCACAGTTTTAGTACCTGTGGCCTATGGTGACATCTTAAAATGCTATGACCCTGATGGACAGCCCATTGAAGCAATGGCAAACCATGAAAAGCACATGAAAACCGATAGATAACGCCAGGTTGACCCACAGACCAGTACCTCTCTGTGCTTTTTCTTATTGTAGATTTTTGATGAATTGATAACATAAGCCAAAGCTATTTATTGCCAGGCCTAAAAAGATGGATAAGAAAAATATGCCTACGAAAAATATTTTAAGTGGAACATTTACAAAGCCAACAAAGAGCCAATTAATGACAAACTAAAAACCTTAAAAAAAGAAGCAGTGCTATGATGATGAGAATTGCCTTTTGCATCAAGTGACTATAATGGGAGAGTAGGAGGGGCACCTACATGGTTTTAAAAGGAGCGGGCAACCCTAACTTTAAGGAGCAGGAGTACCACCAATTTACTGCTGTGCTTTTGCTCTGCAAACCTTGACCCCTTAGCCAGTCAGTAGTCAATAAGCGCAGGTTGAGTGGCTTAGGGTGCGGAAAGGGCTGGGAGCATCCTAGATGGTATGGCACATTTGAGGCTATACCTCTCCCCGATGACGTTGAAATGGACATATGAGACCACTCCTCAGTATACAAGGCTATATGAGTGCATTGCATGGCTGCCTGCACTGAGCATTTGAGGTTAGGCCTGTGCATTATGAGACGGCACTGGGCATTTGAGGCAAAAACAAATTATAACACATCTTCTTTGGGCCTATGAGGCAATACTGGGAAATCTGGGGATATACCTACCTGTGTTTATGAGGGTGCGTCTGACAACCTCGCCAACTTCGGAGCAATTGAGAATATATATACGCATTTGATTGTTGAGTCTGTGGTTGTGCCTGGGTCTTTGATGCCTGTGGCTGGGCATTTAAGACTGTCCATGGTCAAGATGTTGGATATGTAGAGGCCCTACTAAGGAGTTCTTAGGAGCTGCCAGTTAAAAATGATTTATCATCAGTACTCCCTCATACCCTACTCTAACACATCACGCCAGGTGATCCACACCTCTCAAAACCTATGGATGCTTCCAGTGTATTCAATATTTACATATATTCAACTGCTGCTGCAACATGGTAGGATCAGACCCGTATACACTGGTGCAGACTCTGTGTAGACTACCTTTGGGCCTAATGATCCGAACCCATGACTTCCAGCACCACTAGTAGATGCAAGGACCACTCCCTGCTGGCCTGCTGTGGGACTGCTGCAGTGGCAACAGACGTATGTCTTATATGGGTAAGCAGATGGAGGGTGGGTGAAGAGCCAAGACTTCCCTCTATCTTGCACTATACATAATAGTAAGGTGAAGCCATACAGGTCGCCATGCTGAGATGTCTGCCAGACAGTTTGCTCTGACCGCAAGTCGGCCTTTCCCTGCTGTAGAGAACTGTGGAAGCAACATCAGACGTGGATTGGGAGGGCGACGCCATCTTGCTACCTAACCCTGTACGATCAAGCATGATTCTTCTGGGATGCCGCCACAACAAGTCAGTAGATCTCACGACAAACTAGACTTCATCCTCCTTAACCAGCCTCCATGATTCCTAGTCTAAATGGCAGCAGCCATGTTGAAAGCAAAATTGGCCGACCAGTTATCTTCTCTAGAGCTATACACAAAAAAAGACCTGCCCGGTAAAAAATGTTTTATATTTATTAGCACAGTGAACACGTTATTATCAGTGACCCTTGCACTTTCAAAGCTGTTGTATTTGATACTGCATGTGCGGCCAATTTTTGCCATTCACCAACCGGGTCTGATGTCACTTGCTTTTTGAGAAAAGACTCCTACGTGTCTGAGTATTTGTGAAGGTGTTTCCCTAATAATCTATCTCCCAGATAATGTGTATAAGGAAGAAAACCAGACAGAACCAAATAGTTGTGGTACCTGTTCAAAAACCACAGAGATAGAAAAAAGGTGGGAAGGGACTGGCAGTGCCTCACGGAAGTAACCCCAACGAGGATACGCAGACAGGTACTCGCCTGCTACCTCACGTTATCATCATAGGCAACTGCCGCCCAAAAAGGAAAAGAAGGAATAAATCAAGAAACCACAAATCAATCCCAAAAACTGGTGTCTAGTGAAACTTATATTCTAATTTGTGTCTGTGTTCAAAAATGAGAATGTCGACCCAAAGGAGAAAGACTGAGTCTGATCAGGACCCACGTCAATCCAAGTTAAAACCGAGCAAGACTACACTGGCTGCATGATTCTTTATTCTGTGCTGTGTGTCTGCTCATTAAAACTAACATGTTTCATTGCCTGTTTAAATTAGCGGCAACTTCTTCAGGGGTAGGGTCGACTGGCCTCTCTGCGTTGCTAGTTCAGACCAGTAATCTATCTGTCTGCACCTGAGGGAAACACAATTAAAAAACACATTCAGCTTTTCACCCATATTGCTCATATGGGTCCTTCATACATACATGAAAGCGATTTGTGTCTTCGCTAACTTGCTAAAAAGAGTCGGTGCCTGCAACACCTTTGACATTGATATTTACCGTGAAGATTGCTCTCGTTCAGCATACCTCAACCCTTCGTATAGATAGGTATGTGCTACATCCAATAATCCTGGACTGCTTGCCCAGTGGCCGCGGATTCGCGTTTCTGAAAGGCACAGAAACACATCCAGTTGTTACACACACAGACCGAGAAGTTACAGCCCCCACTGCATGTGTGACTGCTGTCACCTATGCTAACGCTCATTGCATAGTTTCTGCAGGCTGCTGCTGGTGGTTACCGCCTATTGCTACTGCCCAGATATGTGTTACATTCGTACAGAGTCTGAGGAGCTCCGAGCCCCCGCTCGGCTCCCGTACATGTGGCCTCCTCCCTGAAATTACCACTGATGTCTCACATTAACAGCTAGTGAGTCCACGGGACCCCAGTATTGCCGATTCTTCGGTGACTTCCGCCCGCCATGAGGGGAGCCCCTGTATCTACAGGCAACCCGCTAGTAAGTGTTAGGTCAAATAAATGAGTCGGCAAGATTCTATCATCAATATACAGCCTGTGCTCGATCTCACCTCGTCAGCCCTCTAGTCCGGATGCTACTCAGCCTTCATCACGGACGGGACGACTACTTCCGGTTTAAATACGTACAGCGCGCTGCCTGCGCGCATGCGTGGATGTGTATCAGTATATTGAAGTCATCGGCGGCCATGTTGTGTAAGCCGCCGTGACTGCCTGGGCAGCACCTTGTGTATACTGCTTCACTAGTACGCAAATCTCACTTTAGGCATTTCTTAATTACTGTATGTTCGCCCAACAGAATTGCAGTAACTCAGTAACTACACAGTTGGTGTATATTATGTTTATTTAATTACTATCAATGCCTGCTCAGTTTGTATAAACCTGCTCATTTATTAAAGCAACACACGCATGTGGTCAATGTATGGTTTAAATCACCCATAAACTATAGCAGACGAACTGCTATGAGGGTATTGAAGTACTGAGGGAGCTGCTCAAACCAATAAGAGACCCAAATTCAAAATGCGGAAATGAATACCCAGTCAATCGCATATGACAGAGATGGTTTAGCAGGGAAGGTGTGTTAGTAAATGGGCTATTAATTCAGTACCTTGTGCCACTCAATGTAATCATTTAGACCCTGTTGGTCCGCTTTCTCTTGGAAAATCCAGCGTGCCTCCTTTGTTATTAGTCTGGCTTCCATATTGTGGAGGTCCCCCATTACCCTCTCCAATACAACCCAACGGAGATCTTTGGGGCTGTGTCGGGCCGTCAAGAAATGTTGGACCAATTTCGTGGTTAATTTACCCAACCGGATGGTGCTGAGGTGTTCTTGTACTCTGACCTTCACTTTGCGTGTGATAAGGCCAATGTAGTGAAGGCCACAGGGACACGTCAGTCTATAAATGACGTTGCCCGTATTGCAGTTGCTAAACATGTTGAGATACCATGTTTTGCCTCCTGCTAGAGTGACACTTTTTGTTGGTGTAGTAAGTTCACATACTGTGAATCCGCCACATTGATAGTATCCTGGCGGAATCCCTGTCTCCTTAATCTCACATTTGGGTCGTGAATGCACTAGACGGTCTCGTAGATTGGTAGATCGCTTAAAAGCAAAACGGGGTTGAGGCATAATCATGGTGGGGGTGTTCAACAAGGGCCAATGTTTCCTAATCACTTGTCTGATTTGGGTGGACAAGGGGCCAAAGGTGGTAACCACAGGGATACAGTCCCCTTTAGTCTTAGGTATCCTATCCAAGAGGGCAGCTCGGGGAGTATTCAAGGCTCTTTTTTTGGCCAGTTTGATGACCTTGGTCGGGTACGCTCGTTCCTCCAATTTGCAGGACAAGACACCTGCTTGTTCGACAAAATCCTCAGTGGAGGAACAATTCCTGCGGTATCGCAAGAATTGCCCTACAGGCAGGTTGTCCCTCAGAGCCCTGGGGTGGTAAGATCTGTAATGCAAGAGGGAATTTTTGTCAGTTGGTTTCTGATGGACATTGGTGGCGAGTTTGTGATTCACCACTCTGATGTCTAGATCCAAGTAAGTAGCTGTTGTACTGCTTATTGTCCAAGTGAATTTAAGACAATCATCAAGGCTATTAAGCCAATGGAGAAACCTGTCTAGGTCATACTCGGAACCCGTCCAAATACATAACACATCGTCAATATATCTCTTCCAGAGAGCGATGTTCCTCTGGAAGGGATTGGTGTTATGTAAGATGTGGTTAGTCTCGAATAGGCCCACGTAGATACATGCCAGACTGGGGGCAAATGTAGCCCCCATTGAAGTCCCGGACACTTGCAGGTATAGCTGGTTCTTATAGGCAAAGAAGTTTTTTGTCAAGGCTAGTTCAACACATTGAAGTACAAAGGTTTGGGGGACATCATAGAACCATTCGCATTCCCCCAGGGCGCGGGCTGCTGCCACCAGCGTTGCTTCCTGGGGGATGCTGGTATATAACGATTCTATGTCGATCGTGACTAGGAATTGATGTTCAGGATCAAACACGATGTCATCCAAGATTTTTAAAACATCTGTAGTGTCCTGTACATAAGAGGGTTGGGTAATAACACATTCCCTCAGAAAAAAGTCTGCATATTGAGATAATGGTTCCAAAACAGATTGGATCCCCGAGACTATGGGGCGTCCCGGAGGGGGCCTCTGTGCTTTGTGGATTTTTTGAACAATATAGAAGGCAGGTATCCTAGGTTTCTCATTGATCAAAAAGTCTGCTTCCTTTGCTGTTAGCCACTTCTTCTCTTTTGACTCAGCGACCATTTTGTGAATGGTCGTCTGTAGATTTTTGGTGGGGTCTCTGGCTAGATTTGTGCGCCATAATTACAAACCCTTGATGAGAGACCCCACCAAAAATCTACAGATGACCATTCACAAAATGGTCGCTGAGGCAAAAGAGAAGAAGTGGCTAACAGCAAAGGAAGCAGACTTTTTGATCAATGATAAACCTAGGATACCTGCCTTCTATATTGTTCCAAAAATCCACAAAGCACAGAGGCCCCCTCCGGGACGCCCTATAGTCTCGGGGATCCAATCTGTTTTGGAACCATTATCTCAATATGCAGACTTTTTCTGAGGGAATGTTTTATTACCCAACCCTCTTATGTACAGGACACTACAGATGTTTTAAAAATCTTGGATGACATCGTGTTTGATCCTGAACATCAATTCCTAGTCACGATCGACATAGAATCGTTATATACCAGCATCCCCCAGGAAGCAACGCTGGTGGCAGCAGCCCGCGCCCTGGGGGAATGCGAATGGTTCTATGATGTCCCCAAACCTTTGTACTTCAATGTGTTGAACTAGCCTTGACAAAAAACTTCTTTGCCTATAAGGACCAGCTATACCTGCAAGTGTCCGGGACTTCAATGGGGGCTACATTTGCCCCCAGTCTGGCATGTATCTACGTGGGCCTATTCAAGACTAACCACTTCTTACATAACACCAATCCCTTCCAGAGGAACATCGCTCTCTGGAAGAGATATATTGACGATGTGTTATGTATTTGGATGGGTTCCGAGTATGACCTAGACAGGTTTCTCCATTGGCTTAATAGCCTTGATGATTGTCTTAAATTTACTTGGCAGTACAACAGCTACTTATTTGGATCTAGACATCAGAGTGGTGAATCACAAACTCGCCACCAATGTCCATCAGAAACCAACTGACAAAAATTCCCTCTTGCATTACAGATCTTACCACCCCAGGGCTCTGAGGGACAACCTGCCTGTAGGGCAATTCTTGCGATACCGCAGGAATTGTTCCTCCACTGAGGATTTTGTCGAACAAGCAGGTGTCTTGTCCTGCAAATTGGAGGAACGAGCGTACCCGACCAAGGTCATCAAACAGGCCAAAAAAAGAGCCTTGAATACTCCCCGAGCTGCCCTCTTGGATAGGATACCTCAGACTAAAGGGGACTGTATCCCTGTGGTTACCACCTTTGGCCCCTTGTCCACCCAAATCAGACAAGTGATTAGGAAACATTGGCCCTTGTTGAACACCCCCTCCATGATTATGCCTCAACCCCGTTTTGCTTTTAAGCGATCTACCAATCTACGAGACCGTCTAGTGCATTCACGACCCAAATGTGAGATTAAGGAAACAGGGATTCCGCCAGGACACTATCAATGTGGCGCATGCACAGTATGTGAACTTACTACACCAACAAAAAGTGTCACTCTAGCAGGAGGCAAAACATGGTATCTCAACATGTTTAGCAACTGCAATACGAGCAACGTCATTTATAGACTGACGTGTCCCTGTGGCCTTCACTACATTGGCCTTACCACACGCAAAGTGAAGGTCAGAGTACAAGAACACCTCAGCACCATCCGGTTGGGTAAATTAACCACGAAATTGGTCCAACATTTCTTGACGGCCCGACACAGCCCCAAAGATCTCCGTTGGGTTGTATTGGAGAGGGTAATGGGGGACCTCCACAATATGGAAGCCAGACTAATAACAAAGGAGGCACGCTGGATTTTCCACGAGAAAGCGGACCAACAGGGTCTAAATGATTACATTGAGTGGCACAAGGTACTGAATTAATAGCCCATTTACCAACACACCTTCCCTGCTAAACCATCTCTGTCAGGTATCCATATGCGATTGACTGGGTATTCATTTCCGCATTTTGAATTTGGGCCTCTTATTGGTTTGAGCAGCTCCCTCAGTACTTCAATACCCTCATAGCAGTTCGTCTGCTATAGTTTATGGGTGATTTAAACCATACATTGACCACATGCGTGTGTTGCTTTAATAAATGAGCAGGTTTATACAAACTGAGCAGGCATTGATAGTAATTAAATAAACATAATACACACCAACTGTGTAGTTACTGAGTTACTGCAATTCTGTTGGGCGAACATACAGTAATTAAGAAATGCCTAAAGTGAGCTTTGCGTACTAGTGAAGCAGTATACACAAAGTGCTGCCCAGGCAGTCACGGCGGCTTACACAACATGGCCGCCGATGACTTCAATATACTGATACACATCCACGCATGCGCGCAGGCAGCGCGCTGTACGTATTTAAACCGGGAGTAGTCGTCCCGTCCGTGATGAAGGCTGAGTAGCATCCGGACTAGAGGGCTGACGAGGTGAGATCGAGCACAGGCTGTATATTGATGATAGAATCTTGCCGACTCATTTATTTGACCTAACACTTACTAGCGGGTTGCCTGTAGATACAGGGGCTCCCCTCATGGCGGGCGGAAGTCACCGAAGAATCGGCAATACTGTGGTCCCATGGACTCACTAGCTGTTAATGTGAGACATCAGTGGTAATTTCAGGGAGGAGGCCACATGTACGGGAGCCGAGCGGGGGCTCGGAGCTCCTCAGACTCTGTACGAATGTAACACATATCTGGGCAGTAGCAATAGGCGGTAACCACCAGCAGCAGCCTGTAGAAACTATGCAATGAGCGTTAGCATAGGTGACAGCAGTCACACATGCAGTGGGGGCTGTAACTTCTCGGTCTGTGTGTGTAACAACTGGATGTGTTTCTGTGCCTTTCAGAAACGCGAATCCGCGGCCACTGGGCAAGCAGTCCAGGATTATTGGATGTAGCACATACCTATCTATACGAAGGGTTGAGGTATGTTGAACGAGAGCAATCTTCACAGTAAATATCAATGTCAAAGGTGTTGCAGGCACCGACTCTTTTTAGCAAGTTAGCGAAGACACAAATCGCTTTCATGTATGTATGAAGGACCCATATGAGCAATATGGGTGAAAAGCTGAATGTGTTTTTTAATTGTGTTTCCCTCAGGTGCAGACAGATAGATTACTGGTCTGAACTAGCAACGCAGAGAGGCCAGTCGACCCTACCCCTGATGAAGTTGCCGCTAATTTAAACAGGCAATGAAACATGTTGGTTTTAATGAGCAGACACACAGCACAGAATAAAGAATCATGCAGCCAGTGTAGTCTTGCTCGGTTTTAACTTGGATTGACGTGGGTCCTGATCAGACTCAGTCTTTCTCCTTTGGGTCGACATTCTCATTTTTGAACACAGACACAAATTAGAATATAAGTTTCACTAGACACCAGTTTTTGGGATTGATTTGTGGTTTCTTGATTTATTCCTTCTTTTCCTTTTTGGGCGGCAGTTGCCTATGATGATAACGTGAGGTAGCAGGCGAGTACCTGTCTGCGTATCCTCGTTGGGGTTACTTCCGTGAGGCACTGCCAGTCCCTTCCCACCTTTTTTCTATCTCTGTGGTTTTTGAACAGGTACCACAACTATTTGGTTCTGTCTGGTTTTCTTCCTTATACACATTATCTGGGAGATAGATTATTAGGGAAACACCTTCACAAATACTCAGACACGTAGGAGTCTTTTCTCAAAAAGCAAGTGACATCAGACCCGGTTGGTGAATGGCAAAAATTGGCCGCACATGCAGTATCAAATACAACAGCTTTGAAAGTGCAAGGGTCACTGATAATAACGTGTTCACTGTGCTATTAAAATAAAAAACATTTTACCGGGCAGGTCTTGTTTTGTGTATAGTTTATGAGTGGGGGGCGACCTGCCTATTGACCCCCTAAGCTCCATATTGTTGAGAATCTTCTATAGAGCAACTGGGCACAACATTATAGTTAGCTGGAAATGTTCTGCCTCCTTAATAACTGTTAGCTTTTAAATAGAAAATATTCAATAATTGTGCTTCCTGATGTTGAAATGATGTCTCTATAAATAATTACATATCATCCGGTGTGAACTAGAGGCTGCCTAGAGCTGCAGAGATGCAGGATGAGAGACCGCTTGACTTCTTGATCAGAACTCGTAACTGCTTCATGCGATAGGCACTGTACGGCCACCCAATGAAGGGGGAAGGCTACATGTCTAAGCACCCGCATCCACCTGCTTGCCTGTAGTCATTGTGCCTTCTACTTGGAACTACCTCAAATAAATTGATCTGCTTGGTATTCAACTTTAACCTTAGACAAATGTACTGTAATGAAACCAAAATGTTTATGTATCTAAACTTGTTCTTATGAAAAGAGCTCTGCCGTCCATTGGCTCGTCTCGACAAAGTCCAAATCCACAAAATAAATATATTTAAGGCTGTTCCAGGGCATTTGAAGCTCGACACCAGCATACATTATTTGTGCCCGGTCTTTGTGGCTAGCTATTCAGGCTGTAATTTCAAATGTGATATTATTGAATATGTGTAGTGGTATTGTGTGTGTGGTTGTTGTTATTGTGTATTTAATGGCATTCCTTTGGCATTTGATGGCCTTCTTTGGGCATTTGATGGGTGTGCCTATACATATCATGGCTGTGCCTAATTATTTTGATGCTGTGGCTTAGTTTGCATTCGGGTGTATAACTGTACATAAATGTATGTCTCTCTCCAACAATTAAAGCTCTGCCAGTGGATGTGATGGTTGTACCTGGGAATTTGTTGTGTCTTTTTATTTGCAGCTTTTTTTCACAATTTGAAATTAAGTTTGAGCATTGAGCATATGATGCCTTGATGCCTGCTATGGGACCTTGAGGCC
The DNA here is from genome assembly GCF_964204655.1 of Triturus cristatus. Classification (NCBI taxonomy): domain Eukaryota; kingdom Metazoa; phylum Chordata; class Amphibia; order Caudata; family Salamandridae; genus Triturus; species Triturus cristatus. The sequence continues at coordinate 990,568,453 of NC_140584.1, read as the reverse complement.
GCTTCAGAGGATTTGCGACTTCAAAGCCATGCATGAATATACGATAATAAAGATTGGGCCTTACACCCATGCCTGTGCATTGAAGGCTTTGAGTGATCTATTAAAGCTGTACCTGAAGATTGGATGGTTCTGTTTGTGCACATGGATGCTGTGCCTGGCACGAGGGTCATTTTATATCATGCTTGGGAATACAGTGCTTGTGTATGAGCATTTGAGATTGTACCTTGGATCCTGATGGTTGTTCTTGCATATATGTTGGTAGTACCCGGGCATTGGTGGCTGTGATTGGGTATAAGGTTGTACTTGGGAATATGGTGACTATTGCCGGTGAGTGATAAAATGTGTCCTAGTTAACCTATGGGTGGGAACTACATTATGAATCTATTGGGACTCATAGTGATATTTTGCCTGATAATGTGAGTCCGCCGCCTTGGGATTTGATGCTGTGCCTGTTTCTTTGAAGCTGTTGCTGGGCATGTGATCGCAGTGCCATCGTATGCCCAGACATAATTATGTTGCATTGCACTAAAAAGGAGAGAGAGGGAAGGTATCAAAAGCCAGCTATTACATGCTGGTGCATAAATCTCAAAATGGGAAACCAGAGTACCTGGAATCAGTGCCCACTTCCCTGCTTGTCCAAATTGTGTGATCCTGGGCTAATAGTTTATTTCACAGTGCCTCCTTTAGCTTTATTACCACATATAACTGCACTTTTAAAAACTTGAGTTCAGGATGTGTGCTGTACAATCGCCTCATATATTTATATTTAATTAAATAGACTGTAATGTTACTCCATCTGTAATCATAATCTAGGCCACGTTTAGGGCTTACATGACTACTGACTTGCCTCCGAGTTCACTAATGGCATTGTCTCTGGGGCGAGCCATGAATGTTTCTAAATAATCATTTACATAAGAAACTACCCCCCCAAGTAAGAAATGTTTTTTAGTAAAAATAAAAATAAAGGTTTTCTATTTTTTACTAATTCACTCTTGTCGAGTGAGGAGAAATGGGTCCACCTGTATGTGTTCCTTTTAACATCAAAAGGTCAACCTTGGCTGTGGTACAGCGGCTGATCCATTTCCATAGTCACTGTAGGCAGTTTCCTTAAGCAAACCACGTCATTACGTCGAACCAGAGTGCAATATTATTATTCTACTTTTAATTTGTTTTAAGTTTGCCGCATTGCCACTTCGCCTTACCTGTTTTGCTGATTTGGGCCGCCAAGGTGAGGGAAGGTAGCCTCCCCGGTACTCCGGCTTCATTTGCGGAAGTCGGGTGGATGCCATCTTGGGGGTAATCAAGTTAACGCACTCGATTTTTTGGCCTGCAGTTACAAAAGCGGAGGCAGCCGCGAGCGCGCAGCGGGCGCGCCGCTGGCGTGCCGAAGGCGCGCCTAAGGCAAGCCCGTCTGCGCCCGTCCTCGCCTGGACATCGCCAGACGCCAGGCATGCTGCCAGCTCCAATTCAGAGGCACCTAGTTATACCAGGGAGCTTCTGTTGTCTATTGGTCAGCGCATAAATCCCTGTGGTCTGTACCCGAGGACAGCGATGGAGGGACCTTTTTGTTGCTATAGGTGTGGCTATAATTGCTATCCTTCACTGCCCATATCCCCTCCAGCCTCTACCAAAATCCCTCTGAAAATTCTACATTTGAATGTGTGCTCTTTAGTTAAACACTATAGGGAGATCCATGACCTTATTGAGAATGAATCTCCCAATGTGTTTTTCATCACCGAAACTTGGCTTAACGAGGACACAGTGGCCGAACCAGGCCTTGCACTTCCCACGGGGTTCAGTATCCAGACTCTTAATAGAGGGACCAGAGGTGGGGGACTGGCTGTTATTTTTAAATCCCACCTCCACTGCACTTTTGTTAAGGAAGACGTTGCAGGGTGCAAATGCGCTCGCTTTGCCATCTCATTTAGTGGTCACTTTTCCTTTTCTGGCCTTTTAGTTTATTGCCCCCCTGGCTCCATGTCAAAATTTAAATCAGCTATTATGGAGGCTGTTCATTCTCTAGCTCTAAGAACTGCTAATATCAGCCTCATTGGCGATTTAAATATCCATTTTGATCGTCCTTCAGATCCGGAAATCAGTACCCTGATTGCGGATTTTGCTGCCTGTCAACTAAGACAGCTGGTAGTGGGCTCCACCCACACGGCTGGTCGCTTCCTTGACCCAGTCTTTTCCAACATCCCTTCTCTTCTGGTCAAGAGTCCCAGCCCTGTGTGCTGGTCCGATCATCATCTTATAGCCATCACTCTCCCTCCTGTGGAGGGAATGACCAGAGCTGACTCTAGGGCTACCTTTAGACGCTGCTGGCACAAACTTAAGTTAGAAGATCTCCTTGCCTGTTTGGCTTCCTGTCCTCCTATTCTGGACACTAGTCTGGAGCAAGCGTATGAAACAATTCGTGAGTGGATACTCAAGGCACTAGACACTCTTATTCCTGCCAAATGGCCTAAAGGCCGTAGCTCCAGCTCCAACCCTTGGTACACTGACTCTCTGTCTGTCATGCGTACCGCATGCAAACAGCTAGAACGAGCCTGGAGGAAAGACTATGACCTCACAGATAAAAGGCGGTATCGGGATGCTATCAAATGTTATCATAAAGCCATACATTTGGCCCGAGCTGCCTATCTCGCCAATGAGATAACATCCAGTAAGAACCCCATGAAATGTATTTTTAATATACTCAACGATTTTAAAAGGAGGAAGGATCCGCCCACCTCCACTATTACTTCTGAACAACAATGCCATGATTTAGCCACCTATTTTGTTCAAAAGGTGGAAGCTATCTATAAATCCTTCCCTAACCGCTCCAAGGACCAGGTGACCCCTCTAATATCTAAACCTAACACCATACTGGCAGTAATACCTTCCATCTCCCAAGATGAGTTTCTCGCCCTGAGTTCTAAAATCAAATCGGGTTCCCCTCATGATCCTATGAGGCCGGCTCAATTCAGAGACTGCCTACCCATACTCCGTACACCTTTATGGCAAACGATTAATTCCTCTTTCAGCACGGCTATGGTCCCTTCGGGCTGGAAGCAGGCCAAGGTGCTCCCCCTTTTTAAAAAACCTTCATTCGATCCCATCAAGCCGGAAAATTACCGACCTATCTCTCTTCTGCCCTGGGTCGCCAAAATTGCAGAGGCCCATGCCAATAAAGTCCTTTATGACTTCTTGAACAAAAACAAAATCCTAGACCACTCCCAGAACGGTTTCCACCCCGGTCATTGTACCGAAACAGCGCTCCTAGCAGTGAGTGAACACCTGCGGACCATTCTGGATGAAGGTCAAACGGCGGCGCTCATATTGCTCGACCTGAGCGCCGCGTTTGACACGGTCTTCCATCAGATCTTACTGCGTCGTCTAGAAGAGGCAGGGGTAGATGGCTTGGCACTGAAGTGGTTTCGGTCCTTTTTGTCCAATTGATCATTTCAGGTCTTTGCCCCCACTTTGCCTCTTCCGTCCAGTCCATCAAGCAGGGGGTCCCCAGGGCTCGGCATTAAGCCCGGCTCTGTTCAATCTCTATGTGCAACCCTTGGCAGAAGTTGCGCGAGACCATGGTCTAACCATGCTCTCCTATGCTGATCATACCCAAATGGTGGTAGCCCTCTCTGATGATCACACTCGGGATGCTACTACGTTCCGGAATGGTCTAGAGGCGGTTGCATGCTGGATGACTAAGAACTGTCTCCAGCTGAACGCCAATAAATCTGAGGTGCTGCTGGTGGGGAAGCACAAGGGGCTTTGGAGTACACAGTGGTGGCCTTCAACCCTGGGCAGTGCACCTACTCCTAAGCTGGTGGTAAAGAATCTAGGGTATTGACTCGACTCTACTCTGGGATTTCAAGATCACACCAAAAAAATCGCTGGCACCTGCTTCGGTCTCAGGCCTATATTAGGGTTTTTTGATTCGGCCATACGTCAACTAATAGTTCAGGCGACTATCCTATCGAGACTCGACTATGCCAATTCCCTTCTGTTAGGCGCCAATAAAGCGGAAGTGAACCGCCTGCAACGAGTTCAGAATACAGCTGCACGAGTCTTGCTCAGACTTCCGAGAACGTGTTCCACGTCGGGCGCTTTGCGTCGCCTTCACTGGCTGCCCATCTCTAAGAGGATAGAGTTTAAGACTTTATGTCTAGCTTTTAAAATCTTAAAGCTTTCCACGCCTGAGATTCTATCTTATCTGTTGGTCCCCTATGTCCCTACCCGCCAATTACGCACGACCGATCAGATCCTGGCTACGGTTCCTCGAGTGAAACGAACCAGGGCAGGGGGTAGATCTTTTTGTTTCCTGGCTGCTACGTTGTGGAACTCCCTCCCAGTGAAGATTCGTCGCTTGGACTGTCTACTATCCTTCTGAAAGGCCATTAAAACCCATCTATTTCCCACAGCCTAACCTCACTCTCCTTGGAAACTGCTGTCAGCGCCGGGACACCCCTTCGCTGGGGCAGCTGCGCGCTTTACAAATAGCTATAACATAACATAACATAACATAACAATAACATCATACGTGCAACAACGCTGTATATGGCAACAGCAGATGAGTCGCCCACTTTGAGGCAGTGGCGAGGAGACGGAGATCTCAACACCTTTTCATCCGTCACATCCTACCCATGAACAAGTAGGTTGGGGGCGAGGTGGCCTCCAAATGCAAGACCCTTGAAAAAAAATGGACTAAATAAAAATCCTTTCCTGACTAAGATCGCTAGTACAGTTTAGAGACCTTCTTTTTCTTTGCTCATTGTTTAACTAGAGGGTGTGTCCTCTCTCCTCCCCTACGGGGTCTATCACTTATGATCCTAGTACATATTGACATCAGTGCTTGTGTTCCTAACCCACCCACCGTCCCCTGTGTGATGTGCCAATCACAGAGTGCCGTGAAGATATCACTACTTGTGCATGTTTAACTTGCAGTGTTACAGCGTTAACTAGGTTCGCTGGAGCACACCTGGACAGTGCGCTAGTTACTAACAAATGCACTGTTCCCTGTGCAGGTGTGAACCTGCATTAGTGAAAGTGTGACTGACTGCATCAAACTGCCAATCTGCCCTACACTTGAGGCAGTGAATCCCGCCTTTCTTTCAACGAGAGAGGAGGGATCCCCATGCATGTGGGTGCAAAATTTGACTGCACCTGCCTACAGGGGTGTCCCTGGAAGATCTCTTAGACCCCCCACCTCACCTTCATCCAAAGGGTGCCCTTCCTCGGGTGCCCTGACAGCACACCACCTCCTAGCTCTGCACAGCCAGAGTGCCTCCAGACATCTCTCTTCCCTCTGCACCCTTATCTGTAAAATGGTGCAGGGCAAAGGCAAAGCGTAGCCTCATTTTCAAACCTCATGCAAGTGAGGGAGTGCCAATTTGATACTGCTCTGGTGCGCATTTTGCGCTGGTGTGATCCGCTTTGGAGAAGGCTCACACAAGCATCTGCAGCCACTTCTGTAATACCAAAGTGCCTGTGGTGCAAGATTGGCTCCAAACAGGTGCTGTGCCCCTGGGCCACTTTTTTTATATGGCCTGTGATATGCTATCATACTGAAGACAGCACTTCACTATCACGACCTTACATTGTTCTGTTGCATACTAGTGACATACATATATAAGAAGAATAGGAATAAGATCATGACAGGAAGGTGTTAATGAATGTGATAAGTACCTTTAAATGAACTAAACTTTTGAATACTTTTAAATGGACTGCTGTGATGCCGCCTCCTCAATCTCTCAGAATAACTATCTCTTTAGAGAATTACTTAGGTGCTGGGATTGAGAAGGCATTAAAAACCCATTAAGCAACACCGGGTAAAACACCAATTAATTTTCATCATTAGCAGCAGCTATGTTATCAAATCCTTTTTCATAGGAAGCTTTGAGGAAAAATTAGCTTGATTTGTAGGTGATGGTCAAAGAAGAGAGTCGCAGGCACAGGGATGTTTTATGTGACTTAAAAACAAGGTTTGGCAAAGCGAATAGGTCCTGGCAAAGGAATGTTTTTGCCATTGTCATGCAAAAGCATGCATCAAGATACATGCACTCCAATGGCTGGAAATTTGGTAGCAGGTTTTATATTAATCAAAACCGATTCCCAAGATGACATTCGATGTATAGGCGTTCATTGTAATGCATGCCCACACATGCGATGTCATGCATGCGCATGCATGCATTTTGACTCCTATGCCGCAATGCATGCTTGATAACGCACGGTGGCCATTTTTATTTACTATTCTAACATGGCGGGTACCCATGTAAGAATGGTAAGTACATTAAAAAAGAAAAGAAAGTTCTCACTGGGTTTAAAAATCTGAGTGAGTGGCCTCGTATCACTTTGTAGCTGGTGGGCCCTCGTACAAAAATTTTTAAACGCATGTGAATCAGGAGGGGAACTGCGTGGGGGGAGGGAGAGAGGAGTAAGAACAAAGCAAAGAAGGACCATCAGGGGCCAATAGCACTTTAACACCGTCTGGCTCTCATAACAAAAAAATAATAATGAGGAGTGGTTGAGAGGCGAAAACACATGCACTCCCATGGACTGCTAATACAGAAGGAAACAAGCATTGGAAATGCCAATAGGTCTAGCTTATGAATGCACTGTCAAGCCAGACTTAGAAATCCATGTACGCTAATGACTGCCTTCTCCCCTCTCTGCTGCTGCCTTTGAAAAAGCCATAAAGTATCTAGTTATCTGGCATTTTAATATCCTTACAATGGCATGTGTGTACCTCTGAAAGTTCAAGCTCAGGCATCTGGATAAATTAACAAAATGTTCACAACTGTATGTAGGACAAGAACTTTTTTGTGGAAGTTCACAACGTCCGTCCAATCACAACATCCTCCTGGCTCCCAACATGGAAGCAGTGCCAAAGCCCCTCTCCTGGTGGTTTTCACATAATTCTCTGACGATGGATGTACTGTCAAGCCAGACCATAAAAAGAGTCCCACAAGGAAGCAGTGGAAAGATACAACACAACCAACCAGACCAAAGAGCTACTGGGCGGGACAAACACAAAAAGAGCATTCAATAGAGACTTACAACAGAGATGAACAGCCATTTATGAGCAAGGGACTGACCCAATGCCCACATAAAGTGTATGATATGCATTGGAAACAATAGGCCTTCCTAAAGAGAGCTAAAACTGACTTTAGCGGAGATCTAAAAAATGACAAATTCTACTTCATTTGTATGTAGTTTGTGTATGTGTGATTTAACCTGTGGTTCATACACGTGTGAACACATGAATAGAAGTAATTGTGTGTGTGTGGATGAGCTGGTCTATCCATTCTCATTTACATACACCTCTTTGTAATGCTTATGTGTGTATGTTCAAACATCAAAACATCTGGCCTGATTCTAAAACTAAATTACCTAACAGTATAGTAAGCAGCCCATCTGACTCACCCAACTGTGATGATCTTTGCAGATAAGGTCCACCCGTCAGTTATCCAGTGTCGTTTAGGTTTTATCTTGGTGTACCCAGGATGTTCTGATAAAAATAAAGCTCTATAAACATCTTTTTGGGTGGTGTCAGTGACTGAAGATTGGTTCCTTGCCATTCGAAGGTGGTCAGACCAAAGGAACATTGCGTCACTGTCCTGTCCTGGACGCTGACCTATCTGCGACACCCAGGCGTTATGCCAACTAGGGTTTCAATACTGTCTCTGTGCTGCGCTGAATGACCAGGCGAATGGGTGGGGAACTGCAAATGTGTTTCTTCAGAATACGTCTTCCTCGGCTCCATATGGGGCCATCCTCTCCCGACACACCCCTTTCATTTGCCTCTTCCAGGCGCCTCTGATAAAACCCTTAGGTCCGAGTGGACTTCGGACTAACCATTATCCGCCGCTCCCAGCTTCGGATTTGTCTACGGGATTTACATGGGTAAAACCTGGACCTGCCTTTAGTGTTGCTGTCCCATGCTAGTGCAGGGTAGGACTGGCCCAAAGCGCAATCAGACAGTGTCGACAGGCTGGTCTGAAACATCAGTGTGTGTGTCGATTTTTTGGCTGTTTGTGGGCCTGATATTAAAGCAAACATTGCCTGCAGAAAGCTGAAATCCATGTATTATTCAATGCCTTTCAAACACCTACACAGCGTATCTTTACAAGTTCAAAACAGATCCACTTTGCACACATTGCCCACTCTATAAGCTATCTAATTCACTAAGGGACTCCACTTTATTTTGGTGTCTGGACTTGTTTTCGGTCTGAGTCCAACCCTGTAGTAGAATCCAGTTTGGGTTCCAAAATGTTTATGTTGAGTCATGGCAGTTGATTCCAGTTACTAGTTTGGAAGGGCTGCTCATTAAATGTCAGTTGTTTTTCAACAAAACAGCAACAAATCTGCAAGCAAACAGCTCCTGTCCCCTGGCTTTGCCACTGGTAGGCAGAAAATGGGAACTAACTCCAACCATATTTTGACCCCATTCCACTGTGTGCAGGTGCACGTCGCCGCCAGAGACCCAGCCAGGCATGGAGTATGCTCTGACTATGACATAGTTTTCAGGGTTGCCATCAATGGTGCAGCAGGTGCAGTGACACCACGATCCGAGGTCTCTCTGGCCCATTGTGTACCAATAAAAGCTGTTTTTCCACTTCCAACTCTGGGGATGGGAGCCATTTTCCCTCCTTACATCAGGGCCATGGTCCCCTTGCTGTGCTACTGCTGGTTGCTCTCTGCCTTCCTCGGGCTGACAGTGGTCTGAGCTGCACATGCATAACCCTCTTGTTCATACGAGTAGTGCGTGCAAAAACATTTAGCTTTCTATGCAGTGAAACTCTGCTAACAAATGAATAATAGGCAAAAGATGTGTGTTTGTATTTGTCCCAGCTTGTGAAGAAACATCTTTAAACTATATTACACGTTTTAGGAATAATAGGGGTCTTTAAAAATACCCTAACTAAGTCTTGATTAGCCAAATAACATTCTAAGTATCCCAATATTTGTATATTATACAAATAATGAAAACTTAGATTATTGACATTTTGGTTGCAAGACAAATAACATTGTATTGTCCCTGTACATTCAAGGCTGCTGTTGCAGTCTGCAAGGAAAGTCACTATTTCAAGAGAGCTATTTAATTTCTGATAGAAAACCGGCAAATTACTGGGAGGCAACTTGAGTCTGCATAAAAGTTGGTCAGTGAGTCATGTCTGCACCGGTGTGTACTGCGGCATGATGCACAGGAGTCCACCCTCTACTGAATCAGTGCATGAACACCTAACCTAGAGCTGTCCGTCACACCACTCCCACCCTATCCGGCCTAAGCCCCCCTCATGGCTCGCCTCCTCCTTTCGCCACCCCTTCCGACTCCGCTTGTCCCCCTCCCTCTGCACTGCGCTATGCTGCCACATGACTAGGTGTGTACTGTGCAAATCTCATATACACAAAATGAATATGGTCCTTAAAGCACACCAGACCTGCACGTCCCAGACCCCACTCCTGTAGGGCCAGTGCAAACTAAAAATGGCTGCATTTAACAGGGATAACATTTCTTCACAGCAACATTAACCTACAAGGGAATATCACTTATTTATCCGCGTTGATGCGGACAGATGTACTTCAGGCAGTTCTAAAATGCGATGGGAATACTGGTTCTTAACTAATGGGTCATTAACCTTTGGCTATCGAGACATCAGTTCATCAACCGGGCATTGCCTGGATTGCTACTGGAGGGGACCAGTTTTAGACAGATTAGTCCCCTCTATTCCAAAAAGAAATGCGGCCCACACTGCCAGGCCACATTCCTGCACTATGGGCAATCGGCCAACTGCATAGAGAGGTTACTCCAGTTTGCATACGGCCTGTCTCTTTCAGCAGTGCCCCAGACGAGCTCAATGATAGCATTAATCTTTAAGGGCGCCCAAGAATTAGCCCCCGGAGATTGGGGGGCCAGCTCCAGCAACTGGTTGGCATCTGATGTCTGTTGAGTTTCCATAAGTATGAGAGCTGTAAACTAAGGGGCATATTTATGAAACTCTGGCGCAGCATGTCATCCTGCTGCGCTGAGCCATTGGGAAAGGGCAGGAATCTGCCGTATTTATGGGAATACGGCGCATTCCCGCCTTTTCCCCTGCGCTGGCGCACTGTAGGCAGCCTTGCGCCACCACAGGCACCCTTGCACCATGATGCTAGGGTGCCTGTGTTGTAGGCAGGATGGTTTTTGTGCAGGAAGGGAGACCTTACCTTTCTGTATAAAAAACAATCACAGGAGGCATATATCTCCATTTATGTGTGTTGCAGACTACAGCACACATAGAAAGAGGAAGTAACGAGTAGAAATGAAGGAATTTCTCCTCGTTACACCTCCCCTGGGAAGGCATAAGATTTTGGCACATTCCCAGATTTACAAGTTCTTGAAATCTGGGAATGTGTCAAAATCCATGGGAGTTGCGTGAGAACACACACACACACACAACACCCATGGAACGCCTGTCCAGGGCAGAGTAGCTCAACGCAGCAGTTTTCGCTGGGTTTCGTTGCTCGAGGTTTATGAAACCACTCGGAGCAACACAAAGTGGCTTCGCGTGGCTTCTTAAATCTGTCTTTGAGGTTTGCGTCGCGTATGTACCACATTACTGGCCTACCTGTGCTGATGCACTGGAGGAGGGCAGGGCCCAAGCAGGGCGTGCCTGCTCTGCATATTGTGGGGTCCTTCAACAGTGGCACCAGAGATGAAAATGCTGCACCACCGGCTCGAGAATAATAGCTGATAAGTCTAGACTTAAAGCAGGTCCACCACATTTCAATATTGCAAATGTCCTTTATTTCGCCTGTGGTGCTGCACGATGAGATTTATTTATGGTGGTCTCCGCCCTCGAGGAAGATAGAAAGAACGGCGCATTTTACACTGATGGGCATCTTTTAAGTCAGGGTGGTTCAGCAGAAAGCTTCCTGTGTCTGTGCGCTTTCGACTAAAGCGCTTATAAACATTTCATTTCAATCAACGTATCTAAACAAACGTGTTTTCCACATTTTTCGTATGCTAGGCACATTTGGATGTTGCTAGATTATTGTTCTGGTTATTTTGTTAAATCGTACGCGTTTTTTGCGCTTTGCCCAAAAGGCTCCCGTTAACTCTGTTACCTGTGACAGAGGCGTGCTGTGCGCATTAGCGCCCTCACCGCCTTAATCTACAGAGAAGGCTGACGATGTTTTACTTTCGTTCTGAAGTCTGTCAACCTTCAGTGCGGAAGGATGGTTGTATTAGATAGACAAAGCTGACATCTAGTGGTAGACTATATTTTGGCATTGAAATAGCATGTTAGACGGATCTAAATAAATTCTGGTTTACAGCAGAGGTCTCATACATTGTTTAGAAGGAACTGGGTTGTTTTTTTTGGGTGGGGGTGGGGGGGGGGGGGGGGGGGGACTCGTAAACATGCTGCACGACTTGTCACAAATCCAGACCGCAAAGCCGTTTGCGACTTTACAGAAATCCTACTGTACGTCATTGTTCTGGCAGGATATTCGCAATTGACCAGTACAAACCGATCACTGTGTGCCAGCCGCATGCTTTCCAGGTGCAAAGAACGACTTTACTACTTCCAGTATACAAAACTCGACCCTGTCCAGGATGCCAACTCACTTTGTACCTTTCCCAGAGTCGTTTGCATGGCAGCTTCTCTGTAGTCACTGTAAAGAGGCTGTCTTAAATATCCTCCGTGTGTCGCCCTCACTCTCGGTGGGCTGAAGGTTGATACCAGCCATATAGTGCCCTATGCTGAATCTGACGAACAAAGACGACCCCTTAACTCATCCCACCTCCATGATAAGGGCTGATAACTAATTCCGCACTGAAACACATAACAATTTTGCTCCCCCTGTGTTTAGTCAGTACCGTCTGAAAACCGGGACATGGGCTAAATGTACTGAAACAGATGGTGAACAAGCATTTGCAATGCAATAGGTCTCGCATGTACGATATATAGTAATAGTTTGAGCAATAGGCATTGTAAATGATGATGCCTTTTATTTAGGCGTTCTTTTTAAACCAGATAAATAAAAGGCATTGTCATTTACAGTGCCAATAGTTTGCACAACAAAGCTATTTGAGAAAATAGTGCTTGGAGGCTATGATTAAAGCCTACAGCGTAACAACACACGTAACAGGGGGTGTCGCCATGGGAGGTTACAAAATGAGACAAGGCGGTACTAGTAGGTACTACTAAGTCTACTGACCAATGACTAGCCCCAGTTTAAAGTGGACAATGACACAAGCCAATGAAAAATATGGTCCGAAAGTGGGCGGCGCTTCAAATCCCTATCTGAATCCAGTATGCCTCGCAGAACAGCGCGCTGCCCAGGCTCGACCTAAAAAGCAGGTTGACTGTCCTAGTAAATTTGGGACCTCTGGTCGCCTTAAACATATTGAGTGCACCTAGTGCCATAGAACGACAACACTCGCACATTCCAGAAATCTGCGACACAGACTGCATGTTAGAAAAACAAATCATTGCTTTAGAGGATGCACCCGTTGCTCCATTTCCGGAAGCTTTTCCTAGTCAAAGTTAAATATTACAGAAAAATGTAAGTAACTCCATGAGTAACTAGTTCAGTCTAGTTGTATTTGCATTCTGAGACTTGCATTATTGAATTTTTAAGAGCAGCTCCGAAAGTTCCAGAAAGCAAAGTATAAAACCTGTAATTGATAAGAGTTGATATATGCGTGCCAGATGCGGGGGTCAGTGAACAACTGCCTTTCTTTTTCTTGTATGGGCCTAAAAAGAAGGCATACAGAACCTCTTTTTGAAACGTGACGTAGCGCTGAAGGTGCGCTCATTTCTCTTACGTGGCAAACGAAAATAGTGCAGGCAAATGTTTTAATGAAATAACCCTCTTCTTCCAAAAGCTGTGATGAAGCTAACCCGAAAGATCATGAATTGGGTCTCAGCTGAGGGTCTCTTCAGATGCTCCTTCCATCCTGCTGTGCTGCTTGACTGGTGTGCTGCAGAACAGCAGGGGAGTCTTGCAAACAACTAACTACTGTCTCAGCTGTAATATAACAGGAGAGGGCAAGAGGAAATATGAGCCTGTGCACGTTCACCCGACTTTCGCCTCAAAATTAGGATAAGTTTTTAAAACACAACCAGGACATTTTTTAGATTTCATTAAACTATCCGGATGCCAGGACAGAGCATGAAAACCCAGGACTGTCTGAGGACATCAGGTATGTAGGTGGAGAAGTGTGGCTCAATGATTAGAGCGGCAGACCCTGATGCAGAGGTCTAGCCTGGGACCAGAGTTCAATTCCCCGCCTCGGCGGGTCTTGGGCTCAAAAATTCCACGGACCTGATAATTCTCGCCTCGGTGCCATTCCAATCATGGAGTCCCACTCTGCAACTCTGGGCAATAGCTTGCTTAATCTCCACAACGGCCCCCACAACGCTAAGGATGCCTGGCCTCCACCTTGGGGGTGCCCAGGAGTGGACGCCTCACAGGGAAAGCCAGGATGGGTTCCACAGCGGTATTCGTACAAGCGGGTGAGTAGTGCGCTATACAAGTATCAATTTACTTTACATGTCTGGTCACCGTACCATGAGGCACAGAACAATGTTCCTGGCTGGGCGCTCATATGATTGCAGCACACTCCCCACCCTTCCAGATGGCTTTCAGTTCTCTGACTTACCCCCACATCCTTAGATCTTCCCTCTTATATCATTGCACACCCAGTGAGTCTGCCAAATAATGTACAAGAACAAGCATTGGCAGGGCCAGTAGGTCTCATCTTTGGTTAATTATCTTAGACAATGGTTTTAGCAATATGTTACTGTACATACATTGCATATTTCTTGTAAGACTTAGAATTTGTTAACATTTGTAAACTCTATTTGCTTTAGTGCAGTTTTTTATTGTAACTGAAATTCACTTTACTAAGTATTGCCAAGAGGTCTTGGTTCGAAAAGGCTGAGCCCAATGCTTGTATGGTACATGTGAGCGGAGTCCCATTCAGGGGCGGCTCCTCCACGTGGGCAGAGGAGCGTCGCCCTACTGCTTTCTCGCAGTGCGAGACGCGGAAACATAAAATTATATTTTAAATACAATTTTATGTTTCTGCTTCTCGCACTGTGAGAAAGCAGAAGGGTATGCCTTGTTGGGGGTGGGAGGTGGACGGTCCTGCAGGAGTCCAGGGGAGGAGTGGCGTGCCCCCCCCGCGTGCAGCATACATAGGGAAAATGGCCTCCCCATAGATGCCTATGGGGTCGGCGTCCTAGCCAATCACAACGCTGCCATTGCCTCAGAGAGGAGACGAGACACGACTCGACTCGACGCAGGACCGGAGGAGATGGTAAGTAAAAAAACATTTTTTAAATTAAATGAACTCCCCCCCCTTTCCCCACCTGACCCCCTCCCCCCTGTCTGCTTCATGTTTTTAGGTCTCGCCTGACCCAGCGCATCCGCTGGTCTGGCGAGACTTTTTGTGAGGGGTCAAAAATGTGCTACCACTGTAGCCTAGAGCTACAGTGCATGTGCGCTGGCCTAACTTTTGCGGCCGCACGGCCGCTTTGATCGCAATTGCGATCACTTTCACGTGCGGCCGCTTTGATTTTTTTTCTCCTGTTTATTACTTCTATGTAGTAATGGTGGCACCCATGCGCTGCCATTACTACAGAGCAGTAATAAACAGAAACAAGCATTGGCATAGCCAATAGGTCTCGCTTTTGGGACCTTATAAGTATTTAGTTATGCAACTGTTGCATGGCTAAACACTTATAAGGTCCCAAAAGCGAGACCTATTGGCTATGCCAATGCTTGTTTAATTGTGTGTGAAGTACTTGCATCCTTGTTTGTATTTACGTCAGTGAAAGGCAAGCCCAGTTGTGATATGCTTCACCCGTTCTTGCTTCTCAGCAGCCTGTGCTCAGCAAAGGAGAGGCAGTTTGCCAAGCGCCTCTGCTCTGCCACTCTGAGGCTCTGTTCATTTAACGTGAAAGCACTTGTTAAGTGAAAGTGCTTGATAAGTGAAAGCGCTTCTTCTGTTGCCAGCAGTGGGCGGAAGACAATTTATGCGCCTGCTTTGTTCGCGCCCTGCCTGCTGGGGTTTCGTTGCGGATGTATGCTGTTCTCAAAAGCCCAGAAACTAAAACCAAGCCTGCCTGAACCCATGCTAAGCTTTCCTCTGGCAGTTGATGGTAATGAACTTATGTGCCTTAACAGAGTGAATAATTTGTGCAGAAGGGTTCAAATCTTAGCTGTTACCCAAGTTCGGCATTCCTCCTCTTATGTGGGAAAGGTTTGGGAACAGATCGTAATCCTTAGGGTAGATCAGACTGGGTATCATTCACTTGGAGCGAGAATCATTATATTTGCTTTTGCAACGATCTCAGTGCCACATATTTCATTTCCTAAGAACCCCCTTCATCACACAAAGTGTTTATCAACCTGTCGCGTTTACTTTTTCTTGCGATCTCGAGCCCCATCTAAGTCTTCACGCTGATCCGATCCTCCATGGCCCAGCATTCATTCGAAGACTTCCAATGAGAATATCACTCTGAGCGTGTGCGCTTAGAAGACACCCATGGAAGTGGGCGCTGTGTGTATGCTTAGTGTATTGCAGATTACACACAAATTATAACAGGAGCCGTTCAATCAGCTGAGCTGATACACCTGCATTTGATAGCAACACCTCGCGTTTTACATGAATGCGGAACCATCTACATCTTTGGCAGGAAATGCAGTATTTCTCCAGCATGCCGAAGCATTCCAGTTTAGTGCATACAATTGTTATTCGGCTGTAATGTGCACTGTAACAATTTAATGCACGAAATTGAAATGCTTCATCTGTTTAAAGAAACACTCTATTTCTTTAATATGCAGAATCGTTTCAGTTAAGGGCATGAGATTATATCTGCAATGAGTGGTATTCATTGGAAATGAGAGCTTCTAAACATGAACCCTGTTTGCCCCTCACCCCACCGACTAGACAACGTAAAGAACGAGAAACACGTGATTTAGCATGTGCACTTTGTATGTGACCTAGGTTTTGAGCATAGATGGGGAAAGATGATTGGCTACTAGAAGCTGCAGGAATGGATTTAGTACTTGGTATTTATTGGTGCTTTATCAATCCAGGCTTTCTGCTTGACAAAATTGTGGGATCCTATGCAATTGCCTTATGTCACTATGACTCTCTGTCCTTTATCATCACATATGATTTGAAACGGGGCAATTGCCTAGGACCGCTGTTGCCTAGAATCACATCACATTCTATGCAGATTAAGGCTGCTACGTAGGATTAAACAATGTAATGATAAGGGGCAAAGAAGCAAAATCAAATTAGGCAATTGCCCAGGATTACACAATTAGGTCAAGCAGGGAAGCCGAGATTGATCCCAGGTTCCCCGGTTTCATGTTTTGCATTTCAGCTATTAGATGTGCTTCTGTGTCTCTCTCATTTTGCACTAAAGGGGAAAACACAAGCCCACTTGCCTTCTGTCCACACCCCCTGTGAGGTTATACAGAATTGTCAAGTCAGAAATTGTAAGATATAGTTTATGAGTTTTCCCTTAAAATAGCTGGCTAGTTGTTTTTGGTCAATTTATTAAAAATATTGTGCTGGAAAACGCACCATTTTGCTTCAAGTTTTAAAAATTTTCTCAGTTGAGAACCACTCTGAACTCACTTTTGAAAAAAAGTGCAGCTAGCTCACCAAATTTCATTATTTGCTCTTACGCCTCACCACTTATCAACCACTTTTCAAATGCACCAGCCGCCACTGGTCGCATTTAGCTGTTCGCATTAGTTCTAGTTGTAGGAGGGTGTTCATAATGAGAGTTCTGCTTGAGGGCAGTGTGAATCAGCGGGCTATAGCCTGTCAATTTTCAAATATCTCCTCCTGTGAGAAGAAGAAACACAGAGGGCACAGGATCTAGGGAAGGGGCCGGACCTTGAGCCCATTACCTCGCCAGCCACAGAGTGCTTCTGAGGGGTGGGGCCATGCATCGGGCTGGGCTTCGTGCAGTTCACTGCCCGAAAGACACTCTAATCCCCTTACAAAAAAAAGATGGCTTCCAAGGCTGCTGCTGATGTCTTGGGGAGGTTGCAAAACCCCAGTGGTCTTCAGCAGTGCACTGCCTCCACACAGTGAGTTGGAAAACTGCTGTCTGCAGGGGTCTGCAACTTGCATTGCCTACCACAGTGTGGAATCGGCTCCTCATGGGGTGACAGTGTGAAAAGAGTCAATATCATATGACACGCGGTGGCGCTGTGTACATTAGTGGGTTGTGCTTATCCCAATCCTTTACCTCTTACCAGTGCGCACATAGTGATGGTTATATATGTACCGTTTGTAATTACCAATTCTAATTAGTTATAAAAAAAATCATTGTTGTCACTCATTTATATCAAACTGCTAACAAGCAGTCACATAGCCAATATGTCTGGCTTGTTTATGCGTATGTCTTTATGTTTGTTGTTGTGTGAGGCACAGGGTTGTAGTTCACATATTTTGAGTCATTTACTTAATTATTTAGGCCACACCCGTTCTATACTTTCTAGGTGGTCCCACTGGATTAGTTCTGACTGCTTGTGCCAGCAGGCAGCAGTAGCTCATCTGGTGCAGCATTTCTGGTCATACAACCCAGCCAGAAGCCGCCTGCACTCAAAGACCTGCCCAGTCCATGCCACACAACCATTCTGACCACCTGCCTTTTTGAATCTAAATGTTTCAATCTTCTCTGAGACAACAAGTCATTGAAATTGAGACAGAGGGAGGCCTGGCAGCTTCAATGTGTATATATTGACTCAACACCAGGTACGCATGCATGACTTTGAAGGTCTTACGTGAGACAAAATAAGTGGTACCTGAGAAACTCCGTACACTGATGCATCGCTGACATGTCCAGTCCTGTATTTTCTTTAAATTCAGACACATGTAGTTCTATATTTGTAATGACAGTGTCAAATCTACAAGTATCGAACTGCAAAGGGAAAAGAAAAAAACGTATAAACTACTCGCACCTGACATGGGGCAAATGGATTGGTTGATATCTTTAAAATTATTCCCATGTCAGGTCCAAGCCTAATTTTTTCTCTGTAGTTTAGACATTTGTTGGAACAGTATAAAATATGTGCACAAGCACATCCTGCTATTTTTCAGAACGTGTTCTATATGGAGGTCTCCATTTTGTAAATAGAGCCCACCCAGTCCCGCTTAATCTTCCATTCGATTTGCTTTGCTTTCCGATAAGAAATGCAGAACTACAAGTACCAGAATGCACAGTAAAATATGACTTGCTAATCTGCTTACACATACCACTGGATAACTTCAATTATAAGTGGATGAGTAAATAAACCCTGTAAAAATACATTTCTCAGTCCACTGCATTATAATTTATAAGTGCTGTTAGAAGACTATTCATCGAGACATTATTTTCCAATCACCCATCAGCATAGTTGTTAAATAATCATTTTGAAGTGCCCTTCTCATTGTTTTATAAATGAGGGACCTTCTCTATCAGGACGGTTATAACTTTATTTCATTAACGTTTGCAAGCAGTAGCCTTGGCCATGGCTGTCAGTAATACAGCAGGTGCAGTGGCACCGCAGCCCAGGTGTCTGAGGAGCCTATTGCATTGCAGCTGTTGTATTTTATTCCCAAACCAGGGGATAGAGGTTCGCTTTCCTTGCTTGCATTCGGGCCCATGAGGCCTTGCTTCACCACAAGAACTCATGTTTAGATACTCTTTTTTGCAACCCATGTAGTTCTGTAGTTAGTGGGTATTACAATAATATATATATATATATATATATATATATATATATATATATATATATATATATATATATATATATATATATATATATATATATATATATTTAGAGTGAGAGGGAGAGAGAGAGAGAGAGAGATCTATCTTTGAAGCTCTGGTCCAAAGATCAATACAAAATAAAAAACTGGCTATAAGCAAAATGTTTTTTGTCTCCAAAATGTTCGCTTAAGGGAGCTACTTCATGTCTGGATGTGCTTCTTGTGAAAGGGCAGAATGCCCCCATTCGCAGTGAAGTTATCCAGCAGCTCACGTGGGCTGGCCCTTTACCCCATGCTGTGTGCTGTAGTGAATGGCACAATTATAGACAAATGAATGAAGAGGGCTTGTTAAAATCCTCCATAAGTGTAACTTACATATAATTTTATTAAAAACAAAAAGTCTTGGCTAATGCCATTACCAAAAAAACCTGCTGAGGAGTATTTCCTAACTTAAAAATGCATTGCTACGTGTCAGCCTGATGGCTCCCAGCAGATGTATGGGTAACTAAACCACTACTCTGTGGGCAGTAGGTCTGATTTGGTTCCTGTCACGTGAGATGTGTGAAGCTTGATGGGTCTGTACAGGGTGTCCATTGATCTTTAATATGTGTGGAGAAACTGAGGGCAAGAGTATTTAAAGCATCATTCCATTGCCCTCCCACACTGCGCCTAATTTGACATTAAGGTAATCAAATGTAACTAGCCTTTGGTCCGGGCCACTGAGTTACTAGTTAATCTAGCCATACAATTTTTTACCATAGGCCTTTGGATCACATTATAACAATTATAGATATCACTACCCTCCTGATCTATATATATTCATTCATTATTTCCTGCATAATGGAATAAAATATGTTGCTCCTAGGGGAATAAGAAGGATCAATAGGTAAACTCCTCCTCCTTTACTATTGTTTCTGTTAAAAGTGCTTACGTAAATAAAATAAAAAATGTTTTACTCTTGAAGAGAATTGCACAGCAGTAAATTCTCCAACATTTCTCAAATGTGTCCTCTTTTGCTCAATTGACTTGTGAGCAAGATATAAGTTTTTGTTTTTAACCTTATTTTCCCATACTTTAAATAAAAGTTTGTCCTACTGCCACAAAACTCGAGAGACACCAAGCTAAAAAAATAAAATAAAGCACATGACAAGTCTCCACGCTCCCCTTGCCCAACCAGACCACTTGCAGGCGAGAATGGTGCTAGTACCCTGCAAACCTAAGCAGGCGCTGCCCTCATTGGCCTTGAGCAGGTCCCAGGGTGGAGGAGGGTGGTGATAGCAATGGCAGTGGGCTAGATTCGCTTTAAGAAGTTCTTTGTGAATAGCAGGTACTTGCTTACCGGTCAAGCACAGCCTATCGCGGGTTTCACAGATGACCATGTAATCTGTGCAGTAAGGTCGTGGGCATTAGCTTCTTTCGACTGTCTATGCAAAAGCTTCCAAGAATACTGTTTCGTGCTTGAGCAGTAACAATATAGGACTTTGTGAGGCGTAGCTTCACCCTCTGCGGGTCCGAGGCTGACTGAGTCTGTAACCAGAGCTCAACTTACAAAGCCTGACACAGAAACCAAGTCTTTCCCATCCTGCCTGACTCTAAGTAGGAGTGGGCGAGCAGCCACGACTTTACTCCAGGGAGGGGTGCGGGCTGAGTCTGTGCACAGTGCAGCACAGTTATCACAGGGCGATAAAGTATGAATGTCCAGTAAATAAATTATGGAAGTCCAGCAATGGTCGTGTTCTACATATCACGTTTAATAGTATCTCATATGTATTAAATATGCTTACAGCAATCAGAAAAGGGAAAATTTTCAGAACACATAGCCCACTTTGTACCCCTGTAATCACTCAATGATGACAATAATCTTGCAATGAGTGTGGTAATCTTGTGTGGTAACTGGTAAACTGATAAAACACAACAACAATAAAACCACAGCCCGTGGCTAAATCCTCTGTATCTGTGCACAACTGCAATGTTCAAGAAACTCTCATTTTCAAAAAGCGCTAATGCTCACGGAAGGCGCCCGGAATGGAAAGGCACAGAACCAATACTATACAGTACTGATTAAGCAGTGCGATGGTATGGTGTTCACAAACAGCTTATGTTCATGAAGCACATAATGAATACTGAATATTGCCACAAACAAAAAAAAAGGGGGACGTCAGGAGCCAAGGACAAATGTCAGCGATGGCTCAGCTGCATAATGTGTCCGGGACATTCATCCTTACAGGCTGCCTTGGGGGTAGATGTGGACCATCATGTCTTGAGGTGCATCTGAACGACCAGAGGGTCCAAGACCTTTATGAAGGCTCTCTGGGCATATTGAGTCCAAATGGTAGACTTGCAAATGGATAATGAAGATTGCAGAAGGTACATCGCAGAGATTTCTGGGAATGTGATTGCAAATGAACCTCCTTGAAAGGGGCCTTAATGCTCACTGGTGCAAAATGTGTTTTTTGTCCATGTTCCCTCACTGTGGATAATATAGCATGTACCGCAGTAGAGTCCACTGGCATCTTTTTCCCCTCACTTACTCAGATGTTGCACCTACCACCATTTTTAATAATTAATTCTGACCATTTGTAGAATGGGCAAAACAGAGGCAAACAGTATTGTGTTTTTTATCTTGTGACAAAAAAGGATTAAATCGTACAAAATTGAGCTCACAGCTAAATTGCACTCCAACTGGTAGTAAGGCATTAGCTGCCAGAAAGTTGTTCTTCTAGGTGTATTTCCTGGGGACCCTACCACCTCTCTGATTCTCATTCAAGTGCCCTCGTACTACAATATGCCCCTTTGATGTACCTTAACTAAAGTCTTTATTATTCATTCCAGAGGTAACTTGGGGTCATTGCAGCTGGAGGTTCGACTTCGAGATGAGACAGTTCTCCCTTCGCACTACTATCATCCTCTGGTCCAACTCCTGTGCCGGGAAGTCAGATCCCCCTGCAAGGTGAGTGCCTTAAACTGGATCCTGGTGTACATTGGCTACCATAGGGCAAGATGTAATTCACTCAGGTCTGAATGTAGGGTAGACTCCATGTTTTATTATCAGGTGCAATAGTACTCAGTCTGTGATAGAGAACCTCTAAGTACATGAAGTAAGGTGCATGAGGCTGTGAGTCATTTGGAAATAACATGGTGTTAGACATTTTAAAGACAGCCCTCCAATTGTAAGATTGCAGCAAGTAAGACTAGGTGATCGCCAGGTGATGCTGGATATTACAGCTGTGTCGTTTTCTAGGCACTAGAGAATATAAAGATGCCCTAATGATATTTAGTACTCATCTTAGTAAGCCATTCATTTTTGCACTAGCTCACTGTTTATTGGCTATGTGGAAAGTTAGGGCAAAGCTCTGCGTATTACCTGGAAACCTACCCATGACAGATGCAGCGATGTGATATGCTTTATTTTTTACGTTCAGTCCTGGGTGATAATGCTTGATTTTCCTGCTAGCTTCTCATCCTCTCCTGTATTACGCCTATTAAAAACAGTCTTTTAATTATTTAAGATTTGCTGTATTCAGAACTCTTATAACTGTTGTCAGAACTGTAATGAATTGGATTTTAATTGTATTTATGTTTTCATCTATTTATGTTTTATATTGTACATGTGTTTTTTTTGTATTTATGTTTTCATCTATTTATGTTTTATATTGTACATGTGTTTTTATGGCCTCTGAGCCGAAATAAAGCTGAATTGCACCTGTAGTGATAGTGTTAAAGTGGTTCCTCACTTTACAGTGATCACTATTGACAGCTGCTACATGTCACCATGAAAAGAAGAGTTTAGGTAATTATGAGTTTTTTGAAAGAATGGTGGCTATCCTGCTATTAGAATCATTTGCCAATAGCCTCCCAGCAATACTTCAAAGGTGGCTTCAGGGCACATTGCAGCACAAAAGCCATGGAGTTCACAGCCAATGCCCTGCAGATCTCAGATACTCGTGACACCTCTGTCTTGATTCTGCTGGAACTCTTGGTTGCTTTCGATCCTGTCGGTGATGATGCCTGGACAAACCTTCTTGCTAGTTGCATGGATTTGACAGTCCTACCGTCATTCAATGATTCACATCCTACCTCTCCAATGTGAAGCAACTCCCTCAAATACGATCCAACCAAGAGAAAATTCATACTATTCAGCAACCACAGACCCGTGCAAGCCTATTTCTAGTTCACTAACTTAAATCCATATGTATCCATCTTACTTTATTGGCATTGCCTTATCATTTGGCGTCATTATCATCAGCAAGTTGTCTTTTTTTTTTTTAAGTTCAAGAAAAGGTTTATTGGAAAGATTATTATGATCATAAAAACAATACTTCATATATGCAGTTATTTGTTAATACATAAATACATGAAGGTGTAATAAAGAATAACAATATATAATATCCATTAAAATAGTAAAAGGATAATATAGAAGATGATATGAATACAAGCAAAGGTTCACAGAAATCGTAAATAACAGTACATGTCAAAAATACACAATTAAAATTTAAAAAAAAATATATATAGATATATATAACAGAAAATGATAAATTAAACATAATTATAAATAAACAATAGGAGGTCACGGAGGCTTGGTCACTTCTTGTTGTGAGGGAGCAGGTAAAGGAGTTTTCTTCACAGTATCGTCTAGAAATTGTGTGAGTGGGCCCCAAAGGTGAGAACGTTTAGTAGCAAGAGAGATAGGATGAACGAGTGCTGTATCAAGGCGATGATTGTGACATACAGCATACCACCAAGCTAAATAGGACAATTTAGAGGAATCTTTCCAGTTTTTTGATATTTGCTGAAAAGCTACAGCTATTAACAAATCAATAAGTGGTAACTGAGATTGACTTGTTTTCCGGTCCGGTGTTAAACTACCTAGGAAAATGTTTGTAGGGGAGAGTGGAATTGTGGTGTGAAATATAGTGTTGATTTGGTGCCAGACCTGTTTCCAAAATATAAAAACATGTGGACATGTGAAAAGCATATGATGGAGATCAGCGTGAACCTGGGAACATGTCCAGCAAGTGTTGAGATTTGTGTTGTGTATTTTATGTAGGTATGTGGGAGTAAGAAACAATCTGTTGTAAATAAAGAAGAGTGTTTGTGTTGTGCTGGCCGCTCTGGATGATTTCCTAAGTTTTGTCCAAATTCTGTTCCAAAAAGAGATAGGCCAATTTGTTCCCAGATCGGATTCCCACGAGAGTTCCACTTTGGTTTTGTCTCGGATCTCAGGAGGTACCATTAATCGGAAATAAATGGTGGACGCTTTGGGCTTTATGTGCAAAAGGTTATGCCATGGGAAAAGGGGGTGGGAGGGTGAGGAAGGTGAAGATTTGAGTTTAGCATAAGTATCAAGTATTGCTTTCTGCAAGGTCAAAAATATAGGTTTAAAGGAAGAAGGCAAATGATAAAGAGTTTGTAATTGCGTAAATTGAATGGGTGTGCCCTGATCTAAAAATTGATGAACCCAGAGTAGACCTTTATTTCTCCAAGCCTTCCAAAATATAGGTTTCCTATTGAGAAGGATTTGTTTATTGTGCCAAATTGTGGAATTGAGAAAAGTGTCTAAATTATGTACTACTAAGTGGGGTGCAGTGGATAGTAGTTTACAGGATTGCTTAATTATGGGAGTAGAGAGCTTTTGTGGTTTGCGAGTAAAGGAGAGATATTCCTGAAATGAAAAGGGAGCTAAAAACGAGGTCTCAAGATCCACCCAGAGAGGTTTATCTTCAGATTGATTAGTGATCCAATTTGATAGTTGTCGTAACTGAAAGGCTTTGTGATAATTGGAGAAATGGGGGAAATTGACACCGCCTTCAGATTTTGGCCTTGTTAATTTCTGTAACGCCATTCTTGGTTTTTTAGCATTCCATAAAAAAGAAGTCAAAATAGAATTAATCTTTTGAAAGAATTTAGATGGAATGGAAAGTGGAATGTTAGAAACGATATACAAAACTATCGGAGTCAACATCATTTTGATTGTGTCCAGACGACCCCACCAAGAAAGATGAAGGGGATGCCATCTTGCGACCAAGGTTTTAAGTTTGGCAGAACATTTGTCTATGTTTAAAGAGATAGATGTCTTTATAGAGGGAGAGAACCAGATACCAAGATATTTTATATGTTTAGGGCTCCAGGTAAAATTGGAGATCTTAAAATCATCCTTAAAGGTGTATTTGGTTAAGGGTAATATCTCACATTTTCCTCTATTCAGTTTATA
This sequence comes from Triturus cristatus, assembly GCF_964204655.1. Lineage (NCBI taxonomy): Eukaryota > Metazoa > Chordata > Amphibia > Caudata > Salamandridae > Triturus > Triturus cristatus. The sequence goes on along the minus strand of NC_140584.1, from coordinate 990,543,485 downwards.
GCCAGATACCAATCCATAGGCCTCCACCTCTCCCATGAAAGCTGTAAGTGAAGATTGTAGTTTGGAGAGAAAAACTAAAATATCGTCAGCATATGCTGCCAGCTTAATTTGTTGAGGATCCGAGACAAAACCTGTGATTGAGTTATTCTGGCGTATTCTTGAGAGAAAGGGTTCTAAGGCCAAATTGAAAAGAAAAGGGGACAAGGGGCATCCTTGGCGTACTCCTCGTTTAAGATTAAAGTAGGGGGAGATGAGGCCATTGGTAGATATGGCGGCCTTGGGCTCAGAGTAAAGTAGGGCTATTAAAGAAATGATTTTCGGTCCAAACCCAAACCACTTGAGAGCGTGGAAGATGAAAGGCCAGTAAACCCTATCAAAGGCCTTTTCTGCATCTAACGCAATTGCTGCCAAGGAGTCCGGATAATGTGATGATTTAGATAAAATGTCAAAGAATAAGCGTGTATTGTCAGTAATGTTGCGACCTTTGACAAAACCTGATTGTTCTTTTCCAAGCAGCATGGGAAGATGTGGTTCTAATCTTAGGGCTAGAGCTTTCGAGAAAATGTTATAATCTACGTTAACTAAGGATATAGGTCTATAATTCTTACAGTAACGTAAATCCTTATCAGCCTTTGGTATTAGACAGCTCAAGGCTTCGGAAAAAGAGCCAGTGGAATTATGGGAAGAGATAAAGGAAGAAAGAAGAGTGTGTAAGTGTGGGAGTAATAGATGAACGAAATGTAAATAAAATTCCACTGTGAAGCCGTCTGGGCCTGGGGCCTTGTCTTTTTTAAGAGTTTTTAAAGCATTTAACAATTCTGTTTGTGTAAGTTCAGCTTCCAAAGAGGCTAAATCTAATTGGGAATTAATATGCTTTTGAATCGCAGAGAAATATTGGGATATGTCTGTATCTGAGGGTGTGTTTTCTGGTGTGTAAAGGGATTGATAGAAATGTACAAATTCTTGGAGTATTTCAGTGTCCTTGAATTTCGGTGCTTGGCTATCATCGATAATGGAATCAATATGAAGTTTCTGTTGTTTAATCTTTAGATAATTGGCTAGAAGTTTGCCTAATTTATTTTGGCCACCATAATACTTTGCTGAGGATTTCAGTAAGTATAGGGAGGCCTGTTCGGTAGTGGACTTGTTAAAAGCGATTTTTGCAGTGATGAGATCTTTAAGGGAGTCCTTCGACTTGGAGGTGTAGAAGGAGTGCTCAAGTTTTTTAATCTTAGCAAGAAGTGTGTTATGTAATATGCGGGAAACTTTACGTTTATTTGACACAAATCTAATGATGAAATCCCGAGCGGTGGCCTTAAAGGCGTCCCACACTGTATGAAAGGAGACATCATTCGTTAAATTAATGTGAAAAAACTCTTGAGCGAAAGAGGTAAAAGATGAATTGAAATTAGGGTCAAGGAGTAAGGAATTATTGAAACGCCATTTTTTTGGCAATGTGGATTGATTTAAAATGTCTAATTGAATTGAAACAGGTGCATGATCCGAAATGAGTATAGGGCCTATGTCAGCAGAACGTAAGGATTGGGAAATGTTGCGGGAAATAAAAATATGGTCTATCCGAGATTGTGTTTGATGTGGAGAGGAAAAAAAGGAGTATTCTCTTGTGGATGGGTTGCAGAGGCGCCATGAGTCTAATAAATTTCTTTGTTGAATAGTTTGTGTGAAAACTTTGTGTGGCGTGTTTGGGATAAAGGGGGATTTAGAATTTCTATCAATAAACGGGTCCATCACTTGGTTGCAGTCTCCTGCAAGAATAAAGTTTTCTGATGGGTACTTAAGCAATAATTGAGATATACGAGACCAAAACGTGGCATCACCGCTAGTAGGGGCATAAATGTTAAGCAAAGACAGAGGGGTCTTCCCCAGCAGGAGGTTAGTGAGAATCCACCTACCCTCAGTGTCGGATTCTTGAGATACAAGCTTGGCATTCAGTGTTTTGTGACAAAGAGTTATAACCCCATTCCTTTTGCCATCTCCTGGTGAGAAAAAGATTTCACCAACCCAATTTCTTTTGAGTTTTAGTGATTCTGCTTCGGTAAGATGTGATTCTTGCAGTAACGCAATATTAACATCTAATTTGGAGAGGTGAGATAAGACTCTCTGTTCGCGCGCTCCTACCAGCCTCCTGAGACCCCTGCTGCTCTCTTGAGAAATGCCGATATACATACTGGCTTCGGAAATTCAGTGCAATCCGCTAGTAATCTGCTAGTATTCCGACGATCATAGGCACTGACGGATGTGTTTGCCGGCGACTTTTCAAGAATCGGCGTCTGCTCCGGTGCTCCTCCCGAACTGGAGACGGGCAGCCGTGGAGCTCAGGCGCGGCCGTGCGGCCGCTGCTCGGGGGATTTTCACAGTGTCCTCCCTCGGTGGGGGAGCAGGAGCAGGGACCTCTCCGGTAACGAAGTCGAGGGACAAAGTGCTGCGTAGGTTCCGTCTTGTGGGGGAGACCCTGGAACCGGAGGCGGATCAAGCAGCGGCAGACTTGAAGGGACTCGCGGGCGATACAGCCTTGGCAGAAAGTAAGGTCTCCACTCCAAGTGGGGGGGTGAGTAAGACGGGTTCAATCAAGAGTAGGAAATATATTGCTAATCCTCGCCTAGGGTGTATAAGAAGTAGGAATAAGAGCCAGGGTCAGGGTGGGGAGCCTAGGCTAGACGAAAACAAACTACAGCTCCCAGAGTGCACCTTGGGGCAGGTCTCTAAGTCAACTTCGGGTGAGACTATAGGGGGGTCAAGTAACGAACAAAAAAAAAAAATCATCAAACAAAAAAAAGTTAAAAACAGGAATTTGAGAGCACCAGGGGATATAGCCCCCTCATTGCGCTCCTATTTTAAAGTGTTACCCCAGATATTAGAGGTCACGCAGGAAATGGCTACATCTCAGGGAGGCAATAGGCAATCCAATAACCATCAGGTTATTCCCAACGTTACCCCCAACGTAAGTCCCTCTTCTGGACCTCCTGCTAAGGTGGCATTACCTGAGTGTTCATCGGAAGCTATTTCACCAGACTTGGCTGTGGTCATCAGTTCAGAGAACGCTATCTTTAATGAACTGCCAAACCAACAAGTTGAGGCGCTATTAGAAGGAACGCCAGGGCCAAATGTAACGGAGGTGAGGGCAGATGATGGAATGGATCGGGGTCATGAATCTCTGAAGGGGGAGACACGCTGGAGGCTCTAGTCAGCTCAATCAGTGCAATGAGGGACGAAATAAGGCATGACTTTGCAGTGTCGAAGGCTAACCAGAACGATATAAGGGCTACTTGTGAGCTCCTGGGTCAAAAGGTGGAAGGCCTATGCGAAAGGACTGGCGCGTTGGAAAGCTCAGTTGGTCTTCTAACAACGGATCTAGAGGCTGCCAAGTCTAAAATACAAGTCCTCCAAAGAGATGGGGATGACATAAGAGAGAGGGTTGAGGTTTTGGAAAATTACTCAAGACGTAATAACATCCGACTCTTAAAAATCCCAGAAGGTAAAGAAGGAGCAGATCTTAAAGGATTCATAATCCGATCTTTGAAGGAATCCCTTAATTTAGTAGAGACAGCGGAAGAATTAGACAAGGACATCCAACGAATACACAGAGACCCTTTCCGTTTAAATCCGGCGAGATCTAAGCCTAGGAAGGTGCTAATTAACTTTTTGACCTATGCACTCAAGGAAAAGATCTTAAACCTTGCTCTGAAGGCTAGAACATTGAAGTGCGCAGACTTCTCCTTCGAAATACGTTCGGATCTGTCCAAAACCACACTGGACAGACAGTGGGAGTTGGGGCAACGCATGGATAAGTTCAAGTCCTTAGGAGCCACAGTGCAGATGAGGTTTCCGGCTTTTTTACGGATTATGCATAATAACAAAATGCATAATATTCGCTCTGTCCATGATGCTGATGATCTACTAAATCTCATTAGGGAACAGGCCCAGAAGACAAAATGATGGGGTGAGAGGAATTCCTTTCTTGCCCTTCTGGGTCTCCACATATAATTGTTAATGGTTAATGGTGATGCCTTCATTTTCAACTTCTGGCCTCTCCCCTCCACGGAACTTAGAACAAGATGTATATATATACACGGGGGTGCCTTTTTAACACTTAGAAAGTGTAAGTTTAATAGATCCTTTTTTTCACGTATTATTTTTCTGGATTTTGGATTCACTTTTTGCACTTACAATAGATGGCACAGGTAGATTGCTAGTGTAATATAAGCAGCAGGGGGGGCTGTAGGGTAAGGCTGTAGGTGGGCATAATCTGGCCAGTCATCAGGCTAGAATAGTTAGGGGTGGGTTTTTCCAGGGGGGTGGGGTGGGACTGGGGGTGGTGGTGGGGGGGATGGGTATCGCATTAAAAATCCTCATTTGTATATCGTATTTACTTTCTCAGGCCAAGCTTTGTATATTTAAAACTCTCCAATCTATTAATCTAACTACTAAACATTGGGAGGAGCGAAATAATGAAGGTGTTGGAACAAAAAAATGACATTAATACATTACATCTCCTGGAATGTTAACGGCCTGCGTGGGAGAGGTAGGCGTGACTGTATTTTACAATACCTGAGAGACTCTCAGGCGCAGGTGATAGTTCTTCAGGAGACACACCTTCTAAATACAGAGGTTACAGCTTTGTTAAAGAAACATAAGTGGGTTGACAAATTTTGCTCAACAGATCATAATGCCAATATCAGGGGGGTCATATTCATCTTTAAAAAAACTGCCAAAGCTCAAATTTTGGAATGTAGAGAAGATCACTCAGGGAGATGGCTATTAGTGAGAGTAATGTTGGATGCTCAGATTTATACCTTAGTTGGCTATTATGGCCCTAACTCCGATGACCCATCATATCTGGATGTGATCAGGAACCATCTAATATCGCTTCAAGATCCAGTAATTTGGATGGGGGACTTTAATATTGTTCTCAATCTTAGGTTGGACAAATCTGTGAAATCTAGATTTTGTAGCTCTGTTAAATCCAGGTGCTCCATCCTAACAATTATGACACAACTTGGGTTAGCGGACGTATGGAGAGAGAGGGCGGGTAATAATTTAGGGGTGTCCCTTCGGAATAGCCGTTTTAAACATAAGTCAAGAATTGACTACGCACTTTTCAGCTATTGCCTAAAGGACACTATTTTTACGATAGATTATCTTCCCTCGCACCTCTCAGACCACTCTGCACTGGTATTTTCTTTAAAACGGGGAAACTCTATAAAACACCCTTCCTGGTCCTTCGACCGGACTCTCTTGCTTGAAGACGAAGAGGTTCAATTTTTAACAACTGAGTCCTTAATTTTCTTCGATATCAATAGGGACTCGGCTGGCTCTACCGCTGTCTGGGAAACATTCAAGGCCTTTTTAAGAGGTCAGATTACCAACAGATCGTCTTTTAGGCGGAAGATATATAGAGAGCAGGTTGCCAGTCTCGAACAAGAGATGAAACATCTAGTGTTAAGGATTGAGTCTCCCCTAGGAACAATACAAGATCAAGATAAATTGGCCGATTTAAATTCACAACTCAACATTATCTTACAGGGGAGGGTAAATAAAAGATGGGAAGCATTTAAAACCTCCCAATTTGAATTTGGTGAAGCCGCAGGAAAAGTATTAGCTTGGAAAATAAAAGCAGATCAAGCTATTAAATTTATCAAAGAAATAAGGATAGAAGGTGAGGTAGTGACAAGAACCACCCAACCAGAAATAGGGAGAGCCTTCTTTGAATTTTTCGAGGAAATATACAAGGAGGTCCTTCCTAATGACCAACAAGCAAGAGACAGCTGGCTGGAAGCTATTACCCTCCCATCTCTCTCGATAATTCAAAGTAAGGCCTTGGAGTCCGATATCACAGAGGCGGAAGTGATCAAAGCCATTCATCAACAAAAAAAAGGGAAAGCGGCTGGCCCAGATGGGCTGCCAGGGGAGATTTATAGATCCCTGGAGAATGTCTTAGCCCCTGTGTTGATGTCCTTATTTAATGGTATCTTAATAGATGGGGAGTCGCCGCCCAAATCTTGGGGGGAGGCTACAATTATACTTATCCCGAAGCCGGGGAAATCTCCCCTCGAGTGCGGGTCATATAGACCAATATCACTATTAAATAACGATTATAAAATCTTTGCAACAATCATGTCAGCTAGATTGGCGAGTGTTATTGGTACTATAGTCCATCAGGATCAAAAAGGGTTCATTAAAGGTCGACAATTAGTCGACCTAACACACCAACTAATAGGAGCCATAGATATTGCTACTGCCTTCTCCCTACCTATGGCCACTCTAACTCTGGATGCAACTAAAGCATTTGACAGAGTAAACTGGCTCTACCTCATAGACGTACTTAAAAAATTCAACTGTGGGGAAGGTTTTTGTAGAACTATAAAGCAGCTCTATAATACTCCTTCGGCCAGACTATTGATCAATGGGGTTTTGACAGACTCTTTTAATATAACTAGAGGTACGAGGCAGGGCTGCCCGCTTTCCCCTCTCCTATTCAACCTATACATAGAACCATTTGCCCAGCTTTTGCGTGAGGAGGCTAATATTCCATCTTTTAGCTTTGGAGAGTGGGAAAGTCGGGTTGCTGTCTATGCGGATGACATTTTGATCTTTACTTCAGATCCAGTAAAGGCATTTCCCGTAGTCATCAAGCGGGCAGAAGAGTTTGGTCTCATCTCTGGGTACGAAATAAACTCTAGTAAGAGCGAAATAATGGTCTGGAACTTACCGGATATACAGCTGGGGGTAAATATTTCCACTTCCATCCGATATCTTGGTATAAGAATTACTCAAGAAATGGACAGTATAGGACAAACTAACTTAAATAGAATTTATATCGAGACTAAAAAACTTCTAAAATCTTGGTCTCATCTGTCACTTTCTATAACGGGTAGGGTGAACTTGGTAAAAATGTCCATTCTCCCTAAGTTTACGTTTATTTTTAATGCGATCCCTCTGGCATTCGACCCCAAATTAATTGAAAAATGTCAACAAGAAATAAACTCCTTCATATGGAACTATAAAACAACCAGAATAGCTTGGAAGAAGTTGAGGAGAAGAAGGGAGAAGGGTGGGCTCGCCTTGCCAGATTTACTGTATTACGCCTGGGCATTCCTGCTGTCACATTCTAGGATGCTTCTAAAAATGCCATCTAACCTTCAACCTGGGTCGATATACAAAGCAATGTTGATGGGGGTGAATCTGTCGGCAGAGGGTTTTTTGTTCAAATTTGGGAGCCAGAAATTCTTCAAAAAAATCAAGTTAAAAATTTTACACTCATGGGCCAAAACTTGGTTTAGTATTAGGAAGAGATTAGGGCTGTCTTACTATTCGGATTTTTCTCCAATCTGGGACTCGCCAGGTCTCCCAATATGTCTGAAGGATAGTCTGTCTTCCATAATACAACAAGCTGGCATCAGGAGATGGGGTCAGCTATTTAAGGAAGGGGCATTAATAGCTTGGCCCCAATTATATGAATCTGTAGGGCCCGGACTTTCCAGATTCAAATTCATCCAATTGGAAAGTTGGGCTAGAGCCCAAAGTCGTACAGACCCCCACCTAGGGAAGGCCAGCATCCTAGAGCAACAACTAGTGGAATCTCCATCGGGAGGGAAAGAAGTAGCTAAATGGTATTGGCAGTTGATGGAGGAAAGTGATGGAGAGTTCCTTCTCCCAGACCAGCTATGGGGGGGGGGGTGTCTGGCATACACTGTGAAGAGCTCTGGCTTAAATCTTTTGATTTACATCATAAAATTGTAAAACCATCATGGCTAAAACGAAATCAGCTATTTTCAGCACATCGTGCATATATAACCCCGTTGAGACTCTCCAAATTTCTCCCAGATAAAAAGTGCAACAAATGTAATTACAGCGAGGCCTGTGATGTACATATGTTTTTGGACTGCCCGGTCATCGCCGGCTTTTGGGAAGAAGTGAAGAACACCCTGAATTCCATACTAAACGTATCCTTGTCAATAACCCTACCACTTGTCATCTTTGGTTTGGATGACAACATCATTGGCAAGGCAAGGTCCTTCCTCTTCTATGCAATGCTATTGGCCAGAAGACAAATCTGTATTCACTGGACGGAGAAAACAGCCCCACTACACTCAGGGTGGCTTTCATCGCTATACGAGACATCTAGAGCGGACCTTAACAGATCATGCAGTAAACACAATCGAATTTTTTGGAACCTGCTGATCGAATGGCGATAGTGTCCGGGGTTTTTTTTTTTCTTTTTTCCCCGGGTCCTATGATTATGCCTTGAATACTCCTTGACCGGGATTTTGTCTGTCTTGGTCCACTAACGGTCCTGCAGGCTGTAACATGCCTAGATGGAGTTTGTGAAAGCCCCTTGGATGTTGGAGTTGGTATGCCACCACTACATTAATTTGTGTACGAGTGGGGTGGTCGGCCTGTCCATCATTGCGGGTTAGGCAAATGAGGACAAAAAAAAAAAAAAAAAAAAAAAGACTCTCTGTCGCTTAATGGGGGAGTTCAAGCCTCGGACGTTCCATGTGACAATTTTCAAAAACATTTGTGAGATGAAACTAATAAAAACATAAGTGAACCAATAAAATCTCGTGAATTGTGAACGATAGTACATGTGAAAAGCAAGTTGTCTTTGACTGGTTTTGAAATTAATGTCATTATTGCTTTCTGCATTCCAAATAGTACTCTAACTTTTTCTACACAATATTCGAACCAATTGTACTACTCAAGTCCCAAAACATTCCCTATAAAAGTCTCCAAACAAGCCATGAAGCTGCTTGGTAGCTGTCAAAGATGGCTGGCTTGGATCACAGCATCGGACAACTCTGCATCTGCTGTCTCAAGCTTTGGAAGCTGACAGAACATTCCAATTCAGTCTCAAACATTAATTTAATCTCGTGACATTGCTTTTGTCTCCTTGCTCCTAAAACACTTTACCCATACCAATAGCAGCATCCTCTGTTGTAGAGGTAATTACAACATTAAGTGACGCTCTAACATTTGGCAATACTTGTTCTACAGGCCAAATAATGTAAGCTTCTCCATACAGTCAGAATTCACAGCTTTTTCTGTGAGTAGTTGTGTCTTGCTTCTGTCTTACGTGGGACTCATTCATGAATTTACAGATACACAACACCTTCATATAGAAAAAACTTGGAATCAGGTTCTTTATTCTATGTAGAGGTGTAACAAATAACTTCACCTCACACAGTAGCTCCTGAGGCATCCCACACTGTTAGCAAACCATCAGTTCCCATACCTTTCTGAAAAATCCAGCCAACAGTGTTCTCTTGAATCACAAACAAGTTCAGCATCCCTCAATAGTCTTTAATTAAAAGTCCATCTATCTCCTCCAACAGCTCTCCCCAAGCTAAAATATAACTAAAGTTCGGCATGATCAGAGTATGTGACGCTTCTGATCCCAATACATTTCCCAATGGAAGATCTGAAAACATCGCATCATCAGTGAGTGAATACGTTGCATGCACCAGAGGAAAATAAGAGAATTCTGGGACGTCTAGACCTCCATACATCAGGTTCTTTTTCAGCAAATATCACTACCAGTCTTACGACTATAGAGCCAGAGGTTGTCACTCCAGCTAATGACACATATGGTAAAGCTGCATTTGTCATATTCTTGTAACAATTGCTCACCATGTTTCAGAATAGTTGCATTTTGTTTTTAACTCACATTCAGTGAATGCTGCTAAATATACCTGGAAATTAAGTTCTCCAATGAGGCAGGTGGATAGTATTTGGAGATGTAAAGGTATCTGAGAAGGTGCAAAAGAATTGGCTACACAAGGTAGGCATACATATTTAAGTTTAAAGATCGTCGTTATTAGCTGGGATGTTCCAGATACTTTGAATGTTTTCAAAACTCTTGGTTATGACCATTCCATCTACCAGAGGATATAGGCTCCAAAAATGCCAATGTATTCTTTCACTGTAAGGTTACCAGTGTAAATGTCTTATGGCTTGATTAGATAACTTTCTGCACCTACAAATTAGCTTATTCACCTTAGCTAATTTCAATCAAAGTTGCATGCTTGTCTTACATAACATCTATGTTCTCCTTACAGAAGTAACATCTGCGTGTATGAGACGTGTGAAAAGAGGAAACGTTATGGGTCTAAATTCCATCATTACAAAAATATACATTAGTTTGATTCTCTTTACAAGATCATCTTTTTTATTGTTATTCTCCATGTATGACAGGTTGCCTCTTGCTGTCTTTCATAAGTTCCAATTAAAAATCCCCATAAAGTACCGATGTGGGAGGAAATAGTTGTTTGATCTCAACTAGACAATTCAACAAAATAATCTGAATGTTGAGCATAATTTAAAGACATTCTGGGGTATCTGTGAATGGAGGTACTCTGTGTTACATTTGCTGATACTCACGGTTTTTATACACTTATAAAACAACTTCTTATTAAACCATCAGATGATCGAGAATTAAAAGCATGCAGGTCTTTGCCAGTGACCAAGTGAAAAACCAATGTTACAGGTAAGTAACTTCATTGTCTGGGTCAATGAGATCTGAATTAAATATGTTGTAGATGTTGCCCTTTCTAGCTGTGGACTTGACCATTCCGGCATTATAGAATGGCTTTTGGAGCAATTGCTCTGGACTTCTTCCTTTCTGTTATCTAGGAATTCACTGCAAATGTAAAGCTCTAGGGCCATTTATTTGACTAGGCTCTATATTGAGCGAACCATCCGTGGGAGATATATTTTGTGTTCTTCAGGGTATCTGCCCTTTGACTAAAGCCTCAAAGTAGAGCTTTTTCTTTTTGTTCCTAGGATGAACAGATACACTTAATATCATTAATTGACGAAACCACAACTGCCGACTGCAGACAGGAATTGGCAACCAACCTGGTCAAACTCTTCACGAGCCAAGGCTTAGCCAAGGAGTTCCTAGATCTTCTCTTCCGACTAGAACTGGAGAAAACAAGTAAGCAAAAAAGATCACAACATTTATGTTAAGTATACTCTTTTATGCTGATAGGAATATCACATGAAATAAAAATGTCTCGCTGAAATTGAATAGAGAGTTGAAATGGTTTCTGACACCGTTTTTTTTTTTTTCTCCTGCCTACTAAGGCCATTGCGACGTCAACCTGTGCATTTAATAAATACGTTGTTTCTGGGCTTCTTTTGTTTGGGAAAAGTCTGGAAAAGATTTCCAGGTTGATAACATGGCCTGAAGACTATGTCCCAGAGTCCCCTCTTGTTATGATGTTATTGTGAGTCTCCCTTCTAACCTTTTCAATACATGAAAAAATAATTGGCTGCAATGGAGGGTGACATTCCTGTTCATTGAGAAAGTGATGTTCAGAAACAGATTTAATTTCAGTTTTTAAAATCATGCTTTTTGAAATGCACAGGTAATATTAGCCCTGTCCCACAGCCTATTATTACAAGTAATGATAATGCTGGTAGGTCCATTCTCCCAATGTTGACAAAAAAGGGGACCAGTGCAGACATTTCCTTGGAATATTTGCAAGCATGCATTGGTTTCATTGCTTTTTTTTGGTTTAAATTAACAAACCAGTTCAGGGCAATTTGTGGGGCATTTTCCTTAAAATTGGAGTTAGGGCATGTATCCTGTTATGTTGGTCCAAAATTGAACTGAATGAATTGTTCTAATTTTGTAATTTCAGATGAACCAAATACTTTGTTCAGAAGTAATTCTTTGGCTTCAAAATCAATGGAGTCCTTTTTGAAGGTATTTAGGAACTATATTTCTGAAATAATGTATGGGAGGCACATGACGGATAGTAAATTGAACCAAGCGGAGCAAATGTACAGTATTTGCGTTTGTCTGTCCTTCATCTCGTAGCAGGTATTCACGCGCATATAAATTCTGTACCTGAGACCTAGCGTCTTGAATAACAAAGATTGAAACATTATTTGCAAATGTGTGGGGCATGGCTTTGCTCAGATGTTATGTTTCGTGCTTGAATGTGCTGAAGCCGGGTGCAGATTTATTTATTTTGTCAGTGGAGGGGTCACCCTGCTCCTCACCTTCATTTCATGGAAATGTATGATATGTATTACTGTCCCTTTCAAAGTGTTGAATTATGTGGAAGAGCTCCTGTGAGGGAAAGTGCACTACTCTGCAACGAGGAAACCGATAGAGACGATCCTTGTGACATTTGAGCTTGCTTCAGCACAATCTTGGAATTTGTGCAGGTGTTGGCGGGTTGTGTGCGTGCGAGCATGAAGTCTTTTGCTTTGCAATAAGGGATACACAGCCCCTGAAAAAGACCCCCACCACAGTCTATTACCCTTTCGTACAAATATATACTTGGCCAATTTATCTAATTACATCTATACATTTTCTCATGCAAATCCAGAGAAGGTAGTTTTGGAAATTAACATTTGCACCAGTCCCAATTATTTGAGAATCAGGAGTCTTATGTCTTTCTGAATCTTTCCACATCGGATTTATCCCACAGTATGCCACACAGTGGAAAAGCAGTTGATCAGTCATACACACACACCCTCACCATCATTTACATTCCAGTTGGTGCTTAATTTCAAGGCAAGCTCTTAGACCTATACCTCATGAACAGGATCAGAAGGAGCAGAAAGGCCCTTTATTTGAATGAAGAGTTAAAGTTCCTGCGTTTGACTTGTGTCAGATGGAGATGGTCTTCGGAACTTTCTTTTCAAGTCCTCCTTTTTCTCCAAATCTGCATCTAACCTCGATTTCGATGCAAGTTCACAAATATCTACTGGGGAATCTTCCTCTACCACATATCCATGGAAGAGGATCTGTGGATTTACATACTCTTCAAAGGGTTTTAGGATTAGGCCTGGGCAAAATTTAAATTACACCAGGACTTTCGTGGTACGTTTGTTATGCAAAATTCTCAAAATTATGTCATTAGGACACATTGCATAACTACGCCACCTGAAGAACTACAGGCCCATATCTCTCCTCCACTTCACGGCCAAAGTCACAGAGAGACTCATAAACGCCCAGCTGACCGCCTTCATCGATGACAACTCCATCCTAGACGCCTCCCAGTCTGGATTCCGCAGCAACCACAGCACCAAGACCGCCTTCCTCGCCGCCACTGACGACATCTGCATACTACTCGACCAGGGACACACTGCGGCCCTAATCCTTCTAGACCTCTCCGCAGCCTTCGTCCCCGGCTCACATCGCACATTCGCAGCCAGACTTCACGACGTTGGGATACAAGGAACCGCCCTCGACTGGATCCAATCCTTCCTCTCCGGCAGAACCCAGAGGATCTGACTCCCTCCCTTCCTCTCCGAACCCACTGATATCAACTGCGGAATACCCCAAGGATCATCACTCAGCCCTACGCTTTTCAACATCTACATGGCCCCCCTCGTCAGACAGCATGGGCTCAGTATTGTATCCTACACCGATGACACCCAGTTCATCCTCTCATTCAGGAAGAATCCCGAAGACACCAAACTCTGCTTCCAGGAAGGAATGAAGAAAGTGGCAGCCTGGATGAAAGACATCTGTTTGAAGCTCAACTCAGAGAAGACCGAGGTCCTCATCCTCGGACCCTGCATCTCCGTCAGTGACAACACCTGGTGGCCCTCCACCCTCGGGAACCCACCCACCCCCACGGACCACGCACGAAACCTCGACATCATCCTTGACTCCTCCCTCTCCATGAACCGCCAGATCAACGCCGTGGCCTCCACTAGTTTCAACTGCCTGCGCATCCTCCGCAAGACCTTCAGATAGATCCCCCCGACTGCAGAATGACCGTCACCCACGCGTTCATAACCAGCAAGACAACGGCAATGCCCTATACGCCGGAATCAACAGAACTCTTCTACACAAACGCCAAACCATCCAGAACGCCGCAGCCAGACTCGTCCTCGGTACACCACGTCAGGAACACATGACCCAACACTGACGAAGCTTCCACTGGCTCCCCGTCGAGAAAAGGGTCACCTTCAGACTCCTCACCCACGCCTACAAATCACTCTACAACATCGGACCCAAATTCCACAATGAGAGAGTATCTTTCCACGTGCCCAAGATAAACCTCCGTTCCGCCGACCTCGCCCTGCATAATATTCCCCAGTTTTTGCGTAATTACACAAAAGTTTGAAAACAAATTTACACATTTCGCACACCCATAGGTAGGATATATAGCATAGCAAATTCCCTTTAAATATTGTACCCAGATTGTGGACAAACACGTTCTCTTGGTTCTATTGCACAAAGATTGAGAATATCTAGCAGGACTTTAGCTAAAAGATTCTATAAGACAGGAGCGTTAAGAGAAACTTTGGTAGAACCAAACAGGCCTATCCCGCAAATTATTGGGTCAGCCTTAGGCTTGATGAACCAATGGAGTAGGCAGAGCAGTAGTTCTTCCTGTCATTGATGTATCCATGAGGTATGTTGGAACATAGATGTGTGTAAGGGGCTTTGAAACAGTGAGTGCACGCCTTCGACGTCTAGATTTTCACAGATATAGGACACTAAGCTGTAGTGCTGAAGAGTTTCCCAGGGGCAAGCACCCTTCACTGGAATCCACAAATGCGCAGTGTCCAGGATGTGGAAGAGAGAACAGTAAAGGATCAGCAGGACATGGAGCCTACCTTAATGCCACGGATGAGGGAGCCAACTGCAACCTCTGGGAAACAAAGAGTACACTACACTGGAAATTAAATTGCAAACCCAGTTCTTAGCGCTAGCATAAGCCAAATTAGAAATAAGCAAAAATGTACAGTGCAGCTTTTTGGGAATTCCCACCTGAACTAGAAAGTGGCTTTATGTATGGTGACACAGACTACCAAACATATTTGTGGCTACTGTAACTTACAGTTAAGTATACAGACCCTAAAGGTTCCTTTAGAATAGCAGTAGGCATTCTTGCAGAGCTGAAAGTGTAGGAGGATACTTATTCACAGCACTGACAAAATGTAAGTTGGCCTATTCACAAAAGTGTGAAATCAAACGGATAAGCTCACACAATGTATTCTGAAGTTGGACTCTGGGCACAACCATATAGAGCTACATGGAATTCACCTGAAATCCCAGCTTAGAGGCAAGAAGGCTAATGTCTGGCATGTCTCTCGATTTGGTGGTGCCGCAGCTTAGCGTCTGAAATCTTGATCAATATAGAGTTTCTGGATACATAATTTTATGTTAGTGGCATCAGAACAATACAAACATATTCTCCAGATGGACACTAGTTTCAGATAATGGATTTTACAAAGCAGGATGCTAGATGTTCCGGTTTCAATTAGAAAAACCTTCCAGACTATAGCTAGGGACGTTGATACCGGGTTTCACGTTAGATGAGGGACCCTTCTTTTGGGTTTTCAAAGATTTCCATTTTGTTCAGGTGCCCTGTCACTAGGGCAGAGACCTGTTAAACACACCCCTCTATCTACCTGCACCCTGGGACATCAGTATGAAGATGATCATGATACCTCTGGCAAGAGGTGGACTATAGTAGGCACACTCTAAAGCTGCTGCATCCATGCTCAACGGAAAATCTTTGTTCAACCATCCTCTTCCTACCAAACAGGCCCGTGCTGTGGTGCAGAGCAAAGGCAATTCTTAACGCTGCACCCTGCGCGTTTTCCAGCATCAAGGAAATCCGTTAACACAAAAATAAACATAGTTAATTGGACTTACTAGGGATACAATGACTTGTGTTGTTGTGTACTTCCGGGATACTCATTTCCTGTGGTACAGTTGGGGCACCAATGGAATGCACAGATGAGCCGGTAGATCCTTTTGACATTGTTGTCTGGGTCCCTCAGAAGCTCGGACCACCGACATGATTAAACATATGGCCTGCGAGCTCTTTAGTGTGATATTTTCTACAGACATTCACAACGTCCTCAATCTGATCTGGAAACTGCCTCCAACATTCTCGATGGATTCTATCAATTTTTATCAATGTCAATGTTAGAAAGGAGAAGCAAAGGATGCCTTGAACTGGACATCACCTCCTTCTCCTGCTCTCACCCTTTCTCTCAAATTAGAGAGAACTCGGCTGTGGTAGCCGGAGGAATGTATTTTTCTTATTCCTCTAAGGCTTTGTTTTGGAGGAGATGAAGGTGAGGAACATAAAGGCACAAGTGAGTGTGTTCCTTCACTTCCTACCACTTTACTACTATGTTCTTCTCTGTGATGTGTTGAAGCACCAGGGAATCCTCCGTCTGTTCCTTAGTTGCATTTTCACTTGGATGTGGGTGCACCCTTGTGGAACAGTTCTGCCAGACATAACTGGGTTCTGTAAATTTTTCTGGATGATGTGGGTCTGCTGCTGGAAGCTGTCTCTTTCTAGGCTTACCTCACACATCTAAAGACATTATTATTGGCTCTAGGAGTCTTGTGCGGTGTTCAGGAACTGGAGCATGCTCTAGTGCTGAAGCATCCTGACTCCCATCAGCAGAGCCTGACAGGCCAAGTCTGGAATGACCACGAGGTGGGACCTAGTGACCCAGGTAAGTAACTTTGTGATGAAATCGAGGAATACAACACAGTTTGCTACAGGTGATTTTCACAAACCCCAAGTAAATTAATGATAACATTTTATTGTCTCTCGCGTTGAATATAATGATTACATTTTATTGTCTCTCGCGTTGAATATAATCCTAAACTCTTCATTGTGATTTTTGTCCATTTAGAACATCTATGGTAAAGGAAAATCTGTTTTTCAGTGTCCCTAAGCCCCGAAAAAGAACATGGGAAATATTGATATCCCAGTTTGTATTGTGAGTTTCAGTCTGAGAGCATGGCCCTTGCCGCACATAACTCCTGCCAGTATGCAGTTTTTTGCTAGCTCTGCCCAGCATCAGACACAAAACTAGACTAGATTGCTTGGACCTCTGCTTCACTGGATGTTATTTGCCTCAGGCAGAGAGTTCTCCATAGGTATTAATGTTGTCACTGCTGTTTTCATCCCTCAGTCATGGTCAATATTCTGTTTTTGCAGGTGGCAGGGATGCGGTATCTGCACCGAGTTCTTGGACCCACTGTAAACCGTGTCTTTGAGGAGAAAAAGTTTGTCGAATTGGATCCCAGCAAAGTGGAGATAAAAGATATCGGGTGAGGTTTATTTGAAAAATCTGTCGCGCAGTAGTTTTGGTAGAAAACTGCAAGTGGGTCTGGAGCAAAACGAAAACAAGAACGTATATCTACCCCTCCGAACCGCGTATCAGTAGCAGATCCTCACTGTAACTAGAACTAAGGTCTCTGAACCTGAGAATGGCAAAATGACCCCTGCATGTGGCCCTTTCTGTTTTTAGGTCTGGGGTTTTACAGTGCAGTTGCCAATTGTTAATACATATAGTGGTCTTTGTGGCCGCCTCTTTCAACCACTGGCTTTCTTTGACGAGCCTCTTTCCACCAGTGGCTTGAGACTTTGTCAATCGTGTCTTGGTTCAGACCATCTCTCAATGCTGTTGGATGTTTGGGTGTATCCTTCCATCTCCACTTGACTGCTTACATTAAGCTGTATGAGGGACTACTTTATAACTATAGACACTTATGTCTCCTCCTGCAGGCTCCCTCCTGTGTATCTTGGTCTAATGTGCAAACAGTGTATACGTTTAGCACATGAAATCCAGGCATATTCCCTATGGCAATGCTTGTTATACAGAGGCGTTACAAGTGAATGTATAGGAACCCTACCCTGCTTAAATATGAACACAGTGCAGGTTGTTTCACTGTCATCTAATAAGGGAGGCGTGGATGTGCGAAACACATTTTCTTTAAGCACTGCCTATATTCTGCTTCCTGTTGGGGAACTGTGTTTGTTCTTGAGACAGAAATATATTCATTAAACAACTTTATAGATGCAGCCAAAAATTCTGGGCTTGCACAACTCCAGAATATATTTATGCATTTCTGGTGTTTTACCAGCTCCAGAATACATTATGTGCTTATTTATAGATCTTTACTAGCCTCAGAATATATTTTTGTATGCGTTTATGGAGGATTTACGAGCTCCGGAATATATTTATTTATGTATTTATTAATTTATGTTGTTTTACTACCTAAATTATATGTTTATGTGTTGGTGGCATCTTGTGTAAATTCCAGCACGTCACCTTTCACCCGCTTCAGGCCCTCCTACACTCTGCAGCAAGTGGTAGGTAGGTGGCGGTGGAAGCATGTCATTGGAGGGAAATGCTACTCAAACTAATGAAGAGCTGTACGGGTTTGGGGCAGTTGTTTTGAACTGGTTTCCTTCTTCCTCTTGACCACTTTATCTGCGAACCCTGACACATGGTTCAATCATCTTCAGTTCCAGTGTCCTTGGTGGGTGTCCAAAGGGTCATTTTGTTAACTTTTCTTAATAAATGTGTACATAGAGCCAGTGGGAAATCTAATTGATGTTGATGCAATGTTCCAGACTATCTTTTATAAATGATGGATCACTGAGTGATTCCTTCATGGCAATGTTGTTCCCCACCCCTGCCAATGACTACTGTGAATTTTGGTATTTTGTTGTTGCAGAATGTCTTGAATATCCTTAAAAATGAAAAATAGTATTTGAATAATTGGTCACATTAATAGGATAGCTTGGAATGGTTTGGCTTATCATGGTTGTTGACCGTCTTGTACAGTCATTGTTCGCTGTCGCCAGTGTGTGACTGGAGGATGTTTGTGATCTCTCACTAGATGCTCAGGCCTCCACAGGATCCAGACTGAAAGCGAACTCATCCAGCTCAGCACGCAGCACCTTCAGTCCTACCTGTCCGACC
Organism: Triturus cristatus; assembly: GCF_964204655.1. Taxonomy (NCBI): domain Eukaryota; kingdom Metazoa; phylum Chordata; class Amphibia; order Caudata; family Salamandridae; genus Triturus; species Triturus cristatus. Next base: position 990,524,750 of record NC_140584.1, on the reverse strand, counting down.
TCCTCCTCGCCATTGTAAAATCTGTCAAGCACTGTCCGGCTATTGTGCGTGCCACCTTCAGGCAACTGTACAAGCGCGTGGAGGAGCATTTTCCTGAAAATAAGCACACGGTGAGTGCAACGACTCATCCCACCTTTGTCAGTTTGTCAAAGTACCTTGAAGTCTGACCACATTTATTACGCAACAATCTGTGAATTAAATCCCAAAATTGAGTGACAAAGGTTACCCTTTATGACAGTGAGCATCTAATGCTTAATTGGCCCCCACCCCCAAGACATGGAGTTTTTATAGACTTTAGCATGCAAGCATCCATGGGACACACGTCAGATCATCTCAGGTGCACAGCGTTCTCATAAGGAAGGCACAAGCGACCTTCAAGAAAGATAGAAGAATTTGACATCTCTAGACACTGGACTATCTACTTGTGAATCTTCGCTTAGAGCTGGCCAGCGTTAGAGTGAGGCTAAATGCATCAGAAGTGACAAGGGTTAGCATCGCAAATAAAATGCTGTCAGCTGTGTAAAGTTAGGGTAACGCATGCAATTTCCCAGTGGGAAAATAATTGTGAGGACCATAATTGTTCAGAAGGAGTCACTGGTGAGCAGTATTCAGGGAGGACATGGGAAAGCATACATGGAATATACACTAAAAGGCACTGACAAAAATATACACTAAAAGGCACTGACAACGTGCATACCTTTGCTTGTGTATAGCAGGAGGTTCTTGATGTAGCTCTGGTGATGCTGTAGTTTGATCCAATAGACACTGCACATCCACCTCAATGCTCTATATGACATTGACAAAGTGTGAGTCTTCTGATAACAAAGTACTGGCCCAGTTTAGACGTTCATATAACATGCATTGGTACAGCTTGCTGAGCAGTTAGTAAGGTCACAGTCCTATGCCTTCCATTTGTATAGTTCCCCTGGCACACTTGAGGAATTCGTATGGCCAGTCCTTCTAGCAAACAGTGCTTTGCATTTTGGTTCTTGTAGTTGGATTATATGTTATTACATCAATGGTATAAAAGTCCCAAAGCAATTGGCAATAAGTGCAGCACTGGATGAGAATGTTACACATGACATACATCTCCTTAACAACAATGTGTCCTAGTCGTTGTCAAATGTTATCCGTTCTGCCTCTGTCGGGGTTTTGAGGTGTCTTCTTAGCGGTGCCAGTGGTGGGTTTTAGCACATCTTGTTATCTCTGCTGCTGCTTCTGATAACTGAGATGGATGCCCTCTTATTTCTGGAAAGTTGAAGACCATTCTCTCCATCATCTACTCGAAACAGTACTCCTACAGCAACAAGGTAGCCACCGAGCAGGTGTGGCGGTGTTATTAGCCCCCTGCCCGATAAAGATAAGGGATATCCAACAACAGTATAAGAGATAGGTCACTATTGGTCCAACTGCGACTTACCGCTCTGCATCCACCAGGAGTGCTGAAGAGGTAGGACCAAGGCTTGTCATCTTGCAATAAAGTGCAGTGCTTAGACCACCGCAGACTTGTTAAACAGTAGTCGAGTCTCTCACTAGTGTCTGTTCTTATGGTAATGTTTACATGGTGGGCATGTTATAAAAGGGAGATACGTTCGTGACATCACATAAATGACTTCAGGAAAGCTGCAACTTTTAAAAGCCATTACTAGATTGCACAAAAAGAAGTAATTTTGAAAACGTTAACCCCTTACATGGACATCATGCTTTATTTCACTCACAATAAATTGTCACTCAAGTGTCCCACATAAGGCATTGAAATGTCACCCATATACACGCTAGAGATATACAAATGTCAGACATAAACACACAAATTGGCAGTTTTGCATCAGCGGAGTGTTTAACAACGTAATATAAATCTAAAACTAATACTAGTGTGTCTAGACCGGTCTGATAGCTTCCAGGTCCCTGGACTAATCCGAATTGTCACATATGTGGGAGCTTGATGTCTAGCCGGTAGCAGTGGTGGCTGGTAACATTTGAAAGTGGCGGGGCGTAAAAGTTGCAGATGAATGTTGTGCAGCAAGCACGCAAGGCAAGAAAGCCCGACCATCATAAGGAGGGTTCGAGGGTTCTCCCCCTGGGAAAATTTTGAAAAAAGTGTGTGCAAATGGTGTATTTTAAAGCAAATTTGAGAAAGCAAGGTTAATGAAGCACAGTGAAAGTGTGGACTTTAACTATTTAAACATCTAGTACTAAACTATGCCACTAGGACATATATATTAATTTACATTGGCTTTATAAGAACCCGTCTGACATTTTCTTCATACCATTTAGCTATGACATCAGTAAAGACATGTAATATGTTAATGATGTAGCTGCTCTGTAACAGCAGTGTATTTAGATTAAAATATCTAAAACTCAACAGGTCTTTCCTTTTCCTGAAGATGGTAGGAAAACTTAAATTTTAAGTGAGTAAATATGTGAAAAGGAATTATAACAAAAAAGATGGCATTCGTGGGCTTAAGAAGGAGCGGGCATTATCAATGCTGAATTGTTCTCACTGGTCGCTGTTCCCAATTACACGTTTATTTCAAGCACTGTGACAACAGAACACATGGCTATGTGGGGAAGAGGTCAGCTATGTAGTGAATGGTATTAAGCAACGAATGAATTTACGTTACAACAAACAAATGATGGACGGAATGCTGACAATGCATACATTCTCCCCCAGTCAAGAGATCTGGGTTAAATCCATCGTTCTTGTTGTAACGCCGAATAAATTTAAGCATGACAGAAACAGTGAAACACATCCTATCTTATTGGTATTTTCGGATACGGAAACAACATTTTTCAATCAGTCTCTGAGCTAAAAGTGAAGGCCGTGCTGACGTTTTGCATGTGTTCTGACACGGCGGAAGCAGCCCAGGCGTACTGTCTGTGTAGATTGGATTTCGTAGAAGCTCACACTATCAATGCATAGTTAAGCATATTGCCAGACAATATAGCTATCATAATTAACTAGGACTGCCATGATGTTACAATCTTTCTACATTCACGTGATTACTGCCACCGCCACGCACAGTCATGCACCATTTAAAAATGCGGCAATTAAATAATAGAATTGGGAAGCCCTGTCGGCTGTCACTTGCATTTGCCGAGGTAAGGGCAAAGCTACAAACTGAGGCAAAACTTGCAGGGCTTGGCAATTCTATTATTTAATTGCCGCATGTTTAACTGAGCATGCTCGTAAACCCGCTGCAGGCAAAAAATACCCCAGTAGCCACGCTTATGGTAAATGAACCATCCACACACACTTTTGTTTAAAATAAATGAAAACACCCTCAGGCTGCTGCTCAAATAGAGTTTTCTTTCCAGATTTTCCAAGTTGAAGTCAAGAAATCACTTTTAATTTTTACAAACTCCATTAAAGAGCGCCCGTCGTGGCTCTAACATACTCCAGGTGATTCCGCAGGCCCCCCCAGCTTTCGCTTTCTCCTTGGGCCTCTCCCACGTCCTCCACACCAGTGCTTCACAAAGACGCTTCTGAGCTCGAAGTCAAGCTGGCTCCCCGCGGCCTCTGTTCATTCATCGTCTATATAGACAGTTCACAAGCCTCGCTAACTGCGGCCTAGCAGCAAATCTACCGTTCAGAAAAATCCAGTAGTCAAGGTTTTTCCCATGATGTGATCGGAAAGAGAACAGAAGCGCAATAAACACCTGGATTCAATTCCGACTACCATTGCAAGGGGCAAGAAAGCAAAACACCCACAAATTAGTCACGGTCGTGTGGGAGGATTCCCTGTTGGCACAGCACGAGATCATATCCGAAATAAAGGCCAGGAACAGAAATAACCAGGCAACGCATGTATGATCGAGTATGGAGCCACACCATCAACAATGGAAAAGAGACGTAAATATACCACCAGACACCAGTCGCGGCTCGCGGGGGGGGCGGGAGGGGGGGCGAATGTCGCGCGGGGGTGGGGGCCCGGGGGGAGTGTTAAAATACATTTTAAAAAATCCTTATCCTACCTGAGGTCATGAGCATGTCCGCGCCGCCTCGGGTCCGACTGTTGGCGCCTACAGTCCCTCTCAGGCTCTCAGCCCCAGGATTGGCTTAGGGCACTGTTACTGCTCGCACGCCTGCCCATTAGGAGACCGAGGTTTGAGCCTTTGCTCAACCCTCGGTCTCCTAATGGGCATGCGCCAGCCAGAGCAAACACTAGTGCGCATGACTGGGCACGGAGCGAAAATTAGCTCACCTTCCCCAATCATGCGCACTTGTGCTGCTGCCTGTTGCCCCTGCCTGGTCCCTCTGACAATCATGTCAGTCAACATGACGCCGGACCACCCGCCCCCTTCAGACTCTGAAGGGGGTGGGCGGTCCCACGTCATGCTGACTGACATGATTGTCAGTTCTCCCTCGGCTTCTTTGAACTTAAGTAAACTGATTCAGTTTACTTAAGTTCAAAGACGCCGACACTGCGGGCGACGCTGCGGGCGGGGGGTTACGCCCCAACGCCCTAATGGATGCACCACTACTGGTCGGTAGGGTTGGTAAGAGAATTTGACAGGACTGGCAGGGACAATTGCCGGCACAAGACAAGTTGTAGTGCCCCCCTAAGAAAATAGTTGAGCCCTGGAATTAACTTTTTTACAAACTAAATGTAAATCTAAATGTAAATGTATGCGTCTTTACAAGTACATCTCAGTCAATCCTCTGCCCTGTGCTGTAGTGCCCTGGTGGGTGACAGATCTATGGAATAGTGGAGGTATATTTAGAACTGGACTAAATTGAGAATTAACAAAAGTTATTAATGCGCAGTGCAGTCTTAGTCTTGATTTTATGTGTTTAGAAATCAGAAGTTGTACATCACTAGATTGCTGGTCCCCTGGGTGGCTGTTTGGGGCTCTCCTTCTTTCTTAGAGTGTCACGAACCAGCGATGAAATCCCCCGCTCTCTTATTGGAGTCCAATTGTCTCACATATACAATATGTTTATTTCATATTTTCTGTCACTGACGTTGTCTCTCCAAAGTACGCACCATCTCTCCCTTATAGTACCATCCCCTCTACTATCTAACCTCTTGCAAATAACTTTTCTTCTGTACTGTTCCATTCTTCTCTCTGGTCTTCTTTCTCATTTCCACCTTGCTGTCTTGCCCTCTTGTATGTTCACTTTCCTCATGTTCTCTCTACTCTTCCCTTGTGTACCTAACTCACCATTTTCACCATTCTACGTCTCGCTCCCTCTCTTTTTTTCTACCTTCACCTAAACAAAGAAACCGAACAGCAGCAACATAAGAATATTTTTATATCCGGCATTGTCTGAAGCGAGTGTGAAAACTCCTGTAAGATTGATGTGCACATATCTTGTTTTGCAGAACGTGAAATTCATTGCAGTGACCAGCTTCCTCTGTCTTCGCTTCTTTTCTCCTGCCATCATGTCTCCAAAACTCTTCCACCTTCGGGAGAAGCATGCAGACGCGCGAACAAGCCGGACCTTGCTGCTATTAGCGAAGGTAGTCAACCTTGCAACATCCTTTGCAGGTGGGATGAGATTGGCTTTGTCGACCCCTGTCCTTCCACTTGCCTGGGGAGGTATTGTGCATACCTGAGAAAGATAAATTCTCTGTGGGCATAATAATTCGAACCTTAGATTCTTCAGGGACCTTGTTCAACTAAAGGGTCAACTGCATTTAATTTCAGTACATCTAATTTCTACTAATTTATACCTTGAAGGTTTTCATTCTTGCTGTAGCAGTGAACTTGGGGCTGTTTTATGATAGTTGTATGTATGACTGTATTGTACATACATACAATCTGGTACATGTGTTGGTGCAAGATGAGTTTTGAGGTGTTGTTTTCTGAGGATCACCACTGACAACACACTCTTGGAGCACCCCCTCCTCCTCCTACTTCTTTGGCAGTACCCACTGATCAGATCATCAACGAGCAGGTTGAGGAAAACTTAAATACACCCTTCCCAGTATTCAGTCATGCACCTAAATATGGCAGAAGTAGCTTTGTCGAGCGCACAATAAGTACATTGATTCAATTCGCTTATTTCTCAGCGAGAGAAAGAACAGCCAGTAACAAAACCCGAAGAAAGAACGAAATTGTGGAGAGCAGGCAAGCCAAACCACACATTTTCATTTTAAAACGCTTATGGAACAGTGGTAGGTTTGGCTTTGTAAACAAGTGTGCAAAGAATTCCACAAGATGAGAACCCTAATGGGAAGCCAGTGGGCCATTTTATTGTAAGATCGAGATGACCATTTTGAAAACTTCAGAAGCAAAGCTAAGAAGTTCTAGGATACTGGGTTGTGATGAAGGACTCAGCCCTATATCGGTGAGGAGAGTGTGATTAAATTATCGATTGTAACCATAATGTCCTACTTACTGAAGTTTCTAAGTGAATTTCTGTGCTTGTAACAACATTCATTATTTTGTCTTCTAAATAGTTAGTCACCAGTTCCTTTTTAATAAAGTAATTTATTTATTAACGATTTTTTTTAGGTTTTATTAACTATATACTTTTAGTTTCTACTCAAGGTGTCCACAGTTTGCATGGTGTGAGCCATTTCTATATGCTGTGCCCAGTCCAACTGTTTGCTGAGCCCAGACAGAATGGCGTTTGCCCTCAATCCGCCCCCCAACACCTCACCCCACATGGCTACTGAAGGTAGTGGGTGCAGTACATGGCCTTCGGCCATGGTCTGCAAACAGTACCGCAATCCCTAAGACTTGCGGCGTGCTGTATACAGGGTTTAACCATTTGCTGTTCCCCACAGGCTTTCTGGCACCCATTTATTGTCCGATAAAACTATGTTGGCAATATTTTTCTGTTTTCCATTAACAGTAATTTTCTAGAGAAAAAATGATGACAAATGCAAGTTTTGCAGACACCTCAATGACTTCCTCCACCCTTGCGTAACTGGCAAGCAACCTTTCAAAATCAAACCTAAGTGATAATATTTTGATATTGAAAAAATATGTATAGAGAGAGGGTAAAAGTTACAAGAATCTAAAACCTGCAGAAATATTGTTTCCACATTTACAAACAATATTTACCAGTAACAATGGGTATTGGAGCTAGGCCATTTCCTGATGCCACTGCATATTTCACCTAAGATGTAGAGAAGCCAAGCTTTGTAAGAATTTTTTTTTATTGTCTGTGTCTTGTGACTAATTGTCGTCAATTTTATTTCTGTGCGGAAATTGTATTTTACAGCTCTGTAGGGAATGCTCTAGTCCCGTCATAGGTTTTTTATCTTGACTCCTTATGGTGACCGGAGTAAAATGTAATTTTTTCGGAGCCAGTCAGCATTCAGTGGTTCGCAATCTAGACAGAGGTATATTTTTTCTTTAAATCACCTCTTAAACTACTGTATAGTATATAATTATAAAGGGGTGTGTGTGTGTGTGTGTGTGTGCGTGCGTGCGCGCGTGTGTGTGTGTGTGTGTGTTAGTTAGTTAGTTAGTTAGTCAGTCAGTTACTTAGTTAGTTAGTTAGTTAGTTAGTTAGTTAGTTAGTTAAGCAAGGGCGCGAGTACTCAAATATATTACCAACTCTTTCCGTATCGACAAAAAAGGATGCTTTAGCCCAACTCCATTCACGCAAGTGATTTATTACAGCATGTGGCAAGCCAAACGCCCTCGTTTGGCTTGCCACATGCTGTAATAAATCACTTGCTTGAATGGATTTGGGCTTAAGCATCCTTTTTCGTTGATACGGAAAATATATAATATATATTTTTAATTTATTTCACCATTCGTGCAGTATTACAGGGATAGTCCACGCTTTTCGGCGTTAGCCGTCTACAAGTATATATATATATATGATGGCTGTTTACTTTAAAATAAAATAATTTAAATTTGCACGTACTTGAGGTCCGTGTCCGATGTTCGTAAATGTAAGGAGGATTCCTGCAGTCTCGACGCGGCAATAAGGATATATATATATGTGTATATATATATATATGTGTATGTATATATCAAAGCTCCAAAGTACCCAACGTACAAGGAGCATTCGAGCGGCAAAATGCTCATGAAGAGCCTTTATGGTATACAATCCGCCAGCACAACGATAACTTTAAGCAGTTCAATTCACCATGGATGCCTGACTCGTTTCGAAGTGTCCCCACTTTTCTTCAAAGGCTTGGCAATTGAAGGCGCATAGGACACCACCCTCATCATTTAAATGCTCCAATGCATGCCCTGGATGGGACGCTCTGCAGCGACTAGCAGAGCATTATGGACCTTGTAGTGTCCTTTGTCTCCAGATGGAGCGCACAATGTTGCTGCTGTAATATTCATAGCCCCCAGATGGGCCCAGGTGTGCCAGTGGATATGCTAAATCCGTTGCTGCCCCACGATATACACACAAACATATATATATTCACTGAAAAAACCATAGGTTTCACACATGTTATAGTTAGCGGAAATTTTACTGATAAAAAACCAATGAAATTTCCCCGTTATAGTTAGTGCAGGAAACTATAACTCACGCGACCGCAATCCTCTGCTGATGCTAATACTGTATTTAGACACTTATTTGCCCATGTCTTCTTCCATAAATGTTTAGCTATACATATATTACAAATATTTTTTTTTCATAAAGACACATATGTCATCAGCAGAAGATTGCGGTCGCGTGAGTTATAGTTTCCTGCACTAACTATAACGGGGGAATTTCATTGGTTTTTTATCAGTAAAATTTCCGCTAACTATAACATGTGTGAAACCTATGGTTTTTTTCAGTGAATTTGCAAGGTTTTTTAAATGCTAATTCCTAACTATAACGTGTGTGAAACCTATGGTTTTTTCAGTGAATTTGTACGGTTTTTTAAATGCTAAGTTACTTTACGCCATTCGTGGCGTGCGCGCCCACTTAACGCAGTTCGTTCCGTGCGCCCACTTTACGTAGTTAGTGCCGTGCACGCACGGTGGGCACGCGGTGCGCTACGCGCACCGCGTGCCCACGTTACGCTAGATGGGCCATGTACGCACGATGCGCTTCGCGCACCGTGCGCACATGGTGGACATATTATGCGCTTCCTTGTGATAGGTAATCTGTTGAAATTTTTTTGGGAAATGCTTTGCTCTTATATGCCATGCACAAATGGTGGCCTTCGGCCCCCATTTGCACACGGGGTGGAGAGAGTGTGGATTTTTTTTTTTTTTAATTTTTTACCGTACGCGTACGGTAAGCGTACGGTAAGCGTAATCGGCGAAATTTTCGAAAAATAAATAATTACCTTGGGGGATCTTTGAAGAATCAACTAACATGGTTATGTGCATGGGCGCTGTCTAAACAGCCCCTTTATATGTTTTTGGCATTTGTTTATCAGCTCCCCCCTCAGAGTGCGAGAGAGAAAATGGCGGCCGCCGCTTCCTGGTTTCGACCGATTCGAATGTTTACTAAGATCTAAGGGCCAATCAGAATCGTGCTCGCGCACGCCACCGTACGCGTACGGTAAGCGCACCGTAAGCGCACCGTAAGCTGGCTGATATATATATTGATTTAAAGGCTATTTTCTCAGAATCTACTGAACAGATTTACACCAAACCTACAAAAGGCACTTCCTTGACCTGAGGACTACCTCTCTGCCAAATTTCAAGTAATTCTGTTCAGCCGTTCGGGCTGTAGCTGTGTCTAAAGGTCCTATGGAAAAATGCATGGGAAAAACGCGTTTTGGGACCCCCCTTTTATCTCAGCCCCCGCTTGACGAATCCCCCCGAGACTTTCAGGGTAGGAGCGGAGCGTAGCGCCCCACCTATTTTGAAAAATTCGCAAGGATTCGTCGACCGGCGCAAAAGTTATTCAAAATAGAATGTTGCGGATTTCCTATGGAAACGTGGTCCTAACTATAACTACCTACTGGCGACCGCCAGTAGGTATTATATATACACATTTATATAGGTGGCCAGGACCGTTGATAGATACATATGTATCTATCAACACTCCTGGCCATATATATATATATATATATATATATATATATATATATATATATATATATATATATATATATATATATATATATATATATATATATATATATATATATATATATATATATATATATATATATATATATATATATATATATATATATATATATATATATATATATATGAACAAATTCGCAGCTTCTCAGCCTTTGTCAGCTACAAACGGACACGGACCGCAGACTTGGTGCCAATTATTTCTTGTTTATTGCTTTGATGCCGCCATATATATTATATATATGGGTGGGTGTGTGTATATATATGTATGTGAATATATATATATATATATGTATACATATATATGTGTGTGTAGAAAAAACAAAGGTTAAAGTAGCCCAATGTATGTTTAACAGTGTTTTTACATGATTGTCTAAGTTTTAAAGCACTGTTATTGCCCTTGCATCCTGTAAATTGTGTCCACATAATCTTTGGTCAGGTTGTAGCCAGCCAATCATAAAGCTTTAGGTACCCTAACACTGTTTTGTGTAGAGGGTCCTTTACTTGGTTGTTTCTGTGCAGGGACTTTAGACCAGGTTTACTTGGTTAGTAGTTTGGACTGTCATGTTATTGTGCATAAATGAATGAATGAATGAATAGCAGTATTTCTAGAGCGCACAGCTAGTGTCCCGGCGCTAAAACATAATGTAATGTAAGATGCAGAGGCTGAAAGAATTGGAGGGTGAAAGCCTTGTCTTGATTTGTTTTCTGAAAGGCCTCTCACTTTCAATTTGTCGTAGTCCAATGAGAAGCTATTCCAAGTTTGAGGGCTCAGGAGAGAGAAGGACTTGCCTCCTGTTGTTTTCAGCCTAACTCTAGGCATAACCAGTGCTATTCAATTACAGCATTGTGTAGTGGCACTGAACAATAGAACACACACATTACAGCACTGGGAAACCACTAAATGCAGCACAGCAGCACTTGAATGAAATGCTCTCACATAGGATTTAACTGTGTAACTTGAAGTGTGATTTTACTCCTCACTAGGCAATACAGAATGTTGGAAACATGGATACCCAGTCCAGCCGGGCTAAGGAAGCCTGGATGGCCCCCTTGCAGCCCACAATACAGCAGGGTGTCTCCCAGATGAAGGAATTCATTGTGAAGCTCATTGACATTGAGGAAAAGGAAGGTAACTGTTGAGATGTCACTCTGTTGGAGCCTCAACCTGTCTAGATCATTGGTCATTCATGTTTTTTAAGATCCATTGGTGAGGAGCGATTAGTATTCTTGTAGTGTTGTTTCCCCCTGAACCTAAGGACGTTCTGCCTTCCAGTTTTCACAAAGAAATCCTCTTGTAGAAATATGTGTGCAGCATTTGTCTGCCCAAAAAGTGAAATCATAGCATTTACAAGCATTCAGCTTGACAAGGAGTGGCATCACTGATTTCCCAATAAAACAATCTTTACAAGAAGAAGCCAGATAAGCAGCCCTCATTCCCCAGGATACAACTCTACAGGCAGTAACATCACTGCATTTCCCAGCTTCCACCTCTACAGGAAGTGACATCACGTCTTACTTCCTTCCTGCTTCACTCAACTCCTCAATGCACCCCACTACCCAGACATCGCCTGCTAAGGGCAGATACAGACAACAGTGCTACATGTTTGTGCCTGTCAGAGCAAGGAAGAGCCTTGTGCCAGAAACCCAGCCCCACTGCACCAACAGTGGGCACTTATAAAGTTCAGTCTCATCATGTGCCTGATCCAGCACCAAACGTTCCTCATTCCCACAATCACACTGGAGGATTCCCCGCCGCGCATGTAGAGGTGGTCTGCCATCTAGAACTCTCAATTCTTCACACTCAAATTAAGACAGAGGCACAAAGAGAAGGCAGACAAGACAACCACAAACTTATTTTCTTGCTGTAAATGAGACTGTGAATTTAACATATGACCAAATAATATGTACAGGAGAAGGCACGGCAGATCAAAAACATATCAGTGATAATGTTAAAGAAAAGGTAGTTGCATCTTTGGATAAATTAATATTAAAGTCACCCAGGTAAGTCAGTGGCAATTTTTTGGAAGCATACAGGAAAGATCTTCACAAAGAAACGAGGGTGGGAGATCATAAGAAAGGAATTTTGTAAATACAAGGAGTGCATTCCAAAAGAGAAAATTGTTGGAAAGAGAATGGTTGCTATATACTAGCAAGCATCTGTCCTTGTTTTAACCATTTTCTTTAGCATTTCATTTGAAATCAGGTTTTTCACAGTTTTCAGTGAATTGTGACGTCGCTATAACAAAACCTTGCCTTCCCCAACAAGAGTGCTGAAGCCCAGCTTGCCTCTGGGAGAAATTATACCGCTAAAGATTTTGCAGAATGTCCAGTCACGTCACTACAGGAGACTAAGATGTATTGCATGCAAGCAAATTCTGCTTTCAGTAAATATTGGGGCAATGTGACTAAACAGTGATCCATGAATCCAAAGCTGTGAAATAAACATATGAGGGACAGATATATGTATACAATACAGTGAGTATGTGATGTGAAAAGTCAAACAGTGAGACACCACTGAGAACAGGCAGTTTTAAAAAGTTCTCTAGAAAGATCCTTCCTCAAAACAATTTTCACTCGCAGTTCATGAGTCACATGTGTACAAGGTAGAATTGCTATCAGATGTAATAAACCATAGGTGGATTTTAATTTCGAGTAAGCCATATTTCACAGCAACCATTAGAAAAGTGAGGAGAGAGAAAAAGCTCTTGATAACAGGTGGGGGGCCTCCATTATGGACCAGATAAAATGTATAAAACCATAAGAGTGTCCATTGATTTGGAGAGCTCCCTTGGTTCTGGGGGACAGCAGTCCTTCTGTTTAGGCAGTGCATACTTTCAAGCGCATCAGCAATGCTTTGTGCCTGCCAGGATGCTCACCACATCTGTTGCAGCCTCACAACTCATCAATAGTATAGGCCTGAGATAGAACTATCTCTCACTCTTCATACATCTCATGTTATCCAACAAGCCTGTTATATTAACCTCGTCATTTTACTTGTCCCATGGCCCCTTCCTGCCTTTTCTGTACCTGTCACTACAATCCCAGAAAACTTCCACCTGACCTTTAAAAAGCAGTTTATGATTCTGTTGTTGCCCTCTTTTTAAATGAACACCCCACAAATAAGGGCCTGTTTAATTCAAGTACTTGCACATGTGATCCATTAAATTCACTGGTTAAAAAGACATAGGGTCATTGTTGAGAACGCCAGACTCCCTGAAACAAATGAAATGAATTCACCTTAACATAGAGTCTCAAGAGCTAAAGTAGAATACACCCTTGGGACTAGTTGATTAAAATTCTCAGCTGGGCCAGCTCAGTCCCGTCATAGTGAGAAAAAGGTACAGCCAATGTGACTTTACTCGTAAAATATATGTATACACCATTACTGCTGCATCACAAATTGGTTTTGGGTTTATCTGGCCTTCGTGATATGGTTCAGACTAACATATAGTGACTGTATCGGCCCTAACCATGGACTCTTCAATGGCATATGCCTGTTTGTCATTGTCGAATGATCCTGAACCATTGTATGCCTTTTCTACAGAGATGCTCTTGGTAGAGTACAGTGACATTAATATTGGCATACTGTTGGCAGGGTGTGTGAACTAATTGATTGTGAATTCACTGAGATTTCAGTTGGTTGTTCTTAATGTTACTTTCAATTTGGTATACTCCACCATTATCATAAGATCCTTGTTTATGCATCCATACTATTCCCTTGAATCTGCTCTTTCTCATCTAATGAAGAATTGGTTAAAGCGTTGAAGGACACATTGGGGTTTACTGCTGGGGCAAGAGAGATGCCTCCACACTTCACACAAAAAACGCATGTTTTTGCAATTTTGAGGAGTGTTTTTCTGTGCAGTTACTATTCTGCACAATAGCTATTCTGTGCCGTACCTGTGCTGAGGAGCAGCTAATCTGTTCAGTTGGATTTTTTGTGTGGGCTGTAAGTCAGTCAGTTGTATGATTATCTCTATTGATCGGCGTGTTTTATCCAGTAAAGTGTTTTCCTCTCATTCACTCACTGTGACAGTATTGCTACCACGCCCCACAGGTTTGTCGCATGAACCCTCCAACATAGAGAGAAAAAATCCATTAATGAAAACCAAAAGGGTGCTGTCGCTAGCTGAAGTCAGAGAAATTTGAGAAATTGGGCTGGAATGTAAAACAGCATAAGCCATGCATCCTGGTAGCAAAACCAACTATATCCCAAAGAAGATATTGAGCAGTGTGTTAATTTAGTAACTTCATAGGTGCCAGCTAGCATGAGGAGTAGAGCTGTGGTAATGAAATTACAATTAGTTCTGGGAAAAAGTGAGTGGAGGTTGCAATCACAAATCATTCACACTGTCCTCAGAGAGGCCATCAACAAAAACGACAAGATGAATCATCTGAAAATAAAATGCTTACAACTATACTAAAGGAGATTGAGATAAAATCAATACAAAACACATATGTCGCCAATTTGGAAACCTTGAGTGAACTGTCAGATAAGACTGGGACACTATCCGAAGCATGTAGGGGAGTCGCGGAAGAAATGACTAGGCTTGCAGGTACCGCTAATGTGGAAACTGCTTATCAAGAAAATAAACTAAAAACTCTGGAATGAGAATGTGAGGATTTAGAAAATAGATCCAAATGTTGAAATACTTGTATTGTTGGGTTTCAAGAAAGATCTGAATGCTGAGAGACTGTCCGACACACTGAAAGCTCCATTATACTGTGGATTGCTGGACTTCCGCGCAAATGGGTGTTTAATTAGGCAGGTTCTGACTATCAAAAGGAGAACATGGGTATTACGAGAGAAAAAAAATTATAGTACCAGATCTCCTCATAATAGTCTGGGCCCATTGTGTGCCTTCTTCTGCCCTCAAAGTCAGTCAGATTCCACAGACTTTAACAGTGTTTTTTCAGAATTATTTAAACAAAGAGAAGGTACTGGTCATCACCCAAGAGAAGTAATGTATACCTATTACAACCGGCTACTCATTTAATATCTTTCAGCAGGCATAGAAAACGTCAGCTATAACAGTTTGCTCTTCCATGTATAAGGATGCAAAAATTTTCAGAGGACCAAATCATAATAGATCTTTGCACAGTTTTCTTTTCACCAGCAATAATACATGAATTTTACAGTTTTTGCCTTTTGCATAGTTTGCAGAGTCCCAGTTTTCCTTCATTTGTTTGAAGTTTTTTCCCTCCTTTGCAAGAACATTTTCATGGTAAAAGACCTGATTCAAGCCAGAAAGTGAAGTTTGAATCAAGCTACTTGCATATTCCAGTCATAATTCCATGCTAGCAAATGTATGCCGAATTTTCTGAACATGTTACATATGTAAGAATTTTTGTATGCGTTTTGCAAAGTTTGTCTGTGGACAAAATCTTTACAGTATCAACAAAACCAAACTTTGTATCTAAGTGGTGACATTCCATCAATCAAGGGTATGGCAGTTAATAGGAAACATCTTAATTTTTTTTCTGCAAAATATGGCATAAGTGGAACTTTTTTGTTTAACTTTTACATAATGGGCATGGGAAAAAAAGCGTCACTGTACATCCAGGGTGCTTTCCAAGTAGGTATATAAATTAGTTGCACTGAAAATATCATTTATCATTAGATGGTTTAGATATTTTACAAAAGTTCCCTTGGCTGCTTCAGCTGTGGATTGCTTCAATCCGACATTTATAGTGGTGACAATGTTCTCTTGATAATTTAAATGTCCCCATTTGATGGATGGAGGAAGAGGACTTTTGTCTGAATCAGGAACCAAAAACCTTAAATATGTAAATATAATTCAAACAAGGCTGCTAGGATGAGTCTTTCTCTGTCATGATTTTGTTTTTTCACTGCTAATACATGTTAACATCACAAGTCCTGTTCTCAAAGCTCCAGGTATTTTCAACAAGACACTTAGGTTTTAGAAGACTGAACAATACGTAGCATCACATCTAAAGGTCCTAGTTTTTTTTATCTTAAAATACTTCCTTGTGATCACCCAGATAATAAATTAATAAATATGACATGTACTATGCTGTTCTGCAGAGATGTTTCAGCAGAAGAGGTGCTGCATATTTGCTACTTAATTTGCTTTTCTATGCAGTACAATTTTTTCAACCCAACCATATAATCCACAAGGTCCTGCCTTTGTACTTCATAAATTGCCTGAAGAGTCATTATTTTCGCGCTTGTGTCCCAAGCAAATAACTTGCAGACTATACACTTTGGCAAGGAAAACATAAATTAGGGTCCCATTCCGAGTCCCATCGGAATCCCAATTCGGGTGCAAAAGAAACTGTCCCAAATCAGGATTCCCAGTTTTGCAATAACTACCCCACAGATGCAATTTTCCATAGGCACACTCTATCAGGAAAACCTGGGTAGTATTAATTGGATTTGAAATGGCTGGAAGAGGCAAAACACATAGGGACACAAAGGGACTCGTTTATATATTGGCAGTAATCATACTCCGTCGCAATGGAGAATGCTTAACGTCAATATAATAGCAATGGCGGAGGCACTTGAGACCTTGAAGAAGCCAAGCCTTCCAGCCTTAGCCAGTACAAATGCATGGTAGAGGTGATAGCGTGACCAGTAGGTGCCCTTACATTGCATCCCTGGTACTTGGTACAGCCATCTCCTAATGTCTAACACACTTCAATGCTTTTTTTTAGAATTGGACATCCAGCGGGCACTTAAACTACAGACCGTCGCCGTGAAAGAGGGCTACTTGTTAATTCACAAAACAAAGGGCAAAGCCTCGCTGATGGCCTCTGCATTCAAGAAAGTTTACTTTTCTCTAACAAGCGATTCCCTGAGTTTTGCCAAGACACCATGCTACAAGGTAAAAGAGGCAGGCTCTTTCATCATATGTTTATTCAAATTTACATTATTTACTTCAAAGTTCACAGGTTTAGTTGCTCTTGTTTCTTCTTGGCTTCAGTATTCCCTCCTCCATCCCCAAATAAAGCTTGTTAGTTTATATCTCATGTGTCTTACCTTACCTTCATGAAGTGGGTCCTTCATATGTTCTCGTGTTCTTTTCTCCATTCTGAACTCCTTTGTGCCACATGCTTTATTAGTAAAAATTCATTTCAGGAGAGAAGTAAACCGGAAGTCTTCCTTTTTACCCATAGGTCATGTAGTGCAGCCACTATGACAGTGAAAGTTTCTCCACATTGCTCCCTACTATTACACAGTGTTATAAGGCACAGCAGGGTATTAAGTGTGGCCACAGGCTCAGTTTAGTCTTTACAGAAAACTGGAATATTTATATTCCTCCAGTGCATAAATGCAAAAGAGTGAAAAGTAAAAGAACAAGGAGGCTGAATGCGTCTCCAAGCACGGTGCATCTTCACTTTAATGGTGGGGTTCTGACATGTTCATCTTCTTGTTTGGCTCTAGAGAAGAGGGTGACACTTGTTGAGCAGGCCTCATTGCCAGTGCGCTGACCTTTAAAAAGCTATATGTCTAGCTGGCTCACGCACAATTGGCACATGTTAACCTATTTGCAAGTCCCTAATATTTTACTAGAGCTATCCAGGGATGTTTGTTAAAGTGTCACTCATGGACTGCATCACTTATTGTGCTACCACAAGTGTGACAAAGCAAAGCATGACTCACAGCCCACCATTCCCAGCTAAGGACACACAATTGATGGACGGAATGCAGAACGAAACAAAACATTCACCCCCAGTCAAGATATCTGGGTTAAATCCATCATTCCTTTGCTCACCATGCCACCCCAGTTTAGACCTGGCCATATGCAAATCAGTCTTGACCCTGTGCCTCATGGGAACAGTCCATCCTGAACTGCCAAGGCAGGTCCTCCCTGGACCGGAAACAAGCATCCTAGGACCGGTTTCGGGGTTTCACCCCTCTTCAGCCAGGATAGCTTGATTCCAGTGGCACAGTGAGCCCAGGACTCACGTCTGAGCATACCTGGCGCACTTAGGGCGAGAAAGCAAAAGACACACAATTGATGGACGGAATGCAGAACGAATCAAAACAGTCACCCCAGTCAAGAGATCTGGGTTAAATCCATAATTCTTTTGCTCACCATGCCACCCCAGTTTAGACCTGGCCATATGCAAATCAGTCTTGACCCTGTGCCTCATGGGAACAGTCCATCCTGAACTGCCAAGGCAGGTCCTCCCTGGACCGGAAACAAGCATCCTAGGACCGGTTTCGGGGTTTCACCCCTATTCAGCCAGGATAGCTTGATTCCAGTGGCACAGTGAGCCCAGGACTCATGTCTGAGCATACCTGGCGTACTTAGGGCGAGAAAGCAAAAGACACACAATTGATGGACGGAATGCAGAACAAATTAAAACATTCACCCCAGTCAAGAGATCTGGGTTAAATCCATCATTCTTTTGCTCACCATGCCACCCCAGTTTAGACCTGGCCATATGCAAATCAGTCTTGACCCTGTGCCTCATGGGAACAGTCCAGCCCGAACTGCCAAGCCAGGTCCTCCCTGGACCGGGAACAAGCATCCAAAGAACGGTTTCGGGGTTTCACCCCTCTTCAGCCTGGATAGCTTGATTCCAGTGGCACAGTGAGCCCAGGACTCACTTCTGAGCATACCTGGCGCACTTAGAGCGAGAAAGCAAAAGACACAAAATTGATGGACGGAACACAGAACGAATCAAAACATTCACCCCCAGTCAAGAGATCTGGGTTAAATCCATCATTCTTTTGCTCACCATGCCACCCCAGTTTAGACCTGGCCATATGCAAATCAGTCTTGACCATGTGCCTCATGGGAACAGTCCAGCCCGAACTGCCAAGCCAGGTCCTCACTGGACCGGAAACAAGCATTCTAGGACAGGTTTCGGGGTTTCACCCCTCTTCAGGCAGGATAGCTTGATTCCAGCTAAAGAATGATGATGGATTAAACCCAGATCAGTTGACTGGGGGTGAGTGTTTGTTTTGCTCTAACGCTCCGTCCATCATCCCCTTTGGTATCGCTTTGTTCGCCCTAAGTTGGCAGGGTATGCCCAGACGTGGGTCCCTTGCTCACTTTGCCACTGGATTCAAGATAGCCTGGCTGACGAGGGTTATGAACCCGAAACCGGTCCCAGGATGCTTGTTTCCGGTCCAGGGAAGACATGGCTTGGCAGTTCGGGCTGGACTGTTCCCATGAGGCACAGGGTCAGACTGATTTGCATATGGCCATGTCTGAACTGGGGTGGTGGAGTGAGCTAAAGAATGATGATGGATTAAACCCAGATCAGTTGACTGGGGGTGAGTGTTTGATTTGCTCTAACGCTCCGTCCATCATCCCCTTTGGTATCGCTTTTTTCGCCCTAACTTGGCAGGGTATGCCCAGACGTGGGTCCCTTGCTCACTTTGCCACTGGATTCAAGATAGCCTGGCTGACGAGGGTTATAAACCCGAAACCGGTCCCAGGATGCTTGTTTCCGGTCCAGGGAAGACATGGCTTGGCAGTTCGGGCTGGACTGTTCCCATGAGGCACAGAGTCAGACTGATTTGCATATGGCCATGTCTGAACTGGGGTGGTGGAGTGAGCTAAAGAATGATGATGGATTAAACCCAGATCAGTTGACTGGGGGTGAGTGTTTGATTTGCTCTAACGCTCCGTCCATCATCCCCTTTGGTATCGCTTTGTTCGCCCTAAGTTGGCAGGGTATGCCCAGACGTGGGTCCCTTGCTCACTTTGCCACTGGATTCAAGATAGCCTGGCTGACGAGGGTTATGAACCCGAAACCGGTCCCAGGATGCTTGTTTCCGGTCCAGGGAAGACATGGCTTGGCAGTTCGGGCTGGACTGTTCCCATGAGGCACAGGGTCAGACTGATTTGCATATGGCCATGTCTGAACTGGGGTGGTGGAGTGAGCTAAAGAATGATGATGGATTAAACCCAGATCAGTTGACTGGGGGTGAGTGTTTGATTTGCTCTAACGCTCCGTCCATCATCCCCTTTGGTATCGGACTGTTCCCATGAGGCACAGGGTCAAGACTGATTTGCATATGGCTGGGTTCAAACTAGAATGGCATGGTGAGCAAAAAAAACGATGGATTTAGGCCCAATTCTCTGTACTGGGGTGAATGTATGACATTGTTCTGCATTCTGTCCATTAACTTTTGTTTTTGCACCATTCCCAGCTGGCAGAGCAGTTTACATCGCTAAATCGCATTTGCTTTTTAAACCAATGGCAAAACCAAAACCTTCATTTTTAATATTTATAAGACACGTCTTAGGAAGGCCTACTGAGCCCTGAAGGCAGGGTGCATGATATTAAAAAGATGGACCTGTCTTTTAGTTACTTTACATGCCCTGAATAATAAAAACCCAGCTTTGTCATTTTTACTGTGGAAAGGCTAGCAGCCCCATTGGTGATTGTGGAGTTACATGCTGACAACTCAGCAGAGCTAACTTCTGGATGGGGCTACTAAATATGGAACTGTGGGGTATCAAAGGAATCATTCCATTACACCTGATTTGCTGTTCAAAGTCAAATTTGATGTAACTTTTGCACAAATGGCAACTTTAGAAAGTTTCCAGCACCCATTTACAGTTGCACACAAGCTGTTGTCCTCAAGATAATCTTCTGCTCTCCTGGAGAGAGGTGAAAATTACTCTAGGAAGGCATATAAAGGATTTGCTGACAGCAGAGATGTGAGCTCCTTCTGGCCAAATGCCCAGTTTGGGTGGGATCCCAAAAGGCAAGCTTCAAAGGGTCCTTTGAAGGGCAAATAGTAGTCACACCCCAAAGGGGCTGTTTTGTGTTAGCAGCCAGGTCGACATCTCGGAAAAAGAAGGAGAAGCTGTTGCCAACCTGTAGCCACAGCTCTGGGTTCAGCTAGCGCGGAGAACCAGGAGAAGGGCTCTGCCAAGTTTGGAGTGGGAAGAATGGTACATTGTGGGCTAGTCAGAGGCCACACTTCGCAGGAATTCGTCGCTAGGTGGAAGGGGACCTGGTAGCACAGTGACTCCAGGGCAAGAAACTGGCATAAAAGTGGCACCCCTGGCACCCAGACCTCAGATCAGGTCTGAACTGGAGAGAGGCTCAAGAAGGAACCCGCAGGTCCCTGGGCCTAGCAAAGAGGGGCTGCAGCAAAGGCTGGACTGTACCTGCTGCATCTATGGTAAGTAAAGAAGGGTCTGTGCCTGTGGTGTCCTGCTCAAGGAAAAGTCATCCCCAAGCCCTTGACAGAGATGGTGACTCCAAGAGACAGTTGGATGACTCACTGGTACAGTCACAGAGCCACATAAGCTGGGAAACCTGCTTCTATGAGAGCCCAGCGCCAAGAAGCCTGACCACAGCTGGACTCCAAGGTGCAGCCTGGGGACAGAATCCCACCCCTTAAAAGTTGCGCCTAAGTCTGCTGGTCCCAGGAGAGTTATCTGAGTGCAGTGTGGTTGCCCAGCCCAGAAGTTACTGAAAGTTAAAGGGTGTTGCTGGTTTAGCTGTACCCTGACACCAGTGACCAGTGACAAATGGTTTTGTGCTGTACTATAACCAGACTTCATAGTACAACAACCCCTGTGGCCAAAGTTGCCCCACCCATGTTCGTGGACCAAAAAGGTGGCCACAGTAAGAACACCGACACTGGCCGCACATCCGTGAGCGTCTTCATCATCCTGTATCCCTTGCATCAGGACCACTCCATTGACTTCTATGGCGATTCACCCATAGAGCCTGGAACTGGACTGGATACTGCTTTAACTGCATGGTAACAGTTCCACTGGGCCTCTTTGGTCCCTGTGACTGGCGAAGTTTGTCCCCACAAGAATTACCTTATAGCCGTTTTTTCAAGTTGCTTGTTGTGGATAACCTTAAGCTGCGAGTCACAGTAGACTTCATTGATTTATTGCATTGAGTGAAAAGCTGTGATTTATTGTCTTGTTAAAAATTCATATCTGCAGAACCCTCCAGGGGTTTTTAGTCATTTAGGTGTCTACTTAAAGTTAAGATACAACCTATTATTATAAATTTGTGTTGGATTTTTATTGTGTTGTGTTTTCTAATTATTCGTTAAACACAAATGGGGCCGCTCCTATTAGAATGACCTAAAATATGCTCAGTAGTGTTATGTGAATGTGAGTGTGGACAGCTCAAAAAAAGTTGCGGACTGGCCTCACACACCACCTGGTGTCATGCTTCATCATTGGCCAGTCCTCGCCCTCTAAAAACTCGGTTTGATAGAGGGCGGGCATACACCTGACGGCAGGGATGCACTTCTAACTAAGTGGGGCCCAAAGTGAGTGAGTGAAGTTAAAAACCACTACAGTAACCTCATTTACTTTTTAATGATCTAGGAGACTGTATGGTATATAAAAACAGGTGAACGGCGAAATTGGGAGAGTTATTATCCCCTCGCCGTATGAAATTGGGTCGACATGTTTCTGCCTTATGTCAACAGAGGTACTCGGCATTCATCAGGACCTTAGTACTTAAATATATACAGGGCTCCACACTTACCAACACTGTGGTTAGAGAAAATCTGCGGTGGGGTGACCTTAGTCACTCTCTGCTGTTTTATGGGTCATAAGTACCCTGTAAAAAAGAAAAATAAATAAACAACACATACACAGTAACCGTTAGGTATGGAGGTCATTCACGAAAAGACAAAATCCACTACTCACATTTTTAAGTGCGCGTGGTGCAAGTGTATAACACGTGACTGACATACGTGAATACACATGTGAATAAAAACACAGGGGAGAATTATTTCCCACTTCTTACCTACAGCCTTAACCCTATGTACTTCATGGGAGGGGAAAGTAAAGGAGAACCCCTGTAGTCAAACCCTGAAGAGGTAAGCATATAAAGAACAGTTTTAGGCAGCATGGTTTGGCCGAAACAAACAAAAAAGACAGAAAAACGTAAAAGACATCCTCCTGTACAGGCATCCAACGTCCACTCATAACCCATCGCCTTACTTCGTCAAGGTGTGTTCTCCGCGGTATCACCTAGCTGTATACTGTTCTCCTCCCCGGTGACAAGTGAGTCTGGATAGGGAAGGTTTATAAATAGTGCCCTTAATTGGTAAAGTGCAGGGAGGGGCCTGCTTTTACCATTGATAGGATTTAGGCCCAGATCTCTGTACTGGGGTGAATGTATGACATTGTTCTGCATTCTGTCCATCAATTGTTGTTTTTGCATTTGTCACCCCGAGTGGGAAGGGTATGCTCAGACGTGAGTCCCTTGCTCTCCATGCCAGTGGAATCAAGCTATCCTGGCTGATGAGGGCTGAAAGCCCGAAACCGGTCCTAGGATGCTTGTTTCCAGTCCAGGGAGGACCTGGCTTGGCAGTTCGGGCTGGACTGTTCCCATGGGGCACAGGGTCAAGACTGATTTGCATATGGCTGGGTTCAAACTGGAATGGCATGGTGAGCAAAAAAACGATGGATTTAGGCCCAGATCTCTGTACTGGGGTGAATGTATGACATTGTTCTGCATTCTGTCCATCAATTGTTGTTTTTGCATTTGTCACCCCGAGTGGGAAGGGTATGCTCAGACGTGAGTCCCTTGCTCTCCATGCCACTGGAATCAAGCTATCCTGGCTGATGAGGGCTGAAAGCCCGAAACCGGTACTAGGATGCTTGTTTCCAGTCCAGGGAGGACCTGGCTTGGCAGTTCGGGCTGGACTGTTCCCATGGGGCACAGGGTCAAGACTGATTTGCATATGGCTGGGTTCAAACTGGAATGGCATGGTGAGCAAAAAAACGATGGATTTAGGCCCAGATCTCTGTACTGGGGTGAATGTATGACATTGTTCTGCATTCTGTCCATCAATTGTTGTTTTTGCATTTGTCACCCCGAGTGGGAAGGGTATGCTCAGACGTGAGTCCCTTGCTCTCCATGCCACTGGAATCAAGCTATCCTGGCTGATGAGGGCTGAAAGCCCGAAACCGGTCCTAGGATGCTTGTTTCCAGTCCAGGGAGGACCTGGCTTGGCAGTTCGGGCTGGACTGTTCCCATGGGGCACAGGGTCAAGACTGATTTGCATATGGCTGGGTTCAAACTGGAATGGCATGGTGAGCAAAAAAACGATGGATTTAGGCCCAGATCTCTGTACTGGGGTGAATGTATGACATTGTTCTGCATTCTGTCCATCAATTGTTGTTTTTGCATTTGTCACCCCGAGTGGGAAGGGTATGCTCAGACGTGAGTCCCTTGCTCTCCATGCCACTGGAATCAAGCTATCCTGGCTGATGAGGGCTGAAAGCCCGAAACCGGTCCTAGGATGCTTGTTTCCAGTCCAGGGAGGACCTGGCTTGGCAGTTCGGGCTGGACTGTTCCCATGGGGCACAGGGTCAAGACTGATTTGCATATGGCTGGGTTCAAACTGGAATGGCATGGTGAGCAAAAAAAACGATGGATTTAGGCCCAGATCTCTGTACTGGGGTGAATGTATGACATTGTTCTGCATTCTGTCCATCAATTGTTGTTTTTGCATTTGTCACCCCGAGTGGGAAGGGTATGCTCAGACGTGAGTCCCTTGCTCTCCATGCCACTGGAATCAAGCTATCCTGGCTGATGAGGGCTGAAAGCCCGAAACCGGTCCTAGGATGCTTGTTTCCAGTCCAGGGAGGACCTGGCTTGGCAGTTCGGGCTGGACTGTTCCCATGGGGCACAGGGTCAAGACTGATTTGCATATGGCTGGGTTCAAACTGGAATGGCATGGTGAGCAAAAAAAAGATGGATTTAGGCCCAGATCTCTGTACTGGGGTGAATGTATGACATTGTTCTGCATTCTGTCCATCAATTGTTGTTTTTGCATTTGTCACCCCGAGTGGGAAGGGTATGCTCAGACGTGAGTCCCTTGCTCTCCATGCCACTGGAATCAAGCTATCCTGGCTGATGAGGGCTGAAAGCCCGAAACCGGTCCTAGGATGCTTGTTTCCAGTCCAGGGAGGACCTGGCTTGGCAGTTCGGGCTGGACTGTTCCCATGGGGCACAGGGTCAAGACTGATTTGCATATGGCTGGGTTCAAACTGGAATGGCATGGTGAGCAAAAAAACGATGGATTTAGGCCCAGATCTCTGTACTGGGGTGAATGTATGACATTGTTCTGCATTCTGCCCATCAATTGTTGTTTTTGCATTTGTCACCCCGAGTGGGAAGGGTATGCTCAGACGTGAGTCCCTTGCTCTCCATGCCACTGGAATCAAGCTATCCTGGCTGATGAGGGCTGAAAGCCCGAAACCGGTCCTAGGATGCTTGTTTCCAGTCCAGGGAGGACCTGGCTTGGCAGTTCGGGCTGGACTGTTCCCATGGGGCACAGGGTCAAGACTGATTTGCATATGGCTGGGTTCAAACTGGAATGGCATGGTGAGCAAAAAAACGATGGATTTAGGCCCAGATCTCTGTACTGGGGTGAATGTATGACATTGTTCTGCATTCTGTCCATCAATTGTTGTTTTTGCATTTGTCACCCCGAGTGGGAAGGGTATGCTCAGACGTGAGTCCCTTGCTCTCCATGCCACTGGAATCAAGCTATCCTGGCTGATGAGGGCTGAAAGCCCGAAACCGGTCCTAGGATGCTTGTTTCCAGTCCAGGGAGGACCTGGCTTGGCAGTTCGGGCTGGACTGTTCCCATGGGGCACAGGGTCAAGACTGATTTGCATATGGCTGGGTTCAAACTGGAATGGCATGGTGAGCAAAAAAACGATGGATTTAGGCCCAGATCTCTGTACTGGGGTGAATGTATGACATTGTTCTGCATTCTGTCCATCAATTGTTGTTTTTGCATTTGTCACCCCGAGTGGGAAGGGTATGCTCAGACGTGAGTCCCTTGCTCTCCATGCCACTGGAATCAAGCTATCCTGGCTGATGAGGGCTGAAAGCCCGAAACCGGTCCTAGGATGCTTGTTTCCAGTCCAGGGAGGACCTGGCTTGGCAGTTCGGGCTGGACTGTTCCCATGGGGCACAGGGTCAAGACTGATTTGCATATGGCTGGGTTCAAACTGGAATGGCATGGTGAGCAAAAAAACGATGGATTTAGGCCCAGATCTCTGTACTGGGGTGAATGTATGACATTGTTCTGCATTCTGTCCATCAATTGTTGTTTTTGCATTTGTCACCCCGAGTGGGAAGGGTATGCTCAGACGTGAGTCCCTTGCTCTCCATGCCACTGGAATCAAGCTATCCTGGCTGATGAGGGCTGAAAGCCCGAAACCGGTCCTAGGATGCTTGTTTCCAGTCCAGGGAGGACCTGGCTTGGCAGTTCGGGCTGGACTGTTCCCATGGGGCACAGGGTCAAGACTGATTTGCATATGGCTGGGTTCAAACTGGAATGGCATGGTGAGCAAAAAAACGATGGATTTAGGCCCAGATCTCTGTACTGGGGTGAATGTATGACATTGTTCTGCATTCTGTCCATCAATTGTTGTTTTTGCATTTGTCACCCCGAGTGGGAAGGGTATGCTCAGACGTGAGTCCCTTGCTCTCCATGCCACTGGAATCAAGCTATCCTGGCTGATGAGGGCTGAAAGCCCGAAACCGGTCCTAGGATGCTTGTTTCCAGTCCAGGGAGGACCTGGCTTGGCAGTTCGGGCTGGACTGTTCCCATGGGGCACAGGGTCAAGACTGATTTGCATATGGCTGGGTTCAAACTGGAATGGCATGGTGAGCAAAAAAACGATGGATTTAGGCCCAGATCTCTGTACTGGGGTGAATGTATGACATTGTTCTGCATTCTGTCCATCAATTGTTGTTTTTGCATTTGTCACCCCGAGTGGGAAGGGTATGCTCAGACGTGAGTCCCTTGCTCTCCATGCCACTGGAATCAAGCTATCCTGGCTGATGAGGGCTGAAAGCCCGAAACCGGTCCTAGGATGCTTGTTTCCAGTCCAGGGAGGACCTGGCTTGGCAGTTCGGGCTGGACTGTTCCCATGGGGCACAGGGTCAAGACTGATTTGCATATGGCTGGGTTCAAACTGGAATGGCATGGTGAGCAAAAAAACGATGGATTTAGGCCCAGATCTCTGTACTGGGGTGAATGTATGACATTGTTCTGCATTCTGTCCATCAATTGTTGTTTTTGCATTTACCATTGATAGGGCACACCCGTGTGGAATCCGGTGTCCAAAGTGCGCCCGGCAATCTCGTTGCCTGATCGGGCCTGACTTTCGAGTAATACGTCATTACGAATCCCCGTGGGACCCAGTGTCCAATACAAACTTGGTGAAACTGGAGTGCCTAGTTATCACTCCCCCTATTTGCGCGCCGCTCCCAATGGGCGAGCTTGTCACATCTAGTGTGCGTTCAAGGTGAAGTTACGTCTTTAAAGAGGAAGCGGTGTTCGTGTCGTCCTCTGCGTGTTGTAAATGAAAACATTACCTAGCGCTACTCTCCCGAGGGAGTGGCTTATAACGGAAGACTCTGTCCCAATGAACAGAGAAGTCGGAAGTCGGGAAAATCAGTGAAACGAGGGTGTGGGATAACCCTTCGCTGAATTCACTGACAGTCTCTTATGTCAAGGTATCATAAATATACAGTAGATCCAGTGCATTGTATAGAGGGGTACCATGATATTTTTTTAAATATATACAAAAAAGAGGTATAATGGTGCCAGGTGCCAATTATTCAACTGTTTTGGTCCTTCTTGATGCTTTACACTTGTTCCCTTGATGAAGCCTGACTGCTCTGATCTGCCGTTACCCAGGACTCAGCGAAAGTTTTACAAATGAACCAGACGGGACCAGACACACAACTGTGCCTTTATTACTTGTGACATTGCTTAACCACACCACATAATAAACCATTTTCCTCACAGTAACATTTAGAACCCTAAGGCAGTAGTGGGGAACATGAACATTTGTAAACTAAAGAAATACATTTAAAATTACAAAGACTTTTATTACTTCACCTCGACATATTGTATTCCAAAAGGAAATGTGCTACTTATTTATGTGCATGTCTATTAATTAGTTTTTTATGTTATTAGTTGGTCATTTGTTACATGCTCATGCAGTTGGAAACAACCCATTACCCCCTCATCTTGTCCTCTTCGTGCCAGTCCATATTCAGGGAGATGTTTTCTCCTCCAGACAGAGTGTCTTCAAGTTTTGAATACAATCCCAGCTTTTCTTTGTCTTTTCCTATTTCTGTAGTAAGGTAGAAGAGCCTCCCTCCCTAAATCCCATCTCCTGTAAATTTATGTCTCCTTTGCACATGAATCTTTGCTTACCGCATTGCCTGTTTGATGTGTGTTCTCACCGGCCGCTGACATGCTTCCCACTCACGTGCTGGGCTGTGGCGGCAGGCTTTTTTCGGCATCTGCGATTGGCCCATTGAAGGAGCCCATGTGATGTCCTTGCACTGCGTCACTGTTTCTAAATGTGTTGGGCGCGGGGAGGCACGGGGTTATGCAGGATTGTCTCGCAGGAGCGCGATTTCTACTCCTTGTGGCCCTGTATGAAAGATGCTGTTCTAGCGCATATGGTGGCGGTGTTGTGCTGCTGGTATCCTGTGTAACTGCTATGGAGGCACGAAAGTCTTCTGAGAAACTACATAATTTGGAACTTCCTTGGAAGGAAGAGGTGTTACAAATCTCCAGGGCTTATCTCCAGTCCGTGATAAAGGATGCAGAAGACTCTGCCCTGGCGGAACCCAGAGCCAAGAAGCAAAAGGTGGATCAAGCTGATGATCCAGATTCTGAGCAAAAGTGAACATATGTGCAAGGTCCCTAGCTGAAAGATCTCCTTATATACATTAGAGACTCGGGCTTTGAGGGCAAACCTTAAGAAGAAGATGGCTTTTATTATCAAATCAGTGGCATACAGGCAGATGATTTGCCACATCATGGTGACCTAATGAGCATGATTTTGAAGGAATGGAAGGACAGGATTCGGCTTCCAGTCATAGATTTGTGAATAAAAGATATCTCTTGCAAGGGTTTTGAAGATGAAATTTCCACAAACCTCCAAGGTGAACACGATACTAGCTTCAATGGTATCCACATCTAATTTAGCATCAGGAGACTCCACACTGCCACATGTTGTGGACAGCTGCTTATAAATAGACATATTCCACAGTAAATCTTGCTATTCGAGCGACTTCATATGTGGCGTATGCTACGCACGTCTTCCTCAAG
Source organism: Triturus cristatus (assembly GCF_964204655.1). Classification (NCBI taxonomy): domain Eukaryota; kingdom Metazoa; phylum Chordata; class Amphibia; order Caudata; family Salamandridae; genus Triturus; species Triturus cristatus. Next base: position 990,495,721 of record NC_140584.1, on the reverse strand, counting down.
GATTTTCAGCTGTTATTTGATCGTAAACAGGCTAATGATGATCAAACCTCTATTTTTGTACAAATAGAACTTTTGGCAAAGTTTCTTTCAGACGTCTCATTTGATTATTTATGGGCTGCTACTTCCACTGCTGGGGAATCCATTTCTGGCCGTTGCATCCTTTGGATGAAATCCTGGAAATTGGAAGCAGTTGCAGTTTTTTTACAAATAGCGCAAACTTGACCCAAAGGTATCAGAGCGCCTTACATGAGCACCAGTTGCATTACAGAAGGACCCGTTAATTATTTTTTTTTTAGGCACAGGGAGATTAAGTGATTTGCCCAGGATCACAGAATGTTTGAGCCTCCTGCCAGACTCGATCCTGATTCCCCAGCTTCAAAGTCGCCCACCCTAGCCATTAATCCACACCCTCTCCCCAAGCTCCCAGCCTCTCACCCTCTCAGCTCAGAGGTCTGTCATCCAAAAGCTACCATGCTATGGTCCTAGGCTATTTGGAGATGATTTGGATGTGATGGTACATAAAGCAGCTGAGGAGAAGATTTTTCAGCCCTTTAAGCTTTCAATGGGAAATAGGTCTTTCTTGAGCAGATAGCCATTTAAGTCCCTAGAGAAGCATGCCTATTGAGGCCGCACCAGTGGTTGGGGGGCTGTGCTCCGAGGTAAAGCCCAACTCATTACTCCACAGGATCCAAGACAGTCACAACATTAACTATGCCATAGAGTAGGGGCAAGAGTACATCTTTTTATCCAATAGTGGGAAGAGTGTATAATGGACTACTGGGTACTAAAAAATCATCAGATGGGGGTATGTTATTCCATTTCTGGGTGTTCCTGCTCCATACTGATTTATTACTACCCCATTGCCAAAAGACTAGAGCGAACAAAAAGCCATGCTTATGGGTGTTCACGCTTTACTGGAGAAGGATATCATTATACAAGTCCCAGAACATCAGAAAGCTCAACGATTTTACTCCACACTGTTTCATGTACCAGTGCCGGATGGAATGTTTCATCTTATTCTGATTCTCAAACCTCTCAACAAGTATATCTTGGTAGAAACTTATCGGATGGTATCACTTCAGTCAATCATTCTGCTAATAGCAGAGAACGACTTTCTGGTCACAATGGACTTAAAAGATGCTTGATTCTACATTTCCTTTCATCAAGACAGCTAGCAGTATCTACACTTTGCAGTGGCGATGAAGCATTTTCAATTTCAAGCTCTGCCACTTGGGCTAGTGATTTCTCCTAGAGTTTTCCCGAAAGCAATCGTGCCAGTTGTTGCTCATCTTCAATTGAAAGGATATTTTATATTTCCATATCTTGATGACTGGCTGTTTTCTGCGTCCTCCGTTTCTAAGGCACAAGCAGGCGTACAGCTGGTTACACATGTAGTACAGAGACTCAACGGTCTTTACTTCATCCAAAACAGCTCAAGACCTTCATCGGAGCCCAATTCAACACTTTAGTGGGACGTGTGCTTCTTCCCAAGTCTAGAATCACAACACTTCAATCTGCGGTCTCTTATCTGTCGGCTTAGTCTACTATGACTGCTTGACTATGGCTGAGGATTCATGGACTAATAGCAGCTACTACAGCAATAGTAACTTTTGCACGTTATCATCTCAAGCCAGTTGTGAATCACCACCTCCTCCACTGGTCTCTGAGCTCCAAGAATTTCAAACCCCTTGTACTAGTCAACTCTCAGATCAGAGAAGAACTGTTTTGGTGGTACAAGAAGGCCAATCCTAAAAAAGGTGTTTTCTCTCTGACTTATCCCTCCGTTATTGATAACTACGGATGCCAGCCTTTGTAGTTGGGGGGTGACATTAGGGGAACAGGAAGTAAAGAGGACCCCTATGTCAGGAGGAATCTGCCCAATCATCCGACTAGAGGGAACTGGCTATGGTCTGAATTAGGCTGCAAGCTTTTTCCTCCTAGTTCGAGAGCACCAATGTGGTTGTCAGAACTGACAATCAAGTAGCCCGTTGTTACCTGAACCGCCAGGGCGGTGCCAGATGCAACCATCTGAATTACTTGGCGAGATAGATTTTTGCCTGAGCGGAGAAACATTTATTAGCTCATGAGGTGGTGTATATTCCAAGTCAGAGCAATTTCAGGGCTGAAAGTCTCAGTCAAAATCGCCCATCATCAGTTATGTACCACCTGACTGTTCGGGAATTCAATTAAATCTGCAGTCTATTCAGAGAAACCTGGATAGACATGTTTGCCTCTCCTCAAAATGCAATGTTATTAGTGTTTTGTTCAGAGTAGTGGTAACCTCAAATGTGGTTAGTCAATGTCTGATAAGTTTCCTGGTCGGCAGGGTTGTTGTGTGCCTCCCCCACCTCCCGATTACCCTCCTCACAAAGGTGCTTCAGAAGATTTGGGAGGAGAGGACATCAGTGATTTTCGAGGCTCTGTTCTGGCCCCGCCGTCAATGCTTTCTTCTCCTGATGGCTGTCTCCAGAGGGGGATTTCTTCCTGTAGCTCTTCACCCCTCGCCACTCCAGTTTCCATCTCTGCTGTTGTCTCAACTGAAGTGGTTCTGATGGATGGCTTGACTTTTGAAAGGGTAGGTCTGCAATGCTTTGGTTGTTCCCTAGAAGTGCCAAAAGACATTCAAGAATCTAGGAAGCCTTCAACCTTGTCATCCTAAAAAAAGCATTGAAAGTCTTTTCAGAGATGGTGTGTTCTGAAAGACTTTGATCCCTTTTTTCTAGATGTTCTTCAAGTGCTTGAATTTTTGAGGGATGTCTTTTTTACAAGGATTGGCGCCCTCTACCCTCTCGGCTCAGTGGTCAGCCATTAAGGTGAACAAGTCTGTAAAGTATTTACACCATTGGCCAGAGGCCTTTTAAAACGTTTTTGTTTGAAGAGGCCAGCGATTTCTATTCCAGCTCCATCTTGAGACTTGTCTCTGGTCCTGAAGGGTTTGCAATTACCCCCATTTGAACTCATAGAGGACTTTAATGTGGGTTGGTTGTCTGCAAGGACGGTTTTCTTGCTGGCTATTACCTCTGCAAAAAGGGTGGGGAGTTGACTGACCTGGCTTTATATCTTTTTTCTTTTTTTTTTCCCAGACAGGGTAAGTTTGAGATTGGATCCTAAGTTCATTTCCAAGGTGGTACCTTATTTTCATCTTTCTCAGGAAATAGTTCTCCCTGCCTTACAATCAGATGACGATAAAACAATTCCTTCTTCTCTGGTTTTAAAAAGGGCTTTGTCGAGTTATTTGTCACGTACAAAAGAGTTTTGAAGATCTCAGTCACTTTTTCTTTCTATGGCACTGCAAATAAAGGCATGAAGGTCTCCTCCCAGATATTGGGGAGGAGGGCGCGTCAGGCAATCTCGCAGGCCTATAAGGTGATGAATGAAGATCCTCCACAGTCTATACAGGGCTGCTCTACCCGAGCAATTTCTGGAACTTGGGCTGAGGTAGGTGGGGCGTCCATACAGGCGATATGTGGGACCACCACATGGTCCTCTCATCACACAGTTCTCTGACATTACAATATGCATTGGTCAAATAATGATAATTTTGCTTCTATGATTCTGCATACAGCAATAAAGTAACTGTCGATTTAATGCATCACATTTTCTGCATCAGTAATTGTCGGTGCATTTTTTGTTTGAAACTTGGTACATCCTCACTGAATACAGCCTGAGACGAGGAGGACAAGATGAAGGGGTAATGCTTGGATTGCTTAGCAGTAATATTCATTCCCCGATTCATAGTCCACCTCATCTTAGTCCATGTCCCTCCTTCCCTCCCTTCTGAATGGCACCTCCAATTGCATTCATGTTATGTACAGAGGATGGATTTGGGAAGGAAGGTTATTCTACCATACTATAGAGGTAGAAAAAGGACAAAGGAAAGCTGGGATTACATTCCAGAACTTGAAAACACTCTGCCTACAGATGGAAATGCCTCACTGAGTACGGACTGAAGCAGGAAGGACTTCAGTCTGGGGTAATGAAGATTATCGGTAAGTAGGTGAAGCATTCAGTGAGCAAGGTGTTCAGTCACTACTTTACAAGTGTTCCTCAACACACGTCTCTCAGTGCTGCACAGTTGTTTTGTATCTTTTCAGAAAAGCTCCTTCATTCCCTTATCGAGTGTCAGAGGGGTTGAAAAAGTAGAAGAAAAAAGCTTTGGAAGTACATTTGTCATGCAAATTATATACACGGAGGAGCCGGGGCATCTGGAGGCGCTATATCTACAGTGCAAGGTGAGTTCTCACTTACATATTGTAAGGACAGCTTTCTTCATTGGTTAATAGTAGACCAATCATGTTTAATGATACTTCAGGGTGTGGAAATGTATGGAAGGTGTAGCAACTTGCCAGTTGCTAAATTATTTACAACATCATACTCATGTATGACTCACCGATTGATGGCATCATGTGCACACGCCACTCTACTTAAAGTTGACTAGACAAACATTTTCTAAAGGTTAGTGAGAGGATTCATTTTTCTATTTTTCGCGCATAAATCTCATTTGTATAATCAGTTTGTTTAAAATCCTCTCTTGACAAGAGACAAGGTAAAATCCGTGTTCAAATCCCACTAAAAGTGTCAATGCAAGAGTCTTGCTGTCGGTTTTTCCACACTGTGCCTCCTTCCCAAATACTTGCACTCTGTGACCAGTAAGTTGTATTCAGTCTAAATTGAAGCCTATAGGACATAAACTGGTATAAGGAAAATAATGGCCAATGGTTAGTAATGTTAAAGCAAAAGGTGGTGTAAGCATACTTAAGTAACTTCAAATAGTGACTTTTCCAAAGCCTTACATTGAGACTTTCCCCATTTTATAGTTCTGCCAAGCTCTACAGGGTATAAGTATTTGAGAAGGTAGGAGCTTTGTGCTACCCTCTAAATATGACAATTTGAGGGGAATTAAATATTTTTATTCACCACTAAATCCCTCAGACAATCAGTGTTCAACTGTCCTCCTTGGAATCCTAGCTCTTAATTTAGAACACGGAATGGCAGTAGTATTTCATTTTACATAAACACTGTATAACAAGCAGATCGTGATGCATCATCAGAAACAAAGCTTCAAGGAAGCAGACTTTTAAAATTGGTTTGGCCAAAATGAGCACCATCTCTACAGAATGTACGAAAAGAGGCATGTAATATAGTTATTAGGCCTCGCTAGCGTAGGCTGCGCACATGCGCAGTCTCGCTGGCGAACTTTAATGATATGGGGTATTTTCCGTAAGGGGCATTAAGCCCCGCCCCTCTTTTCCATTGGCCGGCTTCACCGTTTATACTAAACGGTGGCCAGCCATTGGAAAAGAGCTCCTTGTGACATATTCGCTCGGCTTTTTTGGCCGTCCCATTTGGACGGCCTCGCCTGCTTTGCATTCGTCGCAAAAGGTTTCTTATCTTTATGGGGCCATGTGTTTCAAACACATGGCCCCATAAGCAAGTGCTGTGGTACCGGGGCCCAGAGCGGCCCTCTAAACTCTAATTTATCGCTGTATTTTATAATTTCTACATTATCCAGGGGCCCATTTCCTTATTTTTTGTAGGGCGCATTACACACTGGCTACATTACTGCTTGCAACCATCTAGCGCCTTAACTCCCAAATTTGTAGGGGTGTCTGTGGGCACTAATTCTCTCCAATGTTGATTGCACCATTCAATAGTACCTAGTGTTTCAACTGAGCATCTGAGATGTGGGCATAACATATGCACTGTCACGCCCTAATGTAATTGATCTGTTCAAGTACCTTGACAAGGTTTACAGTGCTTCTTAGTATAGCGCCAGGATGCTCGCATAAAAGTGGCAGTGCGCTTTAGAGATGTTCTATTCATTCATGTCTCTTACCTGAGCTCCTGATATCAGGTGTGATTTAACCTGGCTACATGCCGCCCCCCCCCCCCCTCCTGCAGTCACCGACAGACAGTGAGTGACTCCGCCCATTGCAGTGGGAAATCGTCACATCTTTGTAGGATCAACAGCTTATTTTCCTGTAGGAGAATAAAACCACTGTTAAATGGACACATAGTTCCCACATTGCTTGTCAGAAGAACCAACGCTGCTGGCGAAACTACCATTCTGAAGTTTGCCTCCTGGAGGAACGTCATTGGAGAAGGTGGGCCAGGTACACTGTGCCAACTTGAGGGGCAGCATTGTATAATGGAATGTATCACTCCAAACACTGCTATTGAAGAAGCCACAGTGCTCCGCAACATGGAAGCATTCTATCTGTGGGTGGTGTCAGCACTACTTGGTGGAGACCGCATACCTGCCAACTAAAACAACAAGCATTAAAAATGCAATAGGTCTCGCATTTCATTAAGTTAAAGCCATTTGCTTTGCTATACAATACCATTAGCAAAGCAAATGGCTTTAACTTAATCAAACGCGAGACCTATTGCCTTTTCAATGCTTGTTTTTTATTTGAAATGTGGTCTGCCCCCCATCGGAAGAAGGGGTATTTGAAAGTGACCACAATACGAAACCTAAAACATGATCCAGCAGTACCAGACAAAGAGATGGTGTTTACATGGATTAGAAGTACTGTGGTTGATAAAAGTTGGGGACGTTTACGTTTTTTCTGTAGTAGACCGATGAATTACATAAGGCATTGATAAGAAAATGGCATCGTGAAAATCATAAGCTGTGAGCAGAAGAAGGAACAAATCGGGCGTTAACTGTCTTACTTTGCTTAAGTTACCTTTTTATTGAGACCTTGATGAAGTTAGTTCCACTTCCTAGAAATCACAAAAAGATAGGTTCTTCTTTGGTGTGGTCCCCTTTTAAAGCTAATGGAGTTTGTCAGGTTCTCGAGTGGAGGACCATGCTAAAACACACTGCACCCATTAATTCCATTGGCTGTCTGGGAATTAAAGTTATAACAAAAGACATGCAAAAATTTAAAACAATGTTGAGTACACACTTTTAATATTAATTTGTCATACAGAGTTTGCTAGAGAGATTAGCAGAACTACTATCCTCACAATATGTTCAGGTCATTTGGGTTTTCAGAGAAGTCTAAGTCAGCTATTGTTATGGAAATCACTTTCTATTACTTCAGCCAAACATTTTGCCGAATGGGCTAAAAGTGAACTGTGGTCTCGTTCAGGCATTGGTTAGCTACACTGCCACACGTCCGTGCCACTCCACTTCACGCCACACTGTGCCACTTCACTCCACTCAATTTTAATTTTAGTTATTCGGTGATAACAAGCCCTAACAAGGCATTAAAATGAGGCATTTGCAGCATTGCACTCCACTTCACATCACACAATGCCACTCCACCAAATGCCACTCCACTCCACCAAATTCCACTCCACTCCACCAATGCCGCTCTACTCCACACAATGCCAATCCATGCCACACAATGCCACTCCAATAGAACCAATGGAGCTTCTATAGGCTATCATATTGGCTTTACAAATGCTTGTTCTAAAATGCAATTACATTCATAATTGCCAACAGGCTAGTGGCAGCCTGCACTCTATAAAACTGTAAAAGTATTATCAGGGATGAAGGGAGGGACTTTAAGGGGTATTCAAAGCCCTCCACCCTCCGCCCCCAGTAAGACACGTACTTGCAGCCAAGATTTGAGTGGAAAAGAGACATTACTGATGGCCCATTAAAGACCGTCTCACTGCCACACTGTTTTCTTTCACGGTCACTGTTTTAAGCATTGTGTTTGTCTCTGTTCCCTGGGGGAATAATACATTATTAATAATATTCTGCTGATGGCCGGAGCTTGACACCCAACCTCCACCTGAGATTAATTTTGCTCCACCACGGGGCCCATCCCCAAACCTCTGTTCTAAGGCCTGAAGAAAGGCATGAGACAAGTAGGCACTTGTCAAAAACATGTTGACCACAAATAAGAGAAGTGGGAGGTGTCCTAACTCATGCATTACTCCACCCTTCGCTGTTTTTAACCTCTTCCTTACTAGACAGCAACACAGTATTTTTTGTAACACATTAACTGTCATAAAATTGTGGTTGCTCTCTGAGATCCTTTCACTCCAAGATTTGTTAACACGTAAATCTTTGTTTTCTGCTCCACTGTTTGTCAGTATACCATTGGCAAACATAAATGAGTTGCTGATCACTGGAGAGAAACTGAGAGTTTTGTTAATGGGTATAAGTGTTATTTAAGTGTCTGGGAGTTAGCTATTACCTCTATCCCAGCACATAGATATTATATTACATTTGTTGATGTAGCCAGGAGCTGAGACTGAGTGAATGTGGGGTCTTCTAGTCATCCAACTTGACTGCTGCAGTTCTTTGCTTTGATGTTTGTCTGTGAACTCAGTACTTGTGAATCATCTGAGTTGAGAACTCCTGAAGAAAAATATCTCCTTGATGCCCAAGTCAGACCCAATCCTGGCAGCATCTCTGCGGACTACTTTGTATTGTTATATAAGTGTGACTCAACCCTGCTCTTCTGGCTAAGTAAGTGCTCCATCTACGTCCAGTTCTCGCCCTATTCACTGTTGAAATTGCCAGGGTAAAAATATGTTTTCATACTAGGTACCAGTGATGTTGCAAACTACTCATTGGGATGTGCACAGAGCTCAACAATTTATTACACATCACCAAATGAACATAGGGCCTCATTACGATGCTGGTCGGACCGACCGTTGGACTGCCGTCTTCACAAGCCCTTTCCAACGCCAGGGCTGCAAAGTTTCCCCCACCATTTTACAGTGCAACCGCTGCTACTGCGGAGATCACAACTACGGTGGAGCACATATCCCATAATAAGTCACTGCAAATGAGTACCAAACTCACAGAAAACATGTGGATTGTACACACCTGCATGACCTTATTTGGGGAAATGCCTTGAGCACCATGTACCCCGTTGCTGGATCATTGAGAAATGTGCACAGTCCAGTCAATGGGGATGATCACATAAGACCGGACGTGAAAGCACTCTAGTGCATGCCGAGTGATGCAAGTATCCAATTCACAGTTCCTTGCACCATGCACTAGTCCTCCTGAGGGAAAGGTATGCATGTTTCTGGCTTTTACGGTCGAAATACGTGCATTTTGCTAGATAAATGCCTAATAGACGAGGCACAGAGGAGCTTCAACCCTGCCTTTAAACAAACATTTTTGTTTGAATTTCAGTGTGTCAATGAATTGAACCAGTGGTTGTCAGCACTGAGAAAAGTGTGTGTTAACAACACAGAGATGCTGTGCTCATATCATCCTGGAGTCTTTAGAGGTGACAAGTGGAGCTGCTGCTATCAGAAGGATAAAGCAGGTAAAGGGCACAGTGCCTCGACTGACATTCTGTGTGTATGAAAGCTTGCAAACATAAAGCACTTGAGTGTGCCTTGTTAAAATGCAGAAGTTCTTTACTCATTGCTTCATAACTATTTCTTAACTATTAAATATGTACCCTTTGTTCAGAAGCACACAATTGATAGTGCATCAAGCAATTATTTCGGTGAGAATGCGCTAAACAAATGTACTCACTACGAAAGCACATCAGGCACATGCACACCGTCGGACTCTGCTACCAAAATGAGCTGATCCAAAAAAGAGTCTGGAGTTTATCAACAAGTGTAGTTCATTGGGATGCATTTCATTTTATTTTGTGGTTTTAAGTTACCAGTGGGCTGCATAGTGATGCAGATTAGCGTGTTAGTAAACATTTGTTTCCTCGTGAGACAAACCGTAAGGTCTGCATCCTATGATGCACCAGTTGATGTGATGAAACAATTGGCAAAGTCATATTAATACAGGCCAAATATTGGAAACATAAATGGAAGTGTAATAGTTGTATAAAGTGAAATCAACTATTTGTTGTATATTTCAAGTGAAACAGATACAGTACTCAATGGATACATATAGTGTTAACAATTCCTTCTACAAGTTGTACTTTTTTGGTACATACAATGATGAGGAATTAGTGTGAATATCGGATCTCAAAAAAGGCACAGAGCCCTTCCATCTTTAGCCAGTTAAACAACATTTTGGCCCATTTGCTAAAAGCCCTTTAGTCATCGTTCGCAAAAAGGAAGAAAAGAGCATCTCTTTGGGGAAGACTTTTAGAAAATGAGGAACAGACAACCAGATTTTCTTTTGTCTGTCAATAAGGAGAACTCTGCAGTCTATCTTACAATGGAAGACAAATGTACTAAATTTAGCTTGTAGGAGGAGCTGGTCCCAGAGCGGTAGAACAATTTTTCGATGGATCACCATTTACTGGTTGAAGTGGTATGATAAGTTAAGAATTTAAGGCATAAGGAGTCAGGCCACATCACCTAACAGGATGTAGTTGATGACACCAAAGAGGTCGGAATTTGGTAAAGAGAGAGTTTAGCAAGGTTTGAATGTACAAGAAAGGTGCAACCAGGTAGTTGAGCCATAAAGTTTTAAGCAAAGATCTCAAATTTGTATTTTTGAAAAAGAAAATTGTATATCACACATTAGATAAAAAAATAAATATAGTACATACAAATTACATTTAGCTAAAATTACTCTTCTTTGTAAAGTGTCTGACACAAATGTTTTCTTGATGCTGCGGCCTACAGATAATATTTACTGGCCATCTGCAGGACACCGATGTACCTATAGTTATTTTGCATGCACCAAATTAGCTAAACTCTTTTCCAGGATGAATTTGGAAGGCCTTTTTTTATACAATATAATAATTTGTCATCTTGTTGGTGCCTTTATACTACAAATGAGGGATCAATGTAGGTTCTCAAATCTTATAACATTACTGTATATCTTCCACTCTGTAATATGGCTATAGTGGCTACCAGGTGGACCTGCAGGCTTCTCAACAGAGCCTCAAGAGTGGTAAAAATAATTAAAGGATTGTTTTACTACACCTGTGTTTAAAACGCTGCTGTAATATTTGATTCATATTTTTAAAATTACTTCTATATGCCCTTACATTTGGGTCAATATTTGTAGTCACTTCAGTGTCAGGTGTTGAAGAGTGTAAGTTGGTGTGCCTCACTAACAATCATATAGAAAATGTATCATCAATTAGGCTACTTCGAAAGAGATCCCACATTGATATTACATTCTGTTAAGGTTTTCATCCCTAAATACCTGGGAGCATAAAGTGAAAGAATCTTAACACAACTATTGGGACCACTTATGAGATGTTCTATGAGAAAAGGCAGCTTTTTTGCATCTGCTCCATTAGAGGTGTATTGAGCTAAAGCATGGCACGCTGTGTGAACTGTAAACTTGGGTTGAAGATAGAGAGTACTTTTTTGCACAGGCTGATAGGAATATGCCTCAACTGGGCCCTGGTTGGCGGTGTTTAAACTGGAATAAACGGTAAATTCTTTTGAGATGATGGCTGCCTTAGATCACTTCCTTTATGTGTGTCTGTGGACTAATACTCCCAGTATTAAACTACTTTTCTTGCAGCACCTCCATGAGGTTCAATCATTGTCCCACGTTCTGTAATCTTGCCTGATTTGTGCATGTTTAGTCTTGCTTAGGAAATAAAATGTGGACTTTATGTGTGTTTTCTCAGAGTGTCTGTCCACCCAGGGTATTGTCACCATAAAATTGGTGTAGTGGGAGTAGGTGAGTGGTAGTAGGTAAAACACTGCCCATCCCTGAGCTCTAAAACTCCTTACTAGCCCTTTACACTTACCATCCCTCAGCCCCAAAAAACCCTTACTACCCCTACACGCTTCCCATCCCTAAGCCATGTATACAATAGAGTTTGGCAGATGGGTCATTCTGGTTGTTACAGTGGCACTCGTAATAAGGCAGAAGGGTAACCTGTCATGTTTGTGATGAAGTATCCCGTGAGCCAAATTCGAAATCAGGCCTTATGTTTCTTCAGAGTACAGTAGTATATACACTGTCTATAATTTGGTGCTCCTTGTGTGTTAATTACTCTGTGGGCAAATGCCAGACCGTATGTGGTTTGGAAGAAATTGAGTGATCTTTAGGTTCTGTTCACAAGAGCTATTGAGGTGAGGTACAATTAGGAACTGTTGGACCCTTTCTGCGGGATCAACCCAAATGTTTTGCCTTCCTCTGCCTTCCTTTGCAGAAACAGTTGTGTTGGCTTTTAGGACTCTGTGCACTTTTCCCTTGCTAACCAGAGGTAAAGTGCTTGTGATCTCTCCTTTAAGCATGGTATAATTGGCCTGCACCTAATTGGCACCCTTAATTTACTTATAAATCACTAGTATATGGTACTACCTGTACCCAGCGCCTGTAAAGTAAATGCTACCTCTGGGCAGCAGCACTCATTGTGCCGCCCACTGAAGTATCACTGTAAAACATGTGTTAGGCCTCCCACTGCAGCTTGTAGTGCACATTTACATTGCTATTTGGATTTTTAATAAACCTTTTGCCAGGACTAAACCTTCCTTTATAATGCGTATAGTCACCCCTAAGAAAGGCTCTAAAGGCTCAAGCGCAGGGTTCATGGTATATAAAACGCAGGACATGTGTGTTTCAATTTTACATATCCTGCTAGTGAAAAACTCATAAAGTAGATTTTCACTGTTTTAAGACCCATCTCTCTCATAGACTAACACTGAGTTACCTTTTTACACTCAATAAAGTGCTAACTTTAGTTGGTGGCAAATAAAGATACGCTGTTTACATTCACATGAATTGTAATTTAAAATTCTCTTTAATAGTAAAGTTGGATTTTAAATGACACTTTTAGAACGCTGGCATTTTTATGCCCAGACCAACTGTGCCTTTCTGCCATTGTCCTGGATCACTTGCCTATGCATGGCCCTGCTGTTGTGGGTTGCATATTGCTTTCAGAAAGTGGACAAATGAAGCCTAGGTTTGAGGGGGGTTCTTCCTAACAGGATGGCTGGTGAGAAGCTGCATCCTACCCTGATTACCTTTCAAAGGACCTTGTCCACAGCAGACACAAAGGAACCCGACAACAGGCCTGCTCTTGCTTTGGTCCCCATAGACAGTTTGGAGCCCAGACCAAGGGAAGGGGAAGAATTGACCAGAACCAGTTTTCGAGTAGTCAAGGCGTTCCCCCAGACATAGGCTGGTGCCAGGTATAAATATTGAACCTCCAGAATCCTTTTTCAAAACACTTGTGAACCTAAGGAAGATTCAGAAGAAGGACTGTCCTGCTGCCAGAAGGACTGCCCTGCTGCTGGAAGAACTGCCTTGCTACCTGAAGAAGGAAGCCTGGCCTTGCTTGCCTTGATCCCAAGCTACCCAGAGTGACCCCACAAGTTAGTTGGCTGACCTCCTGAGCCACAGGGACTCAAGAATCTTCCAGAGTCCTCCCTGCAACTGCCCAGCACCAACTGCTCCAACTGAACCTGCCTGAGCCATGCTGCTGGCTTCTGTTGGAGTGAGTCCTGATCCCCCAAAGCTGCCCCCTAGGTTCTGCATCCTTCGCTGGCATCAATGAGAGCTCCTCCTAAAGAAAAAGGTGAAAATCCTGAAGTTTGGGGTCCTCGTGAAAGGACCAGTTCGTGCCAAGACTCTGCTGCCTGTGACAACTGCCACTGCAAGCCTCCTGCAAGATCTGCTCTTTGCGCCAACAGTGACTGCCCGTGGCGACTGGCAATGCGAAGCTGCAGCGGCGCCCCGTTCTTTGCACTACAGCAACGACCGTCCATGACGTCTGACCTGCTCTTCGCGCCGAAAGCCTCCTCCTCACGTCCTTCTCCAATGCGAACGTAACTCTTCGCGGCCTACTTAAAAAGGTAACTTTTCAACAGGACTAAACTGGTCCCTGTATCCGGCCCGTACTCCAGTGCGGTCTGTCTGACCTTGTGACTTTCCTGCTGTCCAGCCGACCAGATGACTGGGAGTGTTGCTTTCTGCTTCTTGGTGCTATTTTCACTTAAAAAACTTTAAAAATCAATATCTTTGGTTCTTTTAACTGCATTTTATGGAGTTCTGGCATTATTTACACTATTTATTCTTAATTGGTTTGTGATTTTTCTTGTATGGTGTTTTCTCTTTATTACTGTCTGAGTACTACTTAGATACTTCACACTCTACCAGAGGGTGAAGTACAGGTTAATTTAGTGTCTTTTGTGGTTCACCCTGACAAAGATTGTGATTGTTACCGGAGTTGGCCTTCCACCTCTCACAACTAACAACCCCATTTCTTACAGAAACCGCCGAATATAATGCAGTGTCTTTTACTCTAGTAAGAGAAGTCACATGCAGTACTTAGAAGAAGAACGTATTTACAGTTCTAGCAAAACTCCAAGGAGACAAATCAATGTTTTTTTAAAATGTATTTATTTTCTTTTACTGGGGTTGCCCCACTCCCTGGCGATCCCCAGAACATGACCACAATGATACGGAGAAGGCTAATTAACCAAAACATTACTTCTGACTTAAAACATGAGATTTAAATGTTCTCAAAGGTTCTGTGATGAACAAGATCAAATTGTGGAGACTACCAAGAAGTTACAATCTCTGTATGGTTGCCTTCCTCCTGGATGAGGCATAGTGAAGTTATATATACGTTGTATGGTGTTTCAATGTTGTTCTCATATCATTCTTGTGTTTTACTTTCTTTAGATCAAGTGCTCTAACTAGTTGATGGAAAACTATGACATACATTTAGATGAAATCAGTACTTTGTTGTATTAAAGGGGGCAGTATAGTTTGAACTTCGACCCCATGACCCTTTGGTTGATATTAAAAAAACTGTAAATTTTCAAGTACTGCCCCTGTGGCAGTAAAGGCATATTATGATGGAGCTCACATAATCAATCGCCATTCCTTGACACTGTTTTAGGCCTGGGATGTGATAAGACGCGTCACGGAGTTACACTACAGGAATGGAATGATCTCCTGGACCAAGATTTTGAAGCACAGTTAATATTCCGACATCTCCTCGGAGTCAGAGAATTGATGATGTAAGTAGACTGAGGCAGGTGTGAGCTGAGGCACATTTAGGGTCTCGGCTAAAAATGTGGAACTGAACCAACAACTGTATTTATGAATCAGGGCACACTTAAAACAGAACGAAAACAAAGAGTAGCAGCAGGCACATTTGTATATGGCAACGCATTCTGATATTTAGGAACGTTTAGGGATACAGGACAAAAAAGTGATTGAACACAGGGAGGTGGAGAAACAACAAGTCGAATATGAAAAGCTGCCAATAGAGTTTGAGCCAGAGTCATCTTTAAAGATAGGTGGGGTGGAGCAAGAGCATGGGCACCTTTAAAACTATAGTGAGAAACAAAATTTAAGAGAGTACTGGAAAGGAAGCCAAATCATAGGGAGGAGAAGAAGGGTCAAATGCAGGGGCGTCTCCTCTGTTGGAGTGGAGGACCGTTGCCCCACTTAAAATCCCCCAAATCTCCATGAAAAAGAAAATGGTAGTTTATTACCATTTTATTTTTCATCCCCGTCCCGAGCCAAGCGCCAGTATGCGGGCAGAGTATCTGCTGAGTGACAGCAGCAGGGATGTGGGTGAGCTGTCTAGGCACTTATTTTTAAAGTGCGCATGCATGTCTTTTTGGTCGGCCTTCTTGAGACAGCCAGCCACACATGCGCACTTTAAACATCTCAAGCCCAACTGTCTTATGACAGCTGGGTTAGAGTAAGTGCTGCCCTCCAGGGTGCTGTGGAGCGCCAAGTGAGGCCGCTCCCTCCAATCAGGGCGCTGCTCTCACAGCATGAGAGCAGCACCATGATTGGTCAAGGGAGTTCCAGGCTCCAGCTTCCAGTTCCTGTGGAGGTGCGGAGCGGAGGACGTTGTGTTTGGCCGATACGTTTTTGTTTTTTTTGCGCGCCTGCCAGCCTTCCCTTAACCCTTATAGCCAACCGCTACTGGTCATATAAGTAGATATTGGCAGCGCTAAAAAGAAACAAATAGCAAAATTAAAGATTAGCTTTAGGGGTAAAAGAGAGCAAGTGAGGAGACCAAGGAGCAAAGAAGAACAATAATCAACTCATGACAAAACACATTGTGAACAGTAGAGTTAGTAGTTGAAAGTGTGGTATAATGTTATTTTGTGGTGAGAGCAGTGGTAGAATTGTGAAATATTAAGACTAGATTGCGTCAAAGACTAACCCAAAATTAGGATCTATAAATCAAAGATGGAAAGCAGACGCCTGGAAAAAACCTCAAATGAAGTAGGCAGGCATAGGAATTTGAATCAGGAAAAGACGTACTTCAGTTTCAGAAAATGTTAGCCATACCATGCTGATAGTCAAGACCTAGTCACGGTTACAAATGGAATTATGTTTGAAATCGTGCAAGACAATTTATGGTCAGGCGAGTAGATGTAGATAGCTTGTAGGGATAGAAATTACAGAACTTAACCACTGTATGTATCCTCAGGGTGTCAATGGAGAACATGGTGCACAGGCTAAGGTAGTTGGATCTGGGAGAGAGGGGGCAAGAAATATTTTGCTTTTGTTGACTTTTTCAAAACTAAGCAGTAGCTCTTTATTGAAAGTAAAGTCACCAGCTACTGGTGTGTAATATCTTAGAGTTTCCTTTGGAACAAAAAAAACGAAGAGCTATCCAAGGTGAAATAACAGCTACAAGAAATACTAGGCGCCGTGCACCTAGTTCAAGCGGACATCTGAACAGTCAAGTAGAAAAGCTTTCATAAGGACAGTACAGAAGCAGCTGTTAGTCCTGCATCCTCCTGTCCAGAGAAGGGATGTAGCATTCTCCTGCATGAGATAAGTAAGCATGCAGGAACGCGAGTAAAATGTAATAAAGCAATCAAATGAAAAGGGGTGGGACATTCCTGTTGGTTGCCGTGAAATTCTGTGGCATACAAGGCTTAGAAGTGCCTGCCAATGTTTCCTAAGGCTCGTGACTATTTTACCTACATGATGAGGTACTAGCAACAAATAGGTGTGCTGTGCAAGCAAGTACAGTGGAATAATATAGAAGTACAATAATCCCACTTTGCTTAGATTGAGAATCTCACAATATAAACTGTTATTATTGTTGTGGAAAAATTAGTCGTGATCAAAGGAACTGGGCATGAATTAGCTCATGAATTACTTGTATCAAACACAAATTGGAAAAGTTATGCAGATTCTGTGAATTTATACTAGGATCTGGACTGTGGTCATTTTAAGGGCCTCATTTATTAAGCCCTGTGCCACATTTACGCTGCCGTTGTGTCACTTTTTGTGACGCAGCAGTGACGTAAATAATGCTCCACGTTACGCCATATTTACAAAGTGACGCATCTCAGCAGATCGTAAACCCCTGCGCTACATTATACCTGCGTCAGGTATAATATATGCAAGGTGGGCGAGCTTTTGCATCAAAGCCTCGTAGAAGTGGCGTATTGAAATCTATAAGTTTCAGTGCACCACTTCTAGGACGCCATTGCGTCAAAAGCTTACGCCTGCCTCATAGCAGGCGTAAGGGTGAATCAAGCCCTTTCACATGGGGCTTGCCCCATGTGAAAGGACACATTCCTGGAGTTGCGTCTGCTTTCAGACACACCCCAGCAATGTGTCACTTTTGTGCCCACAGATACGTCAGTAATACTGACATATCTGTAACTCCTTGCGACATGATGCGCCATACTGTAAATACGGCGCATCCATGGTGTCACAAGGAAGGCGCACTGAGAAGTGTTGCATTGCTGCTTTATCATAGCGATGCAACACTTCTCATGAGACACTTTTCATAAATTAGGTCCTAAGTGTGTTAACCCTTCCCAATGGCAATAATAGCAGTCAGTGGTATGAACCCCTCAGATCAGCCACAGAGGAGGGAGCTACTTCAGGAAAACATGTCCACCATTTGTATGACAACTCGAGATGCGGCTGGAATGCCAGAGGCAGTGCCTCTGCTGCCCCAGCTGCATGGTAACAGGACCATCACACTCTACATGATCCACTTAGCGTTATGGTTCTACCCAGGAAGGGGAGTGATTCTATTGTGTGCTGTAATTAGGTGCATACATACTGAGCCAGTGTTTAACAAATAAATGCATGCACATCTCAACAATTTCATTTTTGTTGTTTTTTTTATAAAGGGAAAAATACCTGGCACTGCTGAAGGAGAACAGTGTGAAAACTCCTCCAGGTAAGCATGCCAAATTTTATAGTGTTACAAAACACTATAATCTCACAGACCATGTTTGAGAATGGGACATTTAAGAAGGGTCTGTGTGTTTCAAAAGCTGTCTTGAAATGTGCCATACATAATTCTGAATAAGACATGAAATAATTGTTTTAATTAATTACCCCTGAAGAGGGCCAATAGTTATGTATGAACATCAAAGACACAGTAGCGTATGACAATTTCAGGCATTACTAAATAAGGATTATAGAAGGAGAAGCAACATGTAAATTACATAGACCCCACATATGCACAGGTCAGACCATGAATGCATCAGTCTAAATGAAAATGGTTCTTCAAAGAGTCCCAAATCTTAGCATGCTTGCGAGAGCATCCAAGAGACTAACATAACGTTTTTGGAGTAGCGTACATCTGTGCATGCCCCTCACCCACTCTCTCAGAGGTGGAAAGTGTAAGGCTCTCCTGTGTTGCATTGTGTCCCAAGTACAGCCAGTGACGGCTCTTCCACTAAGGTGAAGGAGCATCGCCCCACTGCGTTGCAGCAGTGAAGGAAAGGAAAAATAAAATCATAATAACGTGATGTTATTATCATTTTATTTGCTGCGTCAGTATGAGGGAGGGTGGGGCTGCTCTGCTAATAGAGCAGGGCAGGGGAGGAGTGGTGGGCACACCGAAGTGCCCATGATGCTTTGGCCAGCTATCTCGGGCGGGCCTTACAGTCATGCGCACTTAGCATGTTCTTCGCCCAGGTTGCCCTGTCTGAGCACTGAATTATGGCACTCAGACCAATCACAACTGCATTGCAGCGTTGTGATTGGCTTAGGGGAGTCGATCACAGCGCTGCATTTCAGGGGAGCCTGGCTGCTTTCTTTTTGGCCGACGGAGGAGAGGCGACGTGGGACAGAGCAGCAAGGAGTTAAGTGTATTTTTCTTTTGTTACACTCCCTAACCTCCTCGCCCCATCCCACCACCCCAGATCCGTGCTGGCCACCACTGAGTATAGCAGCATTTTGTGTGGAAATTGGCATTGGTATCTTCAAATATCTGCTAGAAGCACACTTTCAGGTCACCTGAAACTGGCCAACCAACGACCCTTCCCAGAGACTTCCAGGCTTTCTTGCAGAATTCTTGGATGAACGGGCATGCCCAAATTTGCTGGACGGAAATGTGTTTGTGTTCAAGTATATATATCACCAAACAAGAGAAAGTTCCTCCTGGGATCGAGCCCGTAGTCAGGTGGTGCGCAAAGCAGGTGAAACCACAGCCGGACAAGTTGATCCACAGAGAAATCCAGTAATGCGCACACTCGGAATGATGTTTTGCTCGTGCAAAAAACGTTATTGCTCAGTTGCTACGCGTTTTGACAGTAACACTGTCTTGATCACACACCGAGTGCTCACATGAGAGTGCATTACATAGAATAAGGTAACACAAAGAAAGGACTTCTGGCACACCATGTTTCAAAATCAATACAGAAAGAAAGTGCAAAACTGGCAGGCATCTTCTAACATGTACATTTACTTAAACATACTGCATGGATGTAGTAATATTGCTTCTCAATGCCGGTGGCACATCATGTGCATACAGTTATCTGGCCAAAGTGCGATACAGAAATAGACACAGTGTTGGTCATAAACAAAAGAAGGGATTCAAAAGGCGGGTAAGGTCCGTGGGTGTGGGAGGGCTGCTGAGGGCGGTGGGCCACCAGGTGTTGTCCCATGCAGAAGGGGAGGGTCCGAGGACAAGGACTTCTGTCTTCTCCAAGATGAGCTTCAGGCAGCTGCTGCTCATCCAGGTTGTGACGTCCTTCATTCCTTCCTGGAAGCTGAGTCTGTAGATGAGGGGTTCTTGGTAAGGGAGAGGATGAGCTGGGTGTTGTTGGCGTAGAATACTATGCTGAGTCTGACAATGGGGGCGAGGGGGCCTTGTAGATGTTGAAGAGTGTGGGCCTGAGCAATGATCCTTGGGGTACTCTGCAGCTGATCTCTGTGGGGAGGAAGTCTGATTCTTTGGGTTCTGCCAGTGAGGAAGGAGCGGAGCCAGTCGAGGGCAGTCCCCTGTATGCTGGTGTCCTGGAGTCTGGCGGTGAGAGTGCAGTGGGAGGTGGGGTCGAAGGCTGCAGAGAGGTAGAGCAGGATCAGGGCCGTTGTGTGTCATTGGTCGAGGAGCATCCGGATGTCGTCTGTGGCAGAGAGTAGGGCAGTCTCGGTGCTGTGGTTGCTGCAGAATCCGGATTGGGAGGGGTCGAGGATGGAGTTCTCTTCTATGAATTTCGTTAGTTGGACTTTAACGATCTGTTCTTTGACTTTGGCCGTGAAGCGGAGGAGAGATATGGGTCGGTAGTTCTTGAGGTCTGTTGGATCTGCTGAGGGTTTCTTGAGGAGGGGCTTGAATTCTGCACGTTTCCAATCTTCAGGGAATGTTCCTTCTACGAGGGAGGCGTTGCTGGTGCGTTGTAGCTCCGGTGCGATGTCAGCAGAAGCTCTGTGGCAGATGTGCGGAGGGCAGGGGTCCATGGGGGCTCCTGAGTGAATGCCTTTCTTGGTCGATGTGGTGTCTTCAGTGGTGACTGGGTCCAGGAGGAGATGATAAGCCTAGCATAGTGCGCCTTTCCCTTTGCGTTTAAACCTTCACAACAGGTGAGGCCACTTACATGAACAAATTACTTTCTATGCAGTCTTTTTTCCAATGTTCACCATGTTTCTAATTATGCCTTCACTTATTGTAATAAAATTTATAAAATTCAGCGCAATGGTATGGTTTTGCAGTTTATATATTTACAATAACAAGACTGTTATTTTCAGTTTGTTCAATAAATATATGTATATATATTCACTGAAAAAAAAAAGGTTACAGGGACGTTATAGTTAGGCTCAGGTTTCACATTTGAGATGTCATCAGTGATATTACTGATCATGTCATGAGTGATGTAATATTTGAGGTCATAAGCAGTGTATTGCGGGGGGCGCGAGTTATAGTTAGCTCAGTTATCTACAACTCCTGAATTTCACTGGTTTTGTATGAGTGAAACCTGAGCCTAACTATTACGTCCCTGTAACCTTTTGTTTTTTCAGTAAATTTCAAAAAAAAAAAATCGCCCATTTCTTAACTATAACGTCCCTTTAACTTTGTGTTTTTTCAGGGAATTTCTAAGGTTTTTTAAATGCTAATTTCTAATTATAACGTCCCTGTAACCTTTGGTTTTTTCAGTGAATTACTATGGTGTTTTAAGTAGTAGTCGTGTTTGCAGAGTGGTGGAGAAAGGGGGCAGGGCCTCTGCCTAGCTCACAGGAATCCCTCTGTGTAGGGCTTCTTAACCCCCAAGGTCCCTCAGGAGTATAGTGGACTTCATCCGCCAACCAGTAGTGCGTCAGGAGCCATGTTTACAGAGTGGTGGAGAAAGAGGGCATGGCCTCCGAAGACCTCTTAGCAATTCAGCTGTGTGGGGCTTACTAGAGGTAACAGCAGGGTTAGTTGCTCCCCAAGGATGTCTTCCAAAAGGCATGTTTTAATATATACCAAACAAAATGGTGGTCGCCATTTTGGATCAGTAGATAAATAAATAGAATGTTGCATGTGTAATTCCCTAAGTCTGTGCATACGTGGTGATGCTTGAGCATGCATACTTCATCACAGATGCACGCGCTTGGTGAATGACGCACCCAGCAGCGGTGGCCATTTTGCCGGTTTGGTTTTCCTTTTTTTTTGCTGATGCTACACACCATTATCTAAAAGCCTCTTGCTTTTTTGCTAATGTTCCACATTGGCAAAGCCAATAGGTCAGAAAGATGAGACCTACTGGTTTGCAAATGCTTCCTTTTGTCTTGCATTCATTTTGATTTTTAAATTCTAATCCTTTGTAAGAAGCAGAGGAGACCCCCACAAGAAGTGGGATGCTTGCAAGCTGAGTTGTGCTAGCTGACTTTTTCAAATGGAATAAAACAAATAATCAATTCAGCAACTTGAAACTGGTCCTACATAGGTCGAAGACTCCTTCAAACTCAAGTGGTCTTCTGACCTGCTGTTAACTTACGTTTCGAGCACAACACTTGATTTTGACCTTGAAGCCATCTACTATCTCAAGTTTACTACTAATTCACTAGGTGTTGAGTAGTAGTATGGGGACATATAAAAAAAATCGAAATCAGGTGTTTGTTAAGCGCGACTACTCACCCGTAAGGGTCTCAAGGCGCTGGGGTGTGGGGGGATTCGCAGGTTCCAGTCCATCAATGAGGGGGTCTGTGGAAGAGCCAGGTTTTGAGGTTTCTTGCGAAGATGGGGAGCGATGCTATCTGTCTGAGGTGGAGCGGAAGGTAGTTCCGGGCTCTGGCCGCGAGGAAGGAGAATGAGTGGCCTCCCGATCTGGTCTTTCTGGTGCGGGGGACCACTGCGTAGGAGAGCTGGGCTGATCGTAGGGTCCTTTGGGATGCGTGGAATTTGAGTCGGCTGTTCAGGTATGCTGGTCCGGTGTCGTGGAGGGCCTTGTGAGCGTGGGTTAGCATCTTGAAGGTGACTCTAGCTTCGATGGGGAGCCAGTGGAGTGTTCGCAGGTGCTGGGAGATGTAGCAGTGTCTTGGCAGGTTGAGGACCAGTCTTGCGGCGGCGTTTTGGGTGTTCTGTAGTTTGCGGTGAGGTTTTTGTTTATTCCGGCATAGAGTGCATTGCTGTATTTGAGCCAGCTGATGACCAGGGCGTGAGTGGCAGTCTTTCTGTGTTCGATGGGGATCCATTTGAAGGTCTTACGTAGGAGGCGGAGAGTGTGGAAGCAGGAGGACGAGACGGAGTTGATCTGGCGGTCCATTTTGAGCTCTGAGTCCAGGATGAATCCCAGGTTGCGTGCATGGTCCGTGGGGATAGGCGGGCTTCCGAGGGTGGGGGGCAACCAGGTGTCATTCCAGGCATCTGGGTTTGGGCCCATGATGAGTACTTCCGTTTTGTTGGTGTTTAGTTGTAGGCAGCTGTTTTTCATCCATTTGGTGATGGCTTCCATGCTTCTTCGAAAGTTGTGTCTGGTGGTGTAGGGTTCGTTGGATAGGGAGAGGAGGAGTTGGGTGTCGTCTGCGTATGACACAATGTTGAGTCCGTAGGTTCTGACAATGGGGGCGAGCGGAGCCATGTAGATGTTGAAGAGCATAGGGCTGAGCGAGGACCCCTGGGGGACTCCGCAGGTGGTAGGTGTAGGGTCTGAGAGGAAAGGGGGGGGGGGATTCTGACCCGCTGCGTTCTGCCGGAGAGGAAGGAGTGGATCCAGTCTAGGGCCTTGTCTTGGATCCCTGCATCGTGGAGTCTGCGTATTAGGGTGCGGTGAGAGACTGTGTCGAACGCCGCTGAGAGGGGAACAACCTTTACAACGCAACTTTTACAACGCACTACCATTACAACTAAACTGTTACAACGCGAGTGCATTGACAACGCAGGTCATTACAACGCAAGTCTTTACATCGACTTGCACTAGATGGCGTGCTAACATTAAAAATAGTGTAGTTTACTATCCCAACACCTTCCCTACTGTTACGTGGACTGGAGTTAGAATAGTAAATTACACTTTTTTAATGTTAGCACGCCATCTAGTGCAAGTCGATGTAAAGACTTGCGTTGTAATGTCCTGCGTTGTCAATGCACTCGCGTTGTAAAACTTTCGTTGTAACAGCATGCGTTGTAACAGCATGCGTTGTAACGTCATACATCCCCGCTGAGAGGTCGAGGAGGATGAGGGCTGCTGTTTTTCCTTTGTCCGGTAAGGTACAGATGTCTGTTGCGGCGAGGAGGGCTGTTTCCGTACTGTGTTTTTTTCTGAAGCCGGATTGGGAGGAGTCGAGGATGTTGTGCTCTTCAATGAACGTGGCGAGTTGGCTGTTGATGGCTTTCTCAATGACTTTCGCTGGGAACGGGAGCAGGGAGATGGATCTGTAGTTTTTGAGGTCTGTGGGGTCCACCGAGGGTTTCTTCAGGAGGGGGTTGATCTCAGCATGTTTCCAGTCGTCCGGGAACGAGGCGGTTGCCAGGGAGCGGTTGATGGTGTGGCAGAGCATGGGTGGGATGGTGTCGGCGGCTCTGTTGAAAATGTGGTGGGGGCAGGGGACCGTGGGGGCCCCAGAGTGGATTGACTTCATCGTCTTCAGTGTGTCTTCGGTGGTGAGGGCTGTCCAGTTGTCAATCGCTGGCTTCAGGGTGTCGGGGGAGGGTTGCTGAGCGTTCAGTGTGTTGGTTGTCTTCGTCGAAGTTGTCGTAGATGCTCTTGATTTTGTGGTTGTAAAAGGTGCTGAGTTTGTCGCAGAGGTCTTGTGAGGGAGGGATGTCGGTGGACTCACTATTGGGTTGGGCGAACTCCTTGATGATGTTGAAGAGTTCTTTGCTGTTGTGTGCATGAGTGGAGATTCTGTCTTCAATCTTTTTTTTCCTCGTTTTTCTGATGAGTTGGTGGTGGGCGTTGGTGGCGCTCTGAAGTTGTTGTGGGCTTCTGTGGATTTGGTGTTCCTCCAATACCTCCTCATACCAATATGACTAGGCTGGAAAACAAGCAGTAAAAGAATGTCATTATTTATGGAACTTAATTCATTGTCTCTGCTTCTCCCCAGACTCTGAAGATTGTGACCGTACAAGCCAACTGTTCCGGGTTCTGCAGGACCTCGAGGATGCCCATCACTTGGCTGTGGAAGACTCATCAATGCTGGCTGCCAGGGACAAGAACCAATTATTGGAACTGCAGACATGACTTATGCCTATCAGTTGTTTGTATTGTATAAGATGCCAATAGTTTTATTTCTTTACATTAAAAATGAAGACTTAATCTGTAGAATGTATCAAGGCTGCCAAAATCATATGTAATTATAATGAAATTTCCTTTAAAGAAAATGGTGCTAATGTATGTTGTGTTTTTTCATACTTGTGTATTTTTGGGGTCTGTCTAATTTAGCAGCTGTGAAATGTGAGGTTGGGAGCATGTACCTCGTAGGTTTACCATGCACTCACTAAAAGGATCGTGCATGAGCATTACTGCAATAAATCTGCCCCAACTCTCTTCTGCTTGCTCGACCATGGGGAGCAGAAGATTGTTCATACACTATTTGCTGTTAACAAGCTTTGTTGCGTCGTCTAGAGCTTCTAACTTTTAGCCTGTGAAACCAGGTTGTAATCTCAGCTTCGGCTCAACATCTGGTTTTGGGCAAATCGCTTAATCTTCCTTTGCATCAAAAAGGTGAGATTCTGCTTCTCTTGTAAAGTTGTCGAATGCCCCCTGTTCAAGTTATATAAAACTAAAAAAAACACTATTTTTATCCAGCATTGTAGGTTATTCCGAGCAAAAGAGCAGGTAGGTAAGGCAAAAGAGCTTTTCAGCAGGTGCCATCTGCCATTCATGAAAGCTGAAACAGCGATTTCAAAGAAGCCACTTTTTAGGTCTTGCCTAGAAGACACTGGATGCGATAAACTTGTTGTAGGCTGACCAAAAACCTGTAGTGGGCTTACAGCCTGCCTATTGCTTATCATTAGTTGGCATGATTTATTCTTTTTTGCTTGCTTCTTATTCAATTATTTTTCTTGTCCCATCTTGAGCGGAACCAGGTTCTAGTCTCAGCCTCAGCTCAACATCTAATGATTTTAGACAATCGCTTAATCTTCCAGTGTATAACAAAGGTGAAGTTGTCAATGCCCACAGACTAAGTTCACTCTATTTACATCTTCAAAAAAAATACGCTTTTTAATCGAGCATAGTAGGTTATGCTGAGCAAAATGGCTGGTAAGGCAAAAGAGCTGGTGCAAGAGTTTCCATCTGACATTCATGACTTCCAAGGAGGCGACTTTTGAGGTTTCACCTAAGAGACACTGCAGCAGTCTTTTTTACGAGAAACCTCTTGGGGACTTACCAAAAACCTGCTTGCAACCTGACCATTGCTTACTACTAGTTAGCTTGATTTACTCTTTGTTGCTTGCTTCTTATTTGATTACTTTTCTTGTCCCATCATGTGTTTATTCCTCTCCAGGAGCATGGCCTCTTTATCATCCTTTTTGGGTCTCGCGAGCCAAAGGCTCGAAGAGACATTTTGTATGTGGGATTTTCAAAGTGCTACCCACAGTTTTGGCTGGCCTAAACCTTGAGTGCACAATCACATGCACGTGCACAGCTGCTCCCACTCCCCCCTCCCTTCTCTATAGCTTTCTTTCACTTTAGCCGCTGTGACCCTTGCATTCACCCCTCCCTTCTCACCCAGCCCTGATGCTCTGCTCGATTACTTTCACTTTCGCAGCTACAAACATTTCAAGCCTTTTACCGCCTTTGATTTTCTTTTATTTTGCTGAGCCTTGATTCATACGCGCTTGTTCCGATTTCAAGGGAAGTCTTACCGATCTTCAACTAACAGCATGCAGCCAAGCGTGAAGGATTATCGCTTGTACTTTCATTTCATATCATCTACAGCGCGTGTCCTCTAACGCATGTAAATAAATGTAAAGGCACGATCAGACAAACGGTAAGGATAATCGCTTGTGCTTCCATTCAACTTGGTCTTCAGCACGTGTGTTTGTTAGCGCGCAGCAGATTTTCATGTTTCCTCGCTCATGACTATACATCGACGCTTGCATCATGTTTCTCCATCTCTCCCTTCCTCCTATGTTGTCCTTAGTTAACTTTACATCACTCTCTGCTCCTTTGCCACACACTCATTTGTCCTCAGTGTATCGCCTTCACGCTTTGCTTCCACTGATAGCATAACATAACATAGTATAGCATAACAAAACAAAGCATAGCATAACAAAACATAGCACAGCATCACAAAACATAGCATAGCATAACAAAACAAAGCCTAGCATAGCAAAACACAACAAAACATAGCATAGCATAACAAAAAATAGTATAGCATAAAAAACACAACAAAAAATAGCATAGCATAACAAAAAATATCAAAACAAAACATAGCATAGCATAGCATAACAAAACAAAGCATAGCATAGCATAACAAAACATAGCATAGCATAACAAAACATAGCATAGCATAAGAAAAAATACCACAGTATTACAAAACTCAACAACACATAGCGTAACTAAACATAGCAAAACAAAGCAAAGCATTGCATACCAAAACACAACAAAACCTAGCATAGCATAACAAAACATAGCATAGCATAACAAAACATAGCATAGCATAGCAAAACAAAACATAGTATAACAAAAAACAAAACATAGCATAGCATCACAAAACATAGCATAGCATAGCAAAACAAAACATAGCATAACAAAAAACAAAACCTAGCATAGCATCACAAAACATAGCATAACAAAACAAAGCATAGCATAACAACACACAACAAAACAGCATAGCATAAAACATAGCATAGCATAACACAACATAGCATAGCATAACAAAATATAGCATAACAAAACATAGCATAACATAACAAAACGTAGCATAACTAAACACAGACACAGGGCAAAATGTAAAGTACTGTGGTGGGGGAGGGAGGGGAGCGCGCACAAGCCCAAAGACGTGCAAGCCCGCTCCATTCATCAGCTTTTGCATGTTATAAAATCCACAGTAGTTTAATACACCATAACATAGCATAACATAACAAAACATAGCCTAGCCTAACATAAAATAACAGCATAACATAACAGAACATAGCTTAACATAACAAAACATACCATTACATAACATAATAAAACATAGCCTAGCGTTGCATACCATTGCATACCATACCATAACTTAACAAAACATAACATAACATAACATAACAAAACATAGTCTCGCCTAACATAACATAACATAACAAATCATAACATAGCATAACAAAACATAACATAGTATAGCATAACATAACATAGTATAGCAGAACAAAACAAAGCATAGCATAACAAAACATAACAAAACATAGCATAGCATCACAAAACATAGCATAGCATAACAAATCAAAGCCTAGCATAGCAAAACACAACCATTGCATAGCATACCATAACTTAACAAAACATAACATAACATAAAAAAACATAGCCTCGCCTAACATAACATAACATAACAAATCATAACATAGCATAACAAAACATAACATAGTATAGCATAACATAACATAGTATAGCATAACATAACATAGTATAGCATAACAAAACATAACAAAACATAGCATAGCATCACAAAACATAGCATAGCATAACAAAACAAAGCCTAGCATAGCAAAACAAAGCCTAGCATAGCAAAACACAACCATTGCATAGCATACCATAACTTAACAAAACATAACATAACATAAAAAACATAGCCTCGCCTAACATAACATAACATAACAAATCATAACATAGCATAACAAAACATAACATAGTATAGCATATCATAACATAGTATAGCATAACATAACATAGTATAGCATAACATAACAAAACATAGCATAGCATCACAAAACATAGCATAGCATAACAAAACAGTATAGCATAAATAACACAACAAAAAATAGCATAACATAACAAAAGTATCAAAACAAAACAGCATAGCATAATAAAGCATAGCATAACAAAACAAAGCATAGCATAGCATAACAAAACATAGCATAGCATAACAAAACAGCATAGCATAAGAAAAAATAACATAGCATAACAAAACTCAACAACACATAGCATAACAAAACAGCAAAACAAAGCAAAGCATTGCATAACAAAACACAACAAAACGTAGCGTAGCATAACAAAACATAGCATAACAAAACATAGCATAGCATAGCAAAACAAAACATAGCATAACAAAACATAGCATAGCATCACAAAACATAGCATAACAAAACATAGCATAACAAAACAAAGCATAGTATAACAAAACACAACAAAACATAGCATAGCATCGCAAAACATAGCATAGCATAACAAAACAAAGCATAGCATAGCAAAACACAACAAAGCATAGCATAACAAAACATAGCATAGCAAAACATAGCATAGCATAACAAAACACAACAAAACATAGCATAGCATAACAAAACACAACAAAACATAGCATAGCATAGCTAAACAAAACATAGCTTAGCATAAAAAACATAGAATAGCATAGCATATCAAAACAAAACATAGCATAAAAAAGCATAGCATAGCATAAGACAACCCAACAAATCACAGCATAGCATAACAAAGCATAGCATAACAAAACATAGCATAGCAAAACAAAACATAGCATAACAAAACAAAGCATAGCATAACAAAAAACAACAAAACATAGCATAGCATCGCAAAACATAGCATAGCATAACAAAACATAGCATAGCATAGCAAAACACAACAAAACATAGCATAGCATAACAAAACACAACAAAACATAGCATAGAATAACTAAACAAAACATAGCATAGCATAACTAAACAAAACATAGCATAGCATAAAAAACATGGAAGAGCATAGCATATCAAAACAAAACATAGCATAAAAAAGCATAGCATAGCATAACAAAACATAGCATAGCAAAACACAATCCCAACATAGCATAGCTTAACACAACACAACAAATCACAGCATAGCATAACAAAACACAACAAAACATAGCATAGCAAAACAAAACCTAGTATAACAAATCAAAGCATAGCATAACAAAACACAACAAAACATAGCATAGCATCACAAAACATAGCATAGCATAACAAAACACAACATAGCATAGCATAACAAAAAATAACATAACAAAACAAAACATAGCATAACAAAGCATAGCATAACAAAACACAACAAAACGTAGCACAGCATAACTAAACAAAACATAGCATAGCATAACAAAACAAAACATAGCATAGCATAACAAAACATAGCATAACGACGCATAGCATAACAAAACATAGCATAACAAAACATAGCATAACAAAACACAACAAAACATAGCATAGCATAACAAAACATAGCTAAACAAAACATAGCATAACAAAACATAGCATAACAAAACACAACAAAACATAGCATAGCATACCAGAACATAACAAAACATAGCAAAGCATAGCATAGCAAAACAAAGCATAGCATAACAAAACACAACAAAACATAGCATAGCATAACAGAACATAACAAAACATAGCAAAGCATAGCATAGCAAAACAAAACATAGCATAACAAAGCATAACAAAACACAACAAAACATAGCATAGCATAACAAAACATAGCATAGCCTAACAAAACATAGCATAGCCTAACAAAACAACACATAGCATAGCAAACACAACAAAACATAGCATAACAAAACAAAACATAGCATAACAAAACATAGCATAGCATAACAAAACAAAGCATAGCATACACAAAACATAGCATAGCATAACAAAACATAGCATAGCATAACATAACACAAGAAAACATAGCATTAAGTTTGATAAACTCATAGTAGCGGGCTAGCTAGCTTTAACGGGCAGTGAGTGTAAGCAACTCCGTAAACCCAGAAGCAGTCACTCGGTCACCTTTGCTCTTGTATTGCAGTGGCTTCGTTTATTAAACAGTGCCCATATTTATACTGTTAGCACTTTACTTGTGCAAATTTCAGGGCTCACAACACTTTGATGAATCGAAATTCACAACAGAGGCTGTTAAGTTCGTGCTATATAGAACCCTAAGGATAAATAAAAAACATTGCCATTTACAATGTGAATAGCTCCAACAAGCACAAGACCTTTTTCAAAGTACAAAACATTGCCATTTACAATACCAATAGCTCCAGCTCCAACAAATGCGAGACCTATTGCACTTCCAATGCTTGTTATTGGTTGACTTGTATTCTTTCACTGCTCGCTTTGTACTTGTTGAGTAATCCCTTTATGAGAGTGCTTGTGTTTTCCAGCTTTCTCCCTTGTGCGCTTCTCCTCCCACCTTCTTTCGCATTCCATCCTGCTCTCACCCTTGCATGTTGTTCGGTCTCCTGTGTGCTTCTCTACCCACACGCTGTTGCTTTCTCCCTTGTGTGCTCCTTTTCTCCTTCTCCCCAACACAGCTTTAACTTTAATTATCCTCCCAGCCCCCACTCTTCTTTCCTACCATTGATCTCTTATTTAACTATAATTTTTTATCCATTACGTTTTTGGGATGGCAGAGAAGCAGATTGCTGCTGGACCCTCCGCTTTACAAACAAAGAGCTTTCGTGATACTCCAGTTTATTTTAATTCACCAATCTAGCTTGGATTGGTAAATAAAAAAATGGTGTCATTGTGTCATGGAAAAGACGTGGCTTTGTCATCACTGCTTTTTTTCTTTTGACAGCATTTATAAAAATGCTTTGGCCTGTACTGTACAGCGTTGCCAAATGCATTGGTCTTGCCAATAATTGCCAATAATTGTTTTTTGCTGACAGGTATATGGGTTATTTTACTACAAGCAAAACGCACTCGGATGCATGCTTGTTCATTTGTCTTTTGGCATTAGCCATCAGGGTAGTCCACTGTTGCAATATGGCTCCTGCAGTCAGTGCTTTGTTATGAATTCTTCAGCCCGTCTCCACTGTGTCTGTAGCTCTGATGTGTTTACCTTTGATGGCGGCGATCTTTATTATGGCGCCTCCCTGCAGCCTCCCAGTGTGACAATACTAGCACCCGCTTCCGCATTCATTCATGTTGAGCTTAAACTAAAGATGCTCGGGATGAAGGACCATGTAAGTAGGTTATAATGAATCATAGACTTTTGTGTCAAGTTCGTCAATGCACAGTTTCTGAATGTTTTCTTTTTTGAGTCATGTATTAACTAATGCCTATCTATTTATAGATAATTAATATTCACTTTGTATTTTGTGATACAATGGTGTTAAACTACGCACATTCAATAAACTGAACAGAGTAACTTTGGTTTAGGTGAACCCTCATTTTTCTGTTTATTTCTAGGTAATCACAGTTACCAATAATAACATAAATGTGTTAGGTAAAGTGGGTTTGCATTATTCTGGTCTAAGGATGTCTGGCCAAAGTAACTTGGGGTTTCACCATCCTCGGGGGGAAAAAACACCCAAAATCGGGGTTTAATAACATATGCCAAATAACAATGGTTTAACTAGTACACAGACTAGAGTACAGTTTTCTTTTTATATAGAAACGTTAATTTAATACTTGGTGCAATCTAAACGGAATTATCCCAACAGTGCTTCTTTGGCCAGTCAGAAAAACCTGCTAGAGAAGCTAACAATACAGTCCAGTTTGATAAACAGGACTGGCAATCTTGTACCCAGCTTTGCCACACAAGCACTGTTAGACCTGGCATCTTTGGCGTGGGTCTCCCTTCCTCTCTACTCTCCCTATCTTTTATATTGGCTGGATTTAGATATTCTGGGCGCCGTGCCACTGCTACTCAGTGCCACAGCGCAAATGCTCCCTGTATATAAATGATTGTATGAATTAGGATAACTATAATACCTACATCGCTGTAGCCTGTTTCAATAGTGAGTTACCTTCCATTTCACGATCCATTCTCATAGGCCAGGATGGGCTGGTTAAAGATTGCTTTCTATCATCCTATCGGGCCCTAGGAACCTGATAGGACCCTCGAGTTTGATACGTATATCCTCAGGACATTGAGGGGCACCTTTTAGTAAGGACCGTTTATATATTGCATGTGTTGAAATGCCTCTTCTGAAAACACGGTAGTTTCTTGCCTAAGCTTTACTGTAGGCTGTTGCGCGTATGTGTATTGGCCATCTGGTTTTGGAGCAGCAGGGCCAGCTGGGTCAGACCTGAATGGAGAGAGAGATTGGTATTCAGAGCATGGGGAGGGGTGACTCTTTGATCTTAGCAGTGCCGTGCCTGGCAAGGTGAATGATGACTCCACCTCCCACTGGGTGTCTGATAGCAGACCCCCTCATTCTGAAAGGGCAGGATGTCACCTCGTAAACCAAGTGCTCCCTGACCCCACCAAACTGGTTCTGATCGAAGTCAGTGATTTGCAACCTTAGAGAACAAAGACTTTTTAGGTATAAAATGCTGCTCTGGAACTTTGGCCAAGTGTGTTCCTTCTGGATCTCAAGACGAAACTCTGTCCGAGTGAACAGAGGAAAGGACTTTGCAACTTTCATCAAGCTTGCCAAAGAAACTACCCGAGGGCCTAAATCGGGAGCGCCTCCTGCAGAAGTCTCAGGGACATTAGACTTCACCCCGTCCGCCGTCGGAATTCCTGTGCGAGGAGTTCTGCTTGCAGGTGAGGCCTCCATCAAGTAATCCGGAGCCTCTAGTTCTACTGTGAGGACCGCGGACTGGGCGCTTCTGAACTTTTGCTAAACCTGTCCGGGCCACTGCAGCTAAGAGAGAGCTGCCGCCGCCGAGAGCCTGCCTGAATAGGAATTGAGACTTTCTAAACTTTCGCTGAACATGTGCGGGCCGCTGCAGCTAAGGGAGAGCTGCCGCCGCTGAGTGCCCGCCTGACTCTGAACCTTTGAACCTTCTTGCTAAACCTGTGTGGGCCGCTGCAGCTAAGAGAGAGAGCTGCCGCCGCTGAGAGCCCACCTAAATCTGTATCTTCAAACCTTTCGCTGGATCCGTGTGGGCCGCTGCAGCTAAGAGAGAGCTGCCGCCGCTGAGAGCCCGCCTGAATCGGCACCTTCGGACCTTCCACTGAATCTGCATGGACCGCTGCAGTCGAGAGAGCGCTGTGGCCTCTGAGCTTCCGCCGTGGTTCCGCCTGGTCGAGACCCTAAATTGGCCCGTGGGCCGCCACAGCTAAGAGAGAGCTGCTGCCGCTGAGTGCCCACACCCTTTGCTACTGTGCACCATCGTAATTCGTCCCGTGGGCCACCGCAGCCAAGAGAGAGCTGCTGCCTCTGAGTGCCCACACCCTTTTGCTACCGTGCATCATCGTGATTTGTTCAGTGGGCCGCCGCAGCTAAGAGAGAGCTGTGGCCACTGAGCGCCTGCACCATTGACAACTTTGCATCCTTGGGATTTGTTCTGTGGGCCGCCGCAGCTAAGAGAGAGCTGCTGCCGCTGGGAGCCCTCCACGTAGCTGCACAACGAGAGTCATCGCCACCACCAGCCCCGGCCGCCGCGGCCGGGCGCTGCTGCTGCCACTGAGCGCCCGCCTGCCCCTGAGTGCCCGAACCACCGTGAGTACACGCTGCAGACCTCAGCCCCCAAGACCTGTGGTCGCTGGGAGTCCGCCTGTCACGTCTCCGCTTCTTCCAGAAGCTGCATGCTGTAGTGCGCAACGGGTCACATAGGCCCCGGCCCTGAACTCAGCCCGTGTCCCGTGGGTGAATACGTTGTTGTCTCTTTTAGTCCCTATGGATTGACATGAATTGTAGTTGTTGAAACGCTTTGAGAGTCTTTGAGTTAACCTGTTGGATAAAGATATTATTTTTCTATATCTACCTGAGTTGTGTCCTTTTGTCGTGTCGTTACTGCCTAATTGTACATGGCCATAAATGCTTCACACACTGCCTCTGAAATAGGCCTAACTGCTCGTGCTACGTTACCACAGGGTTGAGCAGGGGTTATCAAAGGGGGTAGCCCACTTGCCCTGACTTAGGAAGAAGGGTCCCTATTTGGACATTGGCGCCAGCCATGGCCAACTAGAGACCCCTATTTCTAACAGGCACCATATAGAAGCCCTCTGTCAGATATTTGCCATGACCTATCTGAGACTGGTCCCCTTACTTATATGGGAAGGTGTAATTGTCTGACTGACATATGCAAGATATAATTGGGGAATTTGGCAAGAAAGCTTTGCAGGTCTCCACTATCAGAGATTAAAGTACTCTATAGTCTCAAAGGCAGCCTGGTCCCTTATGTAGGAATTCGGCCTCTGATCAGCTATGTGTCTGCCAAGCTTCCTTATTTAACACAAAATCGTCTTTAGCATCTGACACAGAAATGCCCTGTGCATTCTATGGGTGTGTTGATGACCCTGGTGATGCGCTTGTGGGACTTTCTTTGATGTGACGAAAGAACCTCAATGTGACACAGGATGCTGTATACCTAGCAGGCCCTGCACATGCAACACCATGCACAGGATGTGTGTATGTACCTGCCTACCCCCAATTTCCATAATGGGCTGTGCTTGATATCCCAAGGGCAAATGAGGCACCCCGGGTGGGCAGTAACTCAAACAAGACCTTGGATGCAGCGTTGTAAGCTTGTGTAAGCTTGTAGTTAAACACCACAGTTAAGAGGCCATAGAATACACCCAGTAGACCAAGATGCCAATTTTCCTCTAATAACTGCAATCTTGGACGCTCCTTTAGATAAGAAATATTGAGTCTCAAGAACGTGGCTATCACCTTCTAATTGTGCAAGTCCACCACGAATGGCCTTCAATACACCTGATTGCTTTGCGATGCATGTACAACAGATAACCACTTGCAGGGCCTCCCAAAGGCTGGACAGAGTCCACTGAACCCAAGATATTAGCAAAATACTCCAGAATGTCTTAATGGACCTCCTTGCGGAGAGCCGCATCTCACAGCGCCCCAGGAGGTATGCGCCAGGAGAAGGCACGAGCGGTAGTCTGAGGAATGAGAAGTTCTAGCAGGACGGGAACGTGGTCAGAGGGTGCGCGGCATATGCGGCACTCTCGTGACCCGGGTGTGGACGTCTCGCGAGATTAACCAATAGTCTATTCTGGACCTTGCATTATGAGGTGTAGTGATGCATGTGCCCTCTGTTCTACCAGTTTGCGAGTGTCTCCATATGTTTTGAAGATGATTATTTTGGATGATTGTTTTGAGTATCAATGCATCGTTAGGGTGTGGGTGACAGGAAACCCCAGATGGGTCCAGTCAGTCGTCCAATGTCACATTAAAGTCACCAACCCACAGTATTGCCCCGGTGCCAAGGCTGGCAATCTGCTGCCAGATCTCTGAGAAAAACCCATGATCGTCAATAAAGGGACCATAGACGGCAGCAAAAATAACAGGTTGTGTAAAGTGCCTGCAAGAAAGACATAGCGACCGCAGTCATCACTAATAGCATAGCCCAGTTGCCATGGTATGCCTTTGCGCAATAGAATGACTACACCTCTGGCATAGCCAGAATTCAGGTAGGTGTAGGATTCACCTCACCAACTGGTGCGCAGCCCCAGGGCAGAAGAGTGTGTAAATTGGAGCTCCTAAAGGAAACAAATGTCTACCTGGTGTCTGACGGGATTGACATGAACCAGTCGTGCTTTCCTGGGGTCACTGAGCCCAGAAATATTCCATGTATAACATTTGGTTGCTGCCATGTCAGTGTAAAGGGGATGTATGGGCAGGCAAGCAGAGTGAGTCAGGGAATATATGTCATGTAAAAAGGTAGGGAAGGAGGAATAGCACATGAATGTGGTCGAAAAAAGGGCCGGTACAACAGTAAACAGCACTCATGAAAAACAATCCAAGCCCACCCCCCTCTCACTCCACCCCCAAACTTGGTTGAGTCAAGCAGCACCACCCCTCACCCCTCACCCCAACACCCCACTATGAATGGAACAAAAAATCCAAGAAATATCCCTGGAAGTAGAAAGTAGCCGGGCGGTCGACCCAGCCAAGAAATGACAGGGTGGCCGAATGGGTATGAGACACCTGATAGTTAGTCAGCGGGCCCATCATTACTCTTTGAAGTATCTGTGGGCACAGCTGCCAGGTCCAGGACCAAGAATGGAGCTGCCTTGTGAGCAGGTTCAGTGACCAAGTAGATTGGCTTGTCACATGCGTCAGGAGATCAAAAAATCTGTATCTGTCTCTGAGATGGTCTTTTCTGTGGCTGCGTGGCACAGCCGGGGGCGTAGGTTTCTTGGCAGTGATGTGTTTAGCGGACTACAGAGCTTATTTGGCGTCTGTAAAAAAAAAAAGGGCCTTTCCTTTAAAGGGAATGCAGAGCTTAGCTGGATAGAGGAGAGCTTGGGGGATCTCTGCCTGTTGAAGGAGTCTCTTGGTGGGCAAAAACTACTGCCGGCCACCTTGTACCGTGAAAGTGAAGTCCGGATATAATGGAAGTATGTTAAGCTGATGTTGAATCTTTAGACTTTCTCAGGGCAGCGGCAGGACCATTTCCTATCCCAGTAGTTCAGAAGTCTTGCGACTATTGGGTGGGCTGGAGCACACAGGGGGGAGGCCACGGTCCAAGCGGGTGGTGCACTCTCTCACTATGAAGATGATCCAGATCAGGGCATATAAATCCTCCTTACTTCCACGGATAGAGTAAATTCACAGTTACACGCACATACACTCATCATACACTTGGGCCCATTTCACTAACATACACTCAATTACTCTATTACCACTAAACCTGTGGGAAGAAAACCCTTCTAAACACCCTGCATCTGCATCAAGGTCGATAAGACCTAATTGGAACTGTCTCGATTCATGATTTAAACAACAATCTAAACAACAATAATCAAAATAGAGTACTCAATAATAGACAAGAAATAACCACCAACACTGTATTTTAAAATTATGGTACTTTATCTAAAAATTAGTTCAAATAGAAAATCAATTCAAAATAAATCATTATTCTCATAATTACCTATTCTAGCTAAATGTCAAAATGGGTCAGGACAGTTCTCTCAGTATAAATCTCCCGAGTCGCCGTCCTCACAGCTTCGATCCTCACCAACGCAGATTTGGGAAGAAGTGGCATAGACCCCGTTCTAGACTAACAATATTTATAATAAATCTAACAAAAGAAAGCAACATAAAATGTTTAAAATGTCCGCTGAACCGCTGAGCAGAGCGAGAAGGAAAGGATGTAGCATCGCTACATTTGGAAAATCTCCGCTCAGAAAAATCACAAAAATAAAAAGACGGAAGAAGAGGACTCAAATTTACAAATGTTTCTTTTTACATCCGCATTTCCTCGGAACCAGCATTGTGATCACAAAGTTCATTGTGGCTCCCTTGTCCTCCAAGGTTGCTTGGACGTCCGCCCAGAACTGCTGTCCTCACGGAAAATTTCTAAACCAGGCGAAGACTGTGGTCAGATGACTCTCGACCAGGTTCAGCAAGGCCTTCTCATCAAAATTTCATCACCCGAATGTAGGCTTTAAACGGCAGCCATTTTTTTACTAGGCCAAAACGTATCATCTTAATTAAAAGAGACAAAAACAACGTTACCACAGCATAGTGATTAAACAGTGTTAACCCCACTAATACCCTTATGTGTATGTAATTATCTAGCCTTTGCAACACAAGAAAAGCATTAGTACACGTTATTTCAAAAGCGTTTTTGTGCTTTAAAATAAACAGCACTCAGCAACATTTATTTAATAAACATGCACATTATTAGTAAGCAACATAACCGCATTCCCACGTGTAGTTTTCTCTTATTAGTACGTATTAATTAATCACATTTACACAAAACAAATAATTAGTAATTATAAATTAATAATTTTAATTTCACCACGTATAGACAAACTGAAGCTTCAAAACCCGATAAATTTTCAACAGAAAACTCTGCTCCAGCAATCCCCCCTTTGGTGATTTTATCACCAAATAAACAACCCAAAAAAAAAAAAAATTTAGTAAAATTTAATCCCAATTTTTAGGAGAAACTGGAAATGTCTTTTCTTTTTCACAACACTAGACACCAGACTCCCTTTCATCATCCCTCTTTGTTTCCAAATAAACACTCTCCCTCAATTCTTCTAATTCTATTTCTTGTGGTTCTCTTTTCACCTTTTATTTCTCTTTTCATTATTTCTTTTAATTAATTTCTTTTTCCCTCCCCTGTTTTTACAACACACACACACCAATCTTA
Source organism: Triturus cristatus (assembly GCF_964204655.1). Classification (NCBI taxonomy): domain Eukaryota; kingdom Metazoa; phylum Chordata; class Amphibia; order Caudata; family Salamandridae; genus Triturus; species Triturus cristatus. The sequence continues at coordinate 990,457,091 of NC_140584.1, read as the reverse complement.
GTATCAATAAAGCAACAATTATACAAGTCAAAGGAAACAATATCTTACCTATAATAGTACTACCTATTTTTGCAATAAAATTCTTAACAGCAACTATTTTATTAGCTATTTTAGTCCAAATACTCTCAGCTTCTAGTGGTACTAATTCTTCATGCAAATCAGTAATATTTTTGATATAGACCTTCAGGTCTTTGCTTTCGTCAGGAATGTAAGTGCAACAATGTTGAACTTTCAACATTCCACAAACTCCACCCTCCTTAGCTAATAGAATATCAAGGGCAAGTCGATTTTGCATAGACATGGCACGTACGGCAATTAACTCCGTATTCACCAAAAGAAACCCTCCAGCGGTATTTGTCGATAAGCGATCAACCACTGTTGATAGTTTCCGAATTCCATAAGCATTCAAAGAAATTCCCACTGCTGGAATTAAAGCTCCAAAAATGTCACCCACTATTTCTGACCAAGTTTCTCTCTTAAAACGCGTTAGTAAATTAATATGTTCTACATCTTCTATTCTATCTATATGAAAATCTTTGGAAAGACCAGGCCCACATAACACGTGCCATACCAATGGTCAGGCAACTTGTAATAAGCCTTGTTCCCACAAACATAATACACTCCTGGGAAAACTGGATCTTCTCCACCTCTGAAACCCCATCCTGTTGCAATGAAGTATGTATCATGACACTCACTAGTCCCAACAAAATATGTATCATATTGGGATTTCCTTCTTGTAATGCACAGCTTACCCTTCTGTGGTGCATCTAAAGCTAAAGTTGGACTAGCTCCATTTCTCAATTCTTTTCCCATCTCAATGTCCCAAATTGTCTCACTCACTTTGTATTTCCCTGCCTTTTCATGCATGCTCATTCTCCTTTCCTCTACCATGTTTAGGAAAGCTTTCTCCTCTTCTTTCAGACTGCAAGTTAAATTATTCTTAAAAATGTAATCTAATGTTAATTCTTCTTTCTCAATAAAAATCTCACCAAAAATGTTAGCTTCTTTAGCTGGATTCAGCTTTTTGTTCATAGGCAAGTGCCCAAAAATACTATCTTTGTTAGACATCTCATAATCTAGTTTCCCTAACAAATAAAAAACACTACTTAATACACTACATGAAATTCCATACGTAGCTGGTAAATGGTGATAAGTAACACCCTCTAAAACGGATGTAGGTAACTGCATACATACGTAGCAATCCCTAACTTCCATTGTTTTCACATATTCATACAACAACTTTGAAAAAACATTACTAGAAAAATCATTAATTGACCTATCTTTATGTATGTAAGTATTACTAATTCTAGTTGGAACTACTTTTTGTGAACTCTTCTCTACATCAGTCACATTTTCTTTGTGTATCTCAAATGTACCTATTGTAACTCTAAAAGTAACTAATAAAGCTAATACACCCCATAGTAGCATCAACAATGCAGTACAGCAACAGCACATTCTACACCATCTTTTCAAAAAGGCACATTTACTTTGGTTATTCTCTATGTTAGCCATTTTACTACTTTGACCTTGTCTTTTGACTTAGCCTCTACTACTCCACTACTGAAATTTTTTGAACTCTGTATTTTTCAAACAATTAATTTTCAGACTTTCTTCTTTTCACTTTTCTCCAAGTGACTTCTTCTATTCATTCAATTTGGATACTTGTCATTCTTCACTTCAACTTCTTCGACATCAAATTGTATTAGATCTCCAACAAAATCCTCAGTATCCGACTTTTCTCCAATGTCAGTCAAGATTACTTTCAGGATTTCACCTGTACCTTCCTCAACCACTTCACGTATGGCCTCCTCTGGATTTCCCTGACTTTCTGCCTCTTCACCTTCAGACAGTGCCACGTACATCCATTCCGGCGACCTATACTTCTGGTTAGGTTTTCTTATCCTCTTGATTTCTTCTGGTTCCTTTGACTCTTTTCTCTTTTCACCTTTTGCTGAATTCTGACTCGATACCTCATTCACTTGTTCAGCTTTCAAGGTATTTGCTCTTATCAGTCTGTATCTCAGCTTCTTTATTCTGTTGTTAGGCCAAAGATCTCCTCTTATAACCTTTTTCGGCCTTATTTCTTTATTATTTCTTTCTCCAATCCAAGTTCTCTTTCTCAGAACTCGACCATTTTCACTCTCATCCGGTTCTGTTTCAAATGCCTCTTGTCCTTCAGCAGTTTTCTTTCGCTCCACAGTCTTTTTCACCACTATTTGAGACTTCCCTATTTCTGTCCCTCCTCGGGTCTCCGACACGCAATCTTCTTGCTGTCTACTTGTCCCTTCACCTAACTTATCAGGAATATTCCCTACACCTCCTCGGGGGTCTTCCGCAATCTGTCCCTCTCGATCTTCTTCTGACCCTACTTCTTCAAGTGTAATCTCAAGTGGTTCTTCAATCTCAATCTCCTCTTCTGATTCAGGAGTAGTCTCTGTGGAATTGCTCTTTTCTCTTCTTTTTCCTCCACTGCTTTTTGGAACTTCAGGCTCTCTCACAGAATCTGATCTCCCTTCTGAGACTCTCAATGGTTCTCTTGAAGCCTTTTCTGCTTCTTTTTCTGAACTTTGATTCTTTCTCACTGTTTCTAAGTCTTCATCATCACTTGAATCTGACTCTTCAAAATACTCCTTACCAGTCCCTTCTTTTGGGTTTGGAACTCTCAGAGTATGACTCGCATGTACCCAGTTTTTCATACCAGCACACTTCACTGTAGTTGTCGTAGTCAGAATAACTTGTCTCGGCCTTCCCCACCTTGGAACCAAGCAATTTCTTCTTCTGTGCACTTTAATCCTCACCCAGTCCCCTGGACTCAGATCATGAGCTTGCTTCTTCTCAAGTGTGGTAGCTTCTTCTCCAACCTGGTGAAACACAGAATGAACTGCGTCAGCCAGGCCTTTACAGTAATCCAAAATCATGTCATCAGTTATTGTCATCAACTTATTGACAGGTACAAATGCATGACGCATTGCACGTCCCATCAAGATTTCATGTGGACTTAAACCAGTAGTTCTATCTGGAGTAGATCTAATAGTCATTAGCACTAGAGGCAAGACATCAGGCCATTTCATTCCAGTGGCTAAACACATCTTACCAATCCTGTTCTTGATTGTGCCATTCATCTGCTCAACCACGCCAGAAGCCTCTGGCCTGTAAGCACAATGTAGCTTCTGCTGTATGCCCAATGCTTCACAAATCAAACTCATGAGCTCATTATAGAAGTGTCCACCTCTATCAGACTCAATCGTTACTGGAAACCCGTACCTAGGAATCAACTCTCTTAACAGTAACTTTGCCACCGTTATTCCATCATTTCTCCTAGTCGGATAGGCCTCCACCCATCTTGAGAACAAACAGACCACCACTAGAACATACCTCAATCTGTTCACTTGGGGCATTTCAATGAAATCAATCTGCATTCTCGTAAAAGGACCACCTTCTCTGCCTATCGTTCCCAGACTCACCACTGTCTTTTTCCCAGTGTTAAATTGCTGGCAAATCAAACATCTTTGACAGATGCTCTCTGCAATTGTCCTGAACTTTGCATTGTACCAGGTTTGTTTAAAAGACCTGATTATCGCATCCCTTCCCAAATGTCCCTGGCCATGATACATCCTTGCCATTGTCGACAGCATAGAGTTAGGCATGACTGGTCTGCTATCTCTATAGACCCAAACATGGTCTGTTTCTCTCGGGGCACAACCTGCCTTGATCCAGTCTTTCTTTTCTTCCTTTCCTGCCTCATCCTGCAACTGTTTCACTTCATCCCACGTTTCTAGGACATTAGTAAACATCACAGAACAAAAAGACATTTCCCCTTCTCGTTCCCGATTAATCGATTGATTGTTTTTCACACAATACTGAGCAATGTCATTTGCATATCTATTGCCAACAGTTACAAAATCATCTCCTTGTCCATGAGCAGCACATTTCACAACTGCTAATTCTTTAGGCAGCTGTATTGCCTCAAGTAATTTCCCAATCACTTCAGCATTCTTTATTGGAGTCCCACTCGACGTCAAGAAACCTCTCTGCAGCCAAAGTTGGCCAAAATCATGCACAACTCCAAATCCATACTGACTATCAGTCATCACAGTCACTCTCAAATCTTTCCCAATTTCACAAGCTTTTGTCAATGCCACCAATTCAGCAACTTGTGCAGATTTCACTCCTTTCAATGATGATGCTTTCATTACTTCTGAAACCTTGCACACTGCATATGCCGCACTCAGTACACCCTCATCATTCCTCAGGCATGATCCATCCACAAACAGCACATGATCACTTTCAAGCAAGGGAAGATCCCTTATGTCTGGTCTCGGTTTTGTACAGTAATCCAGCACATCCAAACAATTGTGATCATCTTCTGTCTTCACACCCACATTTTCAATATCCGGCAACAATGTCGCTGGATTCACATTCACACATCTCTCAAGAGTCACATTTGATGCTCCCAAAATGACTTTCTCGTATTTTGTCAGCCGACTATGTGACATGTACTGAGTTCTGCTTCTTGTCAAAAGAATTGCCACATTATGAGGTACGAATACCCTTTCAGGATATCCCATTATGATTCCCTCACTCTGTTCCAGACTTCTGCATGTTGCAGCCACAGATTTCAGACAACCTGGTAAACCCACAGCTACAGGTTCAAGTGTCGATGAGAAGTACGCAATAGGCCTTCTCAGTAGTCCATGTTTCTGGATTAACACTGAAAGTGCACATCCATTTCTCTCACTGCAGTACAACTCAAACTCTTTTTCATAGTCTGGCATACCCAAAGCAGGTGCTTCACACATTCTGCTCTTCAGCTCCTCAAATGCTGCCATTTGTTCTCCATCTAGATCCAATGGGTCTGTCATCTCACTTTTTGTCAGCTTAATCAGTGGCTTTGCTATCAGGGAGAAATTAATTATCCACTGACGACAATAACCCACCATACCCAGGAACATTCTCACTTCCCTCTGGGTCTTTGGGGCTTTCATTTCGCTGATGATTTTGATCCTGTCATCAGTCACCTTTCTCAGACCTTTTTCAATATTGTGTCCAAGATAATGCACCTCTTTCTTGCAAAATTGCAATTTGGCTGGAGATACCTTTAATCCTCCATCTGCCAGATGATTCAGTAAAGCTATGGTATCTACTTCACAAGCTTCACGTGTCTTTGATGCCACAAGTAGGTCATCAATATACTGCACTAGTACTGAGTTTTCAGGCATGATCAAACTCTCCAATGACTTTTTCAATAACTGATTGAATATCGAAGGACTCTCTGTATACCCCTGTGGGATACGACACCATGCTAAAATACGCTGGCCAAACCTAAATGCAAAAATCGGCTGGCTGTCATGATGCAATGGAATTGAAAAGAAAGCATGACACAAATCAATCACTGTGTACCACTCAGCATCATGTGGAATCTGATACAAAATCACTGACGGATTTGGCACAATAGGACAACATGCCACCACAATTTTGTTAACTTTTCTCAAATCCTGTACAATCCTGAACTTCCCATTAGGCTTCTTTAGCCCCATTATCGGTGAATTACACGGACTACTCAGTAGTTCTCTCAAAACTCCTTGCTGAATCATTTTCTCAATAATAGGAGTTATTCCTTCAATTATTTCTGGTGTCATTTTGTACTGAGGAATGTTAGGATAAGTACTCTTTCACTGAAATTTTCACAGGATCTACATTATTCATCAATCCCACATCCTCTACAGTAAAATCCCAAACTGTTCTCTTTACTGTGTCTCTCAGCTCGTGAGGCAAATCCTCCGGATCAAACACAGCATATGCACCAACCATTTCACTCTCTCTATTTCCTAGAGTCATTCGGTACAAAACATCCTCATCTGGTGTTTCAAAAGCTATTCCATCCGGTGTACAAACAATTGTACAGTTCATCTTACAAAGCAGATCCCTGCCTAATAAGTTCACTGGACTAGTGTCACAGACAATAAATCTGTGCATGTCTGAAAATTTCCCTATTTGTACTCTTACTGGTTCAGTAAGACGTGTCCTGATTTGTGTATTTGCTACACCAACTACTTGGATTGCTTCATCCGAGAGAGGAAGATTCCTAATATCTGTTGACCTGACAGTTGATCTTGTCGCACCTGTGTCTACTAAAAAAGTAACACTTTCTTCATTTATTTTCCCATCCACAAATGATCCTGCCTGGTCTATTTCTAGAGTTGCACCAAGTATGCACTCTTCCTCCTCTCTTCGGCACCGTCAATAATCACCTTCAGACTCACTCCCTTCATTCTTTAACAAGTACTGTTGTACCTGGTTAGAACGTCTTTGTTTGTTTACCTGCTCATCATTGTAGAATCCTGAATCCTGATTGTACTTTTGTGACCCTCTATTCTGCGGCAAGGGCGGTTTTGGCTCTTGACTCTGCTGTCTCACAACAGAAGATTGTTGCTGCTGTCGATTATTCCCTTCGTTCTGCACCTGTTGATTTAAGGGTTTACCCTCATTATTCACTAATGGTGGATTTGTACATTCAGATCTCCAATGTCCCAGTTGGCCACAGTTGTGACACGGGAACTTTTTTTTCGCTTCCTCAAGATTTCCCTTTACTTTCCCTGCATACCTGGGCCTATTCCCTGTATTGTTTCCTGTATTATTCGCCTGTTCCACCAACTGTGCTTCCTGTCTTTCCGCAACTTTTACTTGTGCCCACATTGCTTTTTCTTTCAGCTTTCTCTGTTTTGCTTCAATTTCATCACTGAAGTATTTTGCATGTCTCAGAATCTCATCTATTTTCTTACTCTGCCAATCCACAGTATGCTCACGAATTCTCTCACTAATCTCAGGTCTCAGGCCATATACAAATCTGTATACAAAATGACTCAAATCTTTGTCACCCAGGTGCTCATCTCCACTGAATTGTTTAAACGCCAGTATCAGCCTCTCATAAAAAGCATGAACTGATTCTTTTGCTTCCTGATGTGTTCGATCTATCTTAACCCAGTCTGTTTCTTTGGAAGGAACTTTACTTTTCAGGTATACCATCACCTGATCATACTTTCTCATTACCTCTGGATCTGGTGCTCCTGTTCTCTGATCTCTTGGATATTCCTCAGTAGGCCAACTCACAACTATTTTACACTCAGTCCACAAGTCTGCTGGAACAAGTATATCGAACAGACTATTCAGGTCAACCCACAGCACTTTTGACAATTTCACAAACCTATCTACCTGCCTATACCACTCGACGGGCTTTTCTCTCAGTCGAGGGAAATCATTCGTAAATGATAAAATATCCTGTCTGGTCCATGGAACATGTACATATCCTCCTCCAGGTATTTCTCTCATAGGATAAGCAGTAGTGGATGCTTTCTCTTTTTCTCTCACAGGAAATGCTGAATAAGTCCTATCTCCTGATTCTTCCCTTTTCTTGTACCACCTATCCTTCCACTTTTCTACATCACCCCATCTTCGCAACAATGCGACCATTTCCTTAATCTGTCCTGTTCTACCAGCACCATTCAGATTTTCAATATCTTTATCTGTGAAATCCATCCTGTAAGACTTCTGCAAAGCTTTCACCTTATCAATGTCAACTCCCTGTTCATTCGCTACTGCTCTCAACCTGTCATGTGTATTTCTTGTTCTCCAGGTGATATTCTTGCACATAAACAACAGTTCACCATCATGATGATTTTTTAGAATTTCTGTAGGAATTGTCCCTGCAACAAGCTCCTCTAATTCTACACGTAGCTTAGCCACATCAATTGCCTGTGAATCTTTATCCCTCTTTTGAAGAACTTTCATCCATTCATTCAAATCTTCAGCTGTTATTTCAGTAGATTTTCTCACTGGAACCACTTTCTTCTGCGGTTCTAAAATCGGCATTCCTGAACAACTAGCTTCACTAGCATCCAATCTCGAATTAGACTGTACCTCTAATCCTTCACTACATGTGTCATGTCTGGATTGTCTCAAATCATCATTTTCTGTCCTTTTTCCTGAATCTCCTGAGGGACCAGCCAAACTTGTTATTTTATTTCCAACATATGGAACCAACAAACCATTTTCACCTATCCTCTGCTTATCAAAAATAGGCATAACTGGACCTATGGTTACAGGTACCGTAACAGCTTCCAGATTCTTTGTCAACTCTCTAATCTTTTCAGTCAGCTCTGATGTAGTTCTGGCTAATTCTCTCGTATTCTCATCACCACATCTTTTCTCTCTCTCCTTTTCTCTGAAAGGATTACCACTTCTTAACTCAGGTGTCACAATTTCTGTCTCAATGATACGCAATGTATCTCTTATCGGAGAAACAACTGGTGTGCTCTCTTCTGGTTCTGGTCTATACGGAGGTGGTCTCTTGTAAATCATGTCATTCAAGACCTCATCCTCATATTCATTAACTCCATATCTTTTCACTTCTGCCTCAGGAACCCTTTCCTCAATTGTTCTCATAGGATATAATCCCTCTGACATACTAGCATCTCGCCATCTCTTCATTCGATCATGATGAGTTTCACGATCATGTCTCCTTCCAAAGTATCTGTAACTTCCTCCAAACCTCTGCTTTTCTCGCTCATGTACTTCCTCTTCCCATTCCACCAGAGCCTCAAACTGTGTCGGCCTTGGTCTTGGGTCAAGACACAACATCTTTTCCCGTAAATTTTTCAACACGGCCAGATTAAATGACCCATGTTCTGGGAATGCTAGGACACCATCTTCTTTAGTATACCTAACCCAATTCTCCAACCATATACAGGTATGAAACCCATATTTCGCAGCCATAAAGGATGCAGGGGTTTTCGATGGAGGTAACAATTCACCCTCTCTTGTTTTAACATCCTTATCCTTGTCAAACGACTTTTTGATTTTTCCGAACAAGGTTTTTTTCTTTTTCTCTTCTTGGTAATACATTTTAACGTTTACCAAACCTTTCTAATCCCTTCCGTATCACAATTGAATAGTACGATATTTTGTCCAATAACAGCGCGACTCACACTAACGCACCAATCCTGGAGCGTCCACGTCACTAAAATACAGAGTGACTCTTTCCAATCCCTGCGCGGCTCACACTAACGCACCAATCCTAGCGCGAGCACTGTACTGATCCACTATCCAATCAGAGCGCGGTCTGTATGACGTCAGCAGTCGCTGCAGTCTCTCCTGCTCCTGTCTCCTGTCACTCGTCTACCCCTCCTTTACAAAACCTTCTCAGTAGACTTCGTGTCAAATTCTACAAAATCTATTAGTTACAACATATAAACATCTCCATTGTCTGTTTCGCTAACCACAGAATAGTAAAGAAAATCTATTACACAAGAATCCCGTCTTTCACTCACTTCTGTTTCAATACGGAATTAATACTTTCGTTGACACAGTAGCACATCCCTCTACTCTGCCCCTCTAACATGTATTCATTAACTGTTTCCTCTAGGACTGCTCCAAAGAGTTTTACAATCAACTAAATACTCATACATTCACACACATTCATACAAGAAAATGTAGTACATACACACAGAATCCTGCTTTCCCGAGAACAGCGAACAATCTGCCCTACTACAGAATTATAACACACGTTAACCAAACAGCTTAACCCTGCCCAGTCCTTCAAACAAGCTTAGAGAATACCTATTACTTCTCCCGCGATAAGCTTTAACGGTGAACCTTACGGATCCCTGGGACTTAAGACCAGAGTTTCACAGATAACCTTCGCTACCATACACACCAGAAATATATCCCTAATAGTAACGCACAACAATGTCACTTATTCCGAACCAGACAATGTGACGCGCAACTTCAATTGTCACACGTTTTTCCTGCATACATACAGGTAATTCCAACAATCCCGTTTTTCCCGAGAGCAGCACACACTCTGCCCTACTACGGAACTGCTACCAGCTCCCAAATTCCAGAAGCACTACATAAAACTCAACATAACGACTCCAACATATAGTATTAGTACATACAACATCAATCAATAATCAATAAATCAAAAGCTAATGTACAAGCAATCTAATCAAATCAAGACAATCTCCAAAACCATCAAATTCTGCTACCAGGAAATTGATCCAGATCAGGGCATATAAATCCTCCTTACTTCCACGGATAGAGTAAATTCACAGTTACACGCACATACACTCATCATACACTTGGGCCCATTTCACTAACATACACTCAATTACTCTATTACCACTAAACCTGTGGGAAGAAAACCCTTCTAAACACCCTGCATCTGCATCAAGGTCGATAAGACCTAATTGGAACTGTCTCGAGTCATGATTTAAACAACAATCTAAACAACAATAATCAAATAGAGTACTCAATAATTGACAAGAAATAACCACCAACACTGTATTTTAAAATTATGGTACTTTATCTAAAAATTAGTTCAAATAGAAAATCAATTCAAAATAAATCATTATTCTCATAATTACCTATTCTAGCTAAATGTCAAAATGGGTCAGGACAGGTCTCTCAGTATAAATCTCCCGAGTCGCCGTCCTCACAGCTTCGATCCTCACCAACGCAGATTTGGGAAGAAGTGGCATAGACCCCTTTCTAGACTAACAATATTTATAATAAATCTAACAAAAGAAAGCAACATAAAATGTTTAAAATGTCCGCTGAACCGCTGAGCAGAGCGAGAAGGAAAGGATGTAGCATCGCTACATTTGGAAAATCTCCGCTCAGAAAAATCACAAAAATAAAAAGACGGAAGAAGAGGACTCAAATTTACAAATGTTTCTTTTACATCCGCATTTCCTCGGAACCAGCATTGTGATCACAAAGTTCATTGTGGCTTCCTTGTCCTCCAAGGTTGCTTGGACGTCCGCCCAGAACTGCTGTCCTCACGGAAAATTTCTAAACCAGGCGAAGACTGTGGTCAGATGACTCTCGACCAGGTTCAGCAAGGCCTTCTCATCCAAATTTCATCACCCGAATGTAGGCTTTAAACGGCAGCCATTTTTTTACTAGGCCAAAACGTATCATCTTAATTAAAAGAGACAAAAACAACGTTACCACAGCATAGTGATTAAACAGTGTTAACCCCACTAATACCCTTATGTGTATGTAATTATCTAGCCTTTGCAACACAAGAAAAGCATTAGTACACGTTATTTCAAAAGCGTTTTTGTGCTTTAAAATAAACAGCACTCAGCAACATTTATTTAATAAACATGCACATTATTAGTAAGCAACATAACCGCATTCCCACGTGTAGTTTTCTCTTATTAGTACGTATTAATTAATCACATTTACACAAAACAAATAATTAGTAATTATAAATTAATAATTTTAATTTCACCACGTATAGACAAACTGAAGCTTCAAAACCCGATAAATTTTCAACAGAAAACTCTGCTCCAGCAAAGACAGGCAAAAGGGCTTCTCCAAAAAGGTCCTGAAGTAGGGTCTCCACACAGTTCTCCAATTTATTGATGGCGGTAGATTTTAATATTCCAATGATCCAGAGGTTGTTGCTGCGTGACCTAGATTCCAAATCCTCCTTTTTAGCATTGACGGGGTTGAGTATCTTGTCCATGCGCAAAAGATGTACCTTAGATTCGGCTTGTGCGTCTTCTACATATGAGACCAGGTTTTCAAGTTGGTCTAGCCTGTCCTCATGTTTGTGCACCCGCTGCTTCATGTGGTCCAGGCGGCTGGTGAGAACATCCAGCTTAGCGTCAATTGCTTTAAGATTGGTCTCTACCTCCATGAGGAGTACTTTGAGGTCAATATCATGTTGAGTGGGTTCCTCCGAATGTTCGAGGGCTTGGGCCGATGACGGCACCTGCTCAGCTTGTTGAGTATGCTGTTTGCCTTCGAAGGTGAGATTCAGCTGACGTGCGTTTTCTTTGCCCATGATTGCAATTCCATGGGAGAAGGACCAGGATTGTGGACACAGGCAGGAAGCTAGCGGGTAAAATGTACGATCTGGGGAGTAGTAATGTAGCTGCTCTACAAGGGTGGCTGGACACACGTGTAGAGTATTGCTCCTCGCAGGTGTAGCATGTGGGTCTTGAGTCCCTTCAGAGCCCCGCCACACCCTGAGTAATGGTCCCACACGGGGAACACGAGCAGGCTTGCGGTGTTGCAGGTGTGCAGCGAGGGGCGAAGGAGGCCACTGTGACAGGGTAATATAGGAGGTATCGAGAACAGCACTGCACCAGAACAGTGCTGGCACGATGGGGTGAGGTAGCTCCGGGAATGGCGCTAGAGGCAACAGCGCCCGTAACAATATACATTCATCTGGCACACGTAAAAAACGTATATATAACAATTGTACTGATGTAGATTACAGGGCTTCACCCAAAATTGGGCTTCACCAAAGCGACTATGTACTCAAACGTTCACACCTTGACTCCAGGGGAAAAATTCACTGTGTAGTCATCTAATTGTACACCCATTACCTACACAGAACCTCTGTAATTTTCGTTCCATGGGTGGAGTGATGGACATTACTTTCAATGAACTATTACCCATATTGACAATCAAATAAATAATAAGCCCTGATGAAGTCGTGATTACGTCAAAACACGTGTTGGCTACGCTTTGGAATCACAATAAACAACTTGTTAAGAACAAATATCGGAGAAACTACATTTGAAGACTACATCATTACAACTGTTATATATACGTTTTTTACGTGTGCCAGATGAATGTATATTTTTACATTGGGAACCCCCTATAGGGGTCCTCACTTATGAATGTTGGATGAACATTCATCCATAGTCTGCACCGTACTGATTAATCTTGTATGATCATTCTTTCGTGATAATCCAGAGTGAGCGCTACGATACTCTCCCTTTCACCCCCTTCTCTGTTATTGCAATGGCGCCCGTAGCCTTCATCGTGGGTGGCAAGGGGCGACTGTGATTATGGCACAGCGGCGCTCCAAAGCCAGGTGGGAAGCAATCGAGGCGAGATTCGCGGCATGCATTCACCGGTGTCTGATGGTCTGCAAATCTGAGGCTCTCGATGAAAGTGCCAGACAGTTGATGAAGCCTGCTGCCGCGGGGCTAGCAGGTGCACCAGTCCTCTTGTGGTATCTACACACCCACACAAATTCCCCACACTCGCAGATCTGGTGGTGAGGCCCAGGTGCGCAGTCATTTTGCCTGGGGGCCCAGCAAGGGGGCTGTGGAAGCAAGTTGGCACTGGGATGGGGCCGCCGACAGTAGGATACGTGAAGGATTATAGATTCAGCCGGCAGAGCCCTCTAGTGAGCGGTCATCTTGCAGCCCAGCTAGGCTCCACCCTGCCCTGATTACAAGTTTAACTGCTGTTTATTGCCGCTCATAAATAACAATACCATGGGATACGTTATTTATCGGGTGAAATAAATAACACCTAATACGAGGTGGTGGGGAATAACATACAGAGTTTGGTGTTCAACCACACCAAAATCCACATGATATGGTAAATACCGTATGCTTTTCCCCCGTTAAATTTCGGCAGGTTTACTGGCTGAAATGTAACAAAGGTTGAGGTATTTAACACATCTGATATTATCAGGTTGTGTTAAATACCCACCAACTCGTAATTCCGACCCATGCGTCAACAGGAGTCGACACACAGGTCGCAATATGTATATGACCAACTTATATTCAAATCTTATGTCTTTGATAGTGGTGGCCACATTGGGAGTACTGCATGCCTTTCACAAGATGAGCAGGACTCTATGGTGGTAACCCTTAAATGTGAAGATACTGATAAAAGTGAAAAAATTGAAAATATGTACGGCGAAGGCTTATTGGATAAGCGGGGATTCATAATAAAAAATGTACTGACGCGATATCTGTAGGTGTTACATTTACCTTTCTTTAACCGGTCTAATAATAGATCCTGTATAGATTTTGGAGCATACACAAGTGACGGTGTAGATCCAAAATGCAGTGCTACAGTTTAGAAATTCCTTAATAGGGTAGCTTTTCTCCTCTGAGCATCCCAGCGTTGTGTGTTTGGGATGGGTGAGGGTGAGGGTGAGTGCACTCAGGATCACATATAGCACTCGTTCTTTACTCGTCCCCACAGACATGGCAAGGTCAAATGTAATTTATCTGTAGGAAGAGCAGAAATGAAAGAGGAGAAACCAAGGCAGAGTGTGGTCATTGGAGAAATGTCCAGACCAGTGACTTTGACACAAAGGTGTCAATTCGAGACAGTAAAAATAATTTGCGTACGACCCGCATCCGTATTTTTTTACGTACGAGTCGCACAAGTACCGTACAAACTGGCAAGTACGATTGGGATGTGAAAAATAACTACGATTAGTGTTGGGAAAAGTCTACGAGCGTGCGTCGGAAAGTGACCACGTCCGAATATCGTCTGGAAAAGTGTGCGAAAGTGATCCGGACAGTTTAACTTACAAATCGTAAAACACAAGTCAGAGTGCGCAAGTACGATCCCGACCGCCCGTCCGAATACACAATCGCACGTAAAAAGGCCCGTACGGAGCCAACGCTGAAGCACACATGTACACGGGTAAATTCATGCCCGTGTACGAGCCGTACAGCCCCCCCCCCCAATACGGCTGCACCGCACACCACCCTGTCCGCACTGTACCCCCAGCCCCCCACCGCATTTACTTTCCGCACACCAACACCGAACCCCAGCAACCTCACACAGCATCGCGAATGTACGGATCTTACCTACGCGAAAAAGACACATACAGAACCAGGACAGTGGAAAACAGCACAAGGAGGGCCAAAGCGACTCGCACAAACACACAAAACACGTCTACACGACAAAATACAACTCAATCACTGACCTGCCACATCCAAACTGGCCAACAGAGGCCCCAAACACAACCACCTCGTATAACACACCCACCAAAATTCAAACACAGCCACAACCACAAATTGACCAATATAAAGGGCCCACACACACAAACCATGAGCCCTTGCAACAGACCTACTGCGGACAGAGCTCACACACAAACCACCCCACAGAACTCATACTTTTGCAACACCGCCACTCACACACATTCACACAACCTCCCCCACAAACATCCCTCTCTTCACAGTCACACACACACATTCACACCCACACACCCACAACCGCCCATACCCACACCCCACACCATGCCTACAGACAAGAATCCAAAGTTCACTACGGCGGAGCTGGAGCTCCTCGTCAACGAAGTCATCAGAGTCGAGCCACAGCTGTTTGGAACAATGGTCAGACAGACCAGCATATCTGAAAAATCTGCCATGTGGCAGAGGATCGTCGACAAGGTGAATGCTGTTGCGCCCGTTCGAAGGACCAGGCATGAATGCCAAGCCAGGTGGTACGATCTGCGCAGGGCGGTCAAGAGGAAGATGAATGAAGAACATGCCCAGACCAACATCACTGGAGATGGGCGACCCGCAGACCCGTACACTACCATGCCTGGGAGGAGAAGGTGATGGCCATGCTACCGCCAGTGGGATTACACGGAGTGGAAGGAGTCGCAGAGCCTGGTGAGTACACAAACAACTCACGTAACATGGGGGGAATGGCATCCACACCCCAACAACAACAAATGCACGCACCCACCCCCAAGCACTCACCGCACACAACCACACTCAATAACCACACCCATGCCACGAACGTCACCATTCACCCTTCACAAATCAAGACAAGGCCATGTACAAGGCTACAACAACCACAAACACAAGACAGGATGTCCGGGAGGCTGGGAGGGTGGGCCCCACACAACACATCGTGAAAATGAGACGCAGACACCAATGTCCCAGTCCATATGGCATAGGGACATACCCATGCACAATGCACAGGGACTGGCAAACTACTAACAAGGTCGCTGACACTGGGCCCTGCTGTATGCAGCACAAGCCCCTCCTGGGACCACTGTACACTCAAACACCAAATCCACAAGCACAGGCATCTAGCACAGGAACTCACGCACACTGTCATGCCAGCATACACCATGAGGGGACACACACATCACCTGGGAGACCCAATGACAACTCACACAACACACCACAGCACGCCCGGTCACACCCCCCCCCCCCCCACACATGCACACACCCCCGGGGCAGGCAACGGATACACCCACTCCCACAATGGACATGTGACACAACAAGACCAATCCGGAGCCAAGTAAGCATCAGAGCCAGGCGGGCAACTAGAGCCAATTTCCGAGGGGGGGCAGAAAAAGATTTGGGGGGGGGGCTAAATCAACCAGCCATAGGCAGAGTGGCTGTAAGAAGGGGTGAAAACACAACAAAAGCCTAATTTACGAGTAAATGGTCTACCATACACCTGTGAAGTACTCTGGTCCGGCTGCAATTAGACGGACGCCAGCCCGCGATGCTGTCTCAGCCGGGCTGACACACATGACGGGGGGGCAGAAGCCCGGTGAGCCCAATGGGTGTTGTGCGCCTGATCAGAGCCAACTATCTACAGGCCACACACTCAGGAGAACATCCCAATCTGTCCCCCGCAACATACCCATCCCCAAGTGGACACTGAGAGGAATGCCAGGGACATCCAACTACCTGGGGGAACTGTGTCAACTTGAATATGTATGAAACATGGATGTGGCATGAAACAGCATTAACATTGTCTCTCTCTCACACACAGGGCGACGTCGACGATCTCCCCCCAACACTGGGGGGGAAGAATCACAGTCCCAGGCACCGCATGAAGACGATCCCACCGGCAGCAACGACTCTCACCACTCCGTGGATGACCCTGACCAACCTGGACCCTCTGGTGTACAAGCACCTGCAGCACCTGCGTCAGGTACATCTGTGCCTCTCACCACCCCCATTCCCACCACATCCCAGGACACACCCAGGATCCCTGCTCGCACTGAACAACACAGCCAGTCTGACCAGGAAGGACAACGTTCTGCGGGCTCCCAGGAGGAGGCAGACAACCCTGCCGATGCCATCCCTCAGGGGTCCCGTAGACCCGATGTGCCCACAATGGCAGGCCAGGCTCGTGTGAGCAGGGGTGGTGGGAGTGGAGGCAGGCGGAGGCGCAAACCTGACCAGCCAGCTCAGGACCCCGGTATGGCACACATACGCAACATCCTGGACTCATACCGGCGTGACACCAGAGGCATCGACCAGGTCGTGTCCAGACTTTCCGGGATGCAGGGGACCCTCGATGAGATAAAGAACCTGCAGGTCGAGCATCATGCCAGTCACCAACAACACCAAGGACGGATGGAGGCAAGACTTGCTGAGCTCCTGGCGGTGCACAGGGACGTGAGCCAATCACTCCGTCAGATCGCCCAAAGTCTGGCAAACCCTCCCTGTGCCACCAGGCGTAGACCGTTACAACAAACAAATGATGGACGGAATGCTGACAATGCATACATTCTCCCCCAGTCAAGAGATCTGGGTTAAATCCATCGTTCTTTTGCCCACTACACCACCCCAGTTTAGACATGGCCATATGCAAATCAGTCTTGACCCTGTGCCTCATGGGAACAGTCCAGCCCGAACTGCCAAGCCATGTCTTCCCTGGACCGGAATCAAGCATCCTAGGACCGGTTTCTGGCTATCAGCCGTCATCAGCCAGGATAGCTTGACTCCAGTGGCGTAGTGAGCACGGGTCCCACGTCTGGGAATACCCATCCCACTTAGGGCGAAAAGCGTTACAACAAACAAATGATGGACGGAATGCTGACAATGCATACATTCTCCCCCAGTCAAGAGATCTGGGTTAAATCCATCGTTCTTTTGCCCCCTACACCACCCCAGTTCAGACATGGCCATATGCAAATCAGTCTTGACCCTGTGCCTCATGGGAACAGTCCAGCCCGAACTGCCAAGCCATGTCTTCCCTGGACCGGAATCAAGCATCCTAGGACCCGTGCTCACTACGCCACTGGAGTCAAGCTATCCTGGCTGATGACGGCTGATAGCCAGAAACCGGTCCTAGGATGCTTGATTCCGGTCCAGGGAAGACATGGCTTGGCAGTTCGGGCTGGACTGTTCCCATGAGGCACAGGGTCAAGACTGATTTGCATATGGCCATGTCTGAACTGGGGTGGCGTAGTGGGCAAAAGAACGATGGATTTAACCCAGATCTCTTGACTGGGGGAGAATGTCTGCATTGTCAGCATTCCGTCCATCATTTGTTTGTTGTAACGCTTTTCGCCCTAAGTGGGATGGGTATTCCCAGACGTGGGACCCGTGCTCACTACGCCACTGGAGTCAAGCTATCCTGGCTGATGACGGCTGATAGCCAGAAACCGGTCCTAGGATGCTTGATTCCGGTCCAGGGAAGACATGGCTTGGCAGTTCGGGCTGGACTGTTCCCATGAGGCACAGGGTCAAGACTGATTTGCATATGGCCATGTCTGAACTGGGGTGGCGTAGTGGGCAAAAGAACGATGGATTTAACCCAGATCTCTTGACTGGGGGAGAATGTCTGCATTGTCAGCATTCCGTCCATCATTTGTTTGTTGTAACGCTTTTCGCCCTAAGTGGGATGGGTATTCCCAGACGTGGGACCCGTGCTCACTACGCCACTGGAGTCAAGCTATCCTGGCTGATGACGGCTGATAGCCAGAAACCGGTCCTAGGATGCTTGATTCCGGTCCAGGGAAGACATGGCTTGGCAGTTCGGGCTGGACTGTTCCCATGAGGCACAGGGTCAAGACTGATTTGCATATGGCCATGTCTGAACTGGGGTGGCGTAGTGGGCAAAAGAACGATGGATTTAACCCAGATCTCTTGACTGGGGGAGAATGTCTGCATTGTCAGCATTCCGTCCATCATTTGTTTGTTGTAACGCTTTTCGCCCTAAGTGGGATGGGTATTCCCAGACGTGGGACCCGTGCTCACTACGCCACTGGAGTCAAGCTATCCTGGCTGATGACGGCTGATAGCCAGAAACCGGTCCTAGGATGCTTGATTCCGGTCCAGGGAAGACATGGCTTGGCAGTTCGGGCTGGACTGTTCCCATGAGGCACAGGGTCAAGACTGATTTGCATATGGCCATGTCTGAACTGGGGTGGCGTAGTGGGCAAAAGAACGATGGATTTAACCCAGATCTCTTGACTGGGGGAGAATGTCTGCATTGTCAGCATTCCGTCCATCATTTGTTTGTTGTAACGCTTTTCGCCCTAAGTGGGATGGGTATTCCCAGACGTGGGACCCGTGCTCACTACGCCACTGGAGTCAAGCTATCCTGGCTGATGACGGCTGATAGCCAGAAACCGGTCCTAGGATGCTTGATTCCGGTCCAGGGAAGACATGGCTTGGCAGTTCGGGCTGGACTGTTCCCATGAGGCACAGGGTCAAGACTGATTTGCATATGGCCATGTCTGAACTGGGGTGGCGTAGTGGGCAAAAGAACGATGGATTTAACCCAGATCTCTTGACTGGGGGAGAATGTCTGCATTGTCAGCATTCCGTCCATCATTTGTTTGTTGTAACGCTTTTCGCCCTAAGTGGGATGGGTATTCCCAGACGTGGGACCCGTGCTCACTACGCCACTGGAGTCAAGCTATCCTGGCTGATGACGGCTGATAGCCAGAAACCGGTCCTAGGATGCTTGATTCCGGTCCAGGGAAGACATGGCTTGGCAGTTCGGGCTGGACTGTTCCCATGAGGCACAGGGTCAAGACTGATTTGCATATGGCCATGTCTGAACTGGGGTGGCGTAGTGGGCAAAAGAACGATGGATTTAACCCAGATCTCTTGACTGGGGGAGAATGTCTGCATTGTCAGCATTCCGTCCATCATTTGTTTGTTGTAACGCTTTTCGCCCTAAGTGGGATGGGTATTCCCAGACGTGGGACCCGTGCTCACTACGCCACTGGAGTCAAGCTATCCTGGCTGATGACGGCTGATAGCCAGAAACCGGTCCTAGGATGCTTGATTCCGGTCCAGGGAAGACATGGCTTGGCAGTTCGGGCTGGACTGTTCCCATGAGGCACAGGGTCAAGACTGATTTGCATATGGCCATGTCTGAACTGGGGTGGCGTAGTGGGCAAAAGAACGATGGATTTAACCCAGATCTCTTGACTGGGGGAGAATGTCTGCATTGTCAGCATTCCGTCCATCATTTGTTTGTTGTAACACCAGGCATAGACCAGCACCAGACACAGGGAGGGAGGAGGAGGAGGAGGATTCATCTGACGGAGCGTCCCTAACATCGTCAAGACCTGCATCTGAGGGTCCCCGGAGGAAAGTGGGTCGTCCACGTAAAAGACCGTGAGAGTCAGCGGACCATCCCCATCTCCCAGGTCACCTGGCCTGGCACCTGGCCCTCTGGCGCAACAGCAGCACCTCACCCAATGACATTCTCTGCCACATGGACTTGCTGGTCCCAGTCTGACCAATGATGACCAACACTGTGGTCTGGACTCTGATGACTTCCAATGCCAAGGATGCCATCTCCCCCAGTGAACTTTGGATTCTATTCCCCCGGTAGAGCACCTTAGCACATGTACCAAAAGACTCACCCCACCAAAAATAAATTCACATTGTTCTGCACAGGAGATGTTGCTGTCAGTTTGCCTTATTCTACGACATGTGTGTGTGGAAATGTCTAACTATGCCTGAGTGTTGAACCAACTCCAGCCATCCATCCCGTGGGAACAGAGTGTTGTACAGGACACACATGGGTCACAAGTATCATTCAATGTAGGCCTGTAGCACAACACTCACCTGTGATGGCCTCTGGCTGCTGAGGGGGGGCTTGCTAAACTGTGCGGACAGACCTATTTGGGAGATCATCAAGGTTTAGAGGCCATGGCCCATATGGAGGTACCCGGGGAGGAAGTGCCAGGTATTTGTGGCCAGGTGGTAGAACTATGTCCTGTATGCTGGAGTACGGTGGATGTGAAGAACGGTGGCCAGGGCAAGGTTGGATGCACGGAGATGGACCAACGGGATCTAGGATGACAGACGGTGAGGTGGCTGGGGCACAGGGTGTAGAAGCTGAGGTGTGCAGATGCCCCCTGGAAGTGGACCAGTGTCCTTGGAGTTTGGATGTACTTGCTCCGTAGAGGGCAGGGCAGTATATGAGATGGATGTCGTCATGGACCTGGGGGATGGTCTGTCGTAACTTGGAGTGGATCTATCTGTGGATCATGTGCATAATGCAGAGGGCGTTGCAGCATGGGGTACAGATGCTGTGGACTAGCATGGCAAATGTGAGCGAGCCAAACATGATGCACAACATCTTGTGAGTGTGGCCACTGGGTGCCTGTGCAGGGCCTGCAGCAGCAGGCGCCATCTCCCTGCCAAATGGCCCATCTTGCACACAAAGACTAGGATGTCAGAAGGGCAACTGCAACAGGCGCGTGTGTAAAGTGAGGAGTGTCCAGTGTCACATGGCACACCCAGAGACAATGCATGCACAATCCCCAAAGAACCATTACACCGGATCAGGAAACTGAAGGCCGACCTGCGCACATGAGACACACCCTCAGCAACTGGTGATGGCCCATTGTGTGGTTGACCTTGCTAAAAAACATACACGACCATGTACTACATGCCCAATTGGGAGCCTAATCCATGAACAACTGCATGCATGTCGCTAATCTACACATGGACTCCTATGCATTATCTACAGCAAGTATACCAGAGATGCCGCATGCCAAGTGGCAAGAGACCAGCATTGACAGAGACCAGGCACCTTGGAGTATGACGAACACCTTTATTACTCAGCCTCACACTAATGGAGTTGCATCCATTGGAACAGAATCACAGGTCATTCGGCTGAACATGTGTGACCCACACTGGACACCCCCTGCAACACACAGATGTGGTAAATCCTACTGAGCTGGCACACAAGTGAAGGGGTTGAGCCTCACACCCCTTGCTGCACACGGCGAGTCTACAATTCCACATTGAGCCTCATATGGGGAGGTCCCACACCATGTCCAGCATGACCATCCCGTATGTTCCTGAGGGACGTTAGACACACATTGATGCCTTAATCAGAATCCACAATCCATGACAGATGACTGTCAGGAAGGATGACTATCAATTCATGGGAGCCATGCAACACGTCACGTGGCCCATGGTGAGTCAACATGTATGCATGGTAACACAACATGCACAGGAGCAGTCCCCACATATCACAAACACGTACCACCCACAAAACGCCTTGCTGCACTCCTTACCCAAAAAGACTTTTCACCATCTCTGTGCATGTAACTCTGATCCAGCACACGTTGCAAAAATCATGAGGAATAGCAGGAGTGCAATGATGACATGAGCAGACGACAGCCGCAGGAACCTGGGGAGGACAGACACACAACAAGTCAGCGAGGAGCTAGTAATCCGCAGACATGTACATACACTCTGCAGGATTGATGTTGTCACCATGGAAATAATGTTTTTTGTGTTCCTGCACAAATATGGGGAATGACATTAGCACTTGTATGACACATCAGAACACACCTCCAAGTCACTTGGCACACAGTCAGCTCGAAACACACATTGCAACACATGCCACACAAGGCACGAAGCGTGCACACAGGGCCTCACCATCATGAGAAGAAGTTGCGGATCAGCTGACTCCGGATGTCCTCATCCTCATCCTCACTTGCCCCGTGCCCAAGCCCTTTATCCTCCACGGGTGGATGATCTTGCTCATCAGGATCCAGGATGAGTGGCACGGCCTTCTCCACTGCCATGTTGTGCAGCATGCAGCACACAAGGAAGATTTTGCAGACCTTCACCGGGGCATATGGGAGGGCACCGCCGGTCTTGTGGAGGCACCGGAATCTGCTCTTCAGGAGTCCAAACGTCCTCTCAATCACGCGCCTCGTCTGCCCATGGGTGTCGTTGTACCGGTGTTCAGCGGCTGTTCTGGGGTTGCGGAGAGGCGTCATCAGCCATGGCATGTTGGGATAGCCAGCGTCCCCTACATGGAAACATCATGGACAGAAGTGGGTCAGGAGAAGCAGTAAGATATGAAGAAACGGCTAAATACAGGACTAACAGATTATACCCACCAACAAGACATGCACGTTCGTTGCGCAGCTGCAGCATCATTTCAGGCACCCTGCTACGCCTCATGATGTAGGCATCGTGTGCTGATCCTGGAAAACGTGAACAGACATGGGATATCATCATGTTAGCAAGACATACCACAAGGGCATTGATGGAGTGGTAATGCTTGCGGTTACGGAAGGCTACCTCCTGTGTGTGTGGTGCCACCAAAGCGACATGTGTCCCATCAATGGCCCCAATGACATGGGGCATCCCTCCCAGGGCATAGAACTCACCCTTGACACCTGTCAACCATCACGAGTTGGAAAGGTAATGAATTCATCCAGGTGTACCAACATGGCCTCTAACACATCATGCAGGACACGGCTGAACATGGTCTGGGACATGCCACCTACATCAGCTATGGTCAATTGAAACGTACCCGTGGCAAAGAAATGTAGGGCTGCCATCACCTTCATCTTGGGGGTCAGTGCAGTAGGATACCTGTGTAGCGGTTGGAGGTGTGGCTCGAGCCTTGTGGTCAAGTCGTCAATCAACGGTTGGGAGAAGCGGTAGCGGCGTATACAGTCACGTTCCCTCATGGCAGCCAAGTCTGGCATTGGTCGGGGGAGAGGCGGTGCCCTGCAGAAATTTGGAAGGAATAACGAAGATTGAGTACAGCACTACACCACTGACAATGGACTGAGCACATGTTCAACAGCTACTACACATATGCTACATACAGAGTCTGTACTGTGCAATGCATCCAGGACACGTATGCCAGCCAGGTAACACCTCTAACAACAGTCAGCTACACACGTGGGTGCGCAAGGTCAACATGACATGACATGACATGGCACTTGCTGTGGGCCAGTGTAAGTGAAGAGGCTGACGCATTACAGGAGTGACAGACATCCACATATGTGCATAAGAAGGATGTATTATCACACAGACCGGTTGCGGGACACTAGAGGCACAGGTCTCATGTCCTTGAAACAGGACAGTCCACACACCTTGCCATGAAGGGGTACATGTCAGGTATGATGACACATACATTGAGACTACGCAGATATGTCCTTATCTCGCAAGTCCATGTGCGATGCATACATACACCCGTTAGGTCTGATTCCACATGTGGCCTGGTGTGCGTAATAGTGTGCCATGCCCATCGACACGCACACACATGTTGGATGCAGCAAATGCAGATGCATGTCACGGAACTGATACAGCTAGCTCATGGGAACACATGACACTCACATGACATAGTCACAACGTGCAACGCCGGTAGTTACATGTGAGGTGTCATTATCCGTGTCCCTGGCATCGGGGGACAGTTGCGGGTGTAGGTGACTGTGCCATGCCAGTGATGCAGTGCTCGACTGTCCCCAGTGAGTAGCTCCTCTGTATCGATTTAGAACAAGTAATTTGCTGTTGTGTCATGCTCCCCATTGTTTCCCAGTGGCATGGTGGGTAAACCAACTGTGTGGTGCAGGGCCTACATATGTTTGTAGTATTGTAGATGTCACTCATGTTGCCGTTAATGCTATGCGCTGTGTCCTATGTAGATTGGACTCATGTGTCATATGTATACAGGTGTCTGGTCATTTCCTGTCTCTTCACCTTGGCCACAGCATCGTCAGGGGAAACCGAGGGAGACACTGGCATGGACATGGGGGAGGTAGCCAGCACCGGGGCCAACAGTGCTGGGGAGTCTGGCGCAGCAAGTGGCACGGAGGCCGAGGGGAGTCAGGCGGAGGACCTGTCCAGTCCCAACACCAACTATGACGCTGACGGGTCCGAGGCTGAGCTCCCAGAGGGGGCGGAGGCTGCTCCCAGAGCTGAAAGCAGCACTCCATCCCTCGCCGCACCCTCCATTCTCATCACCGCCCTCCCAGTTGCTCGGGTCCCTTGTGCCCGTGCTAGGCGACAACAGGTGCGTGAGAGACGGCAAGGAGGTGTATTTAAGAGGTGAAGGGTGCACTTCCACTCCGGATCATTCTGTGGTGTGTAGGCACATTCAATTGCATGGTGCTTGTTACATGCACGCTCATGATGTAGCTTGTATTCTGATAAGGATTCGTGGTGCCAGTCATGACCCTGTCTTGTGCGCTGCTTGCTAACGGTAATTATGTGCTATTCAATGCTGAAGCTTGCTGTGGGATGCTTCCGGCAATTTCTGACATCGTGACTGTATCACTACGAGTGGTTTTCTCTCATTTCGACCTTTTCCCACTCCCACGCCCGCATGGCCGGCTGGATGTATCCATCTGGCCTTCCATTACAACCTTGAAAGCGGAGTTCAACAAGATGAGCAGTATAAGGGCTCCTTTGTCTCAAAAACAAGTCGTGTTGACTTCATCCCGAGAAACATTTGGCCTTCACGTAGATCACACGCGCACAGAGGTGCAAGCGCTTTTTAACACTGTTCTCCCACTACATATTTGGGACTCGGATTCAGACTATTTTTCATGCCTCGTCAACAGGTGGCCTGGCTGTTTTTTTCTACATTGTGGGCTCCGGCCTCGTGACCTCCTTCCAAACTCTGTTTGGTGTGATCCCCGCATTTCATCATTCGATTTTGTCTACCGTCTTCGGAGGTGTCCCTTTGCTTCTCGCCCTCGTAGCTGGGGTGTCATAATTGATCTGCGTACTACGCTGTGGCTTCACAACTTGCGTTACAAGACAGCATGCACCGGCTGCTCCATCTTCGGAACATGATGCTTGAATTATACGGCACTCTGCCGCTGGCGACCTTAAGCAGTGTCTATGGATTGTCCTTCCGGTTTCCCTTCTTTACCTGCGTGCAACCTGTCTTTCATTGCCTGGATTGTCCATGCGAATGGGCTCTGGATTTGTGCCTGTCTAACTCGGTGCCTCCTGACCCGGATTTTGATGGACTGATGAGCCCCTTAGTGGCTCATGAGTTGGACTGTTCTGGCGTCAGTGTCATGGCCTGTGCTGCTGCACATGGAGTCCTAGGGAATTGGGACATCGGAACAGCAGCAAATGATTTCTTATCCAGAAGTTATCTTGATGTCCCCACCTGTTGTCCACAAATACTGCTGGATGGCCCGATTGTTGAGGAACACGTGTGTTCTTTCCCCCTGCTGAACTGGATGGCAGACAATTTTTCGGAACGTGCAGATGATTTCCTCTTGGAAGCTGTTGCAACTTATAGTGCCTATGCCTTGATGGATTGACTTTAGCCCTGCTCATTTCATGGTGCATCCGTCGATGTGATATTTTCTCCCCTTTTACATGGTTAATTGCCCTTCAACATCGTTCATGATTGACATTTATTTTCTGACTTTTTCGCTTCCCTTCTATGGACTTCCAGTTCATGCCCTTGGTTCCGTTCTATCAAACTTGAACTCTGCGTTCTCGCATTTGCGCCCCTAGTGGTTAGTGGTACGGACAAGGGGGGGTGTAGTGACGATTCCTATCTCCCTATGTACAATGCTAAGTTGGCACCACCGCGTTAGTTGTCAGTAAGCCATCTTGCCACTTTTTCTGCTTTTGCACGCGACACTGTGGTTGCGTGTTATTACTTTTGAAATGCCTACTCGAGTTTACTTCACATGAGGACTGTCTGGTGATTGACATCCTTCACAGTGAGCAGCGAGCTTGTACTGTGCATTGTGTACACACACAGTCAGGGTGACTAGACGGTGCATGTTGTTGTGTGCAGGTTGATCGTCGCACTAGTTAGCCATTACATGCACGCAGCTGCAGATACCTGATAGATGAGTGCTTGCCATATTGCAGTGCAGCACGTTTTCGTTTCATTGTGATGGAGGACTTTTGCAGGAGATGGGACTAGATGATCCTGAGATGTGATTCCACTGAGCTGATCTGTACGGTGGGGGGTCCCCCGTTCTAGCTTAGGGACCTGCTATTAGTCGAATGATACTACTATTAGTTTACTGGCGACAGGAAGGTTGCTGTTTCCACTGTCAGTTTCTTATGATTGCTCCTTTCAATGTCTATGATATTGCAACAATGCTGATGTTTCTGGCCTTAACCATTTGTCTGCTTATGTTGGCCACAGTCCTGCATCTTAGGATGCGAGGTTCATTGAATGTACTCATTAAACTTTACCTTGTCTGTGTCTATTCTGTTATGGACTGATCTGTGAATCATGACGAACAGGTATGTCTGATTCCCACCATTCCTGAGGATGTTGTAAGTCGCTTGTTCTGGCTTGTCTATACATTGGGACCGCCGGGCCCAACCTCGGATATCGAATGGGACACTTAGCTAGTCGGATGTGGGGTTCTGGTTTCTGAGGGGAGTTTGTGGGACGCCAAACATGTCTCCTTCGTGCCAGGCACCGCACCCCCTGTGGTGGGGTCATCCGTCCCTGCACCCACGACACCTACCCGTGCCCCTCCTGTCCCTGCGGTGCCTGGTTCTTCCCCCCACATGATGCCCCCCCTTCTGTGGATGATATGGTACAGTGTACTGTGCAGGCGAGCCTGGGGAGACGCGTCCCTACGTGTCTCCCCCCGGGACTTCGCATCTGGTGTGGCCTATGGGCTTGTGGAATGGTGTAATGTGGCTACTTTTCTTCGAGATGCTGAATGTGGTTGTTATTTTATCGTTTGCACACTATTTCTATTCTGGTATTGCTGCTGGTGCTGCTGCTCCCTGAGTCGGGGTGGTGATGATGTGTTGGGTGTCTGGTAAATGTTGTTGTGTCCTGGTCATGGGGTGGACCCTGGTATCTGCATGCCGTCACAAGGTGTCTGCATATATTCGTAGGTCATGTTGGCTCTTACTGCATGGTGACATTGTCCCAAGGTGTGTTCCTTCCTCTGTGGCACCTGTCATCTTCCCTGCAGGGTGTTTCCCAATTGTTGTGCTGAGCTGTGTCAACATTGCCTCGGTGTGTGACACATCCCTTCGACTTTGGCCATGCATGCTCTGCAATGTCTCCACCTGCATCGTTTGTGGCATCCTTGGTGGGCACTGTACTTGTGTATGGCGTATATTGACATGACTTCATGTGGACATTTTCCCTTTTCCGCACTTTGCATGTGTGTACTCCCTGCCTCACACACATGTGTTACGTGTTCTGCAGGGTATTTGGGCACCTGCCTGACAATTGTGGGCATTGTACCTGTGTGTACTCCACCCTTTCACTTCCATGGGGGGCAACGACTTGTTGGCTGCCCCGGCACCTGTACATTCCTATCATTCGTGGAATGTGGGTGACAGTGTGTGTTCCCTTTGGCTCTCATTGTTTAGTGGTGTTTGACATGAGGGTGCAGTCTTGTGGCATGATCTCAGTGTGTGTATTGTGCTGCCTTCGCCAGGGGTGGGTATGCATGTGTAATTTGTCCTCACACCCACATGTGGTGTGTCATGCAGTGGGGGTAGAACGACCATCCTCCTGGGAGTGGGACACTGCTGTCAGTGATGTGTTGTTATGGCACTATCATGATTGTCCTAAGTTAGGGATACGTACATTCACCCATGGAGCTGTGGTCATCTGATAATGATGTACACCCCCCCCCCCCATGTCTCTGTCCACTGCTGGGGGTCCTCGGCAACCACCCCTTATATGTCTGGGCACTGCTGGGAGTGATAGGCACCCACCCCTCATATGTCTGGGCACTGCTGGGAGTGATAGGCACCCACCCGTCATATGTCTGGGCACTGCTGGGAGGCCTCTGCACCCACCCCTCATATATCGGGGCACTACTGGGAGGCCTCTGCACCCACCCCTCATATGTCTGGGCACTACTGGGAGGCCTCTGCACCCACCCCTCATATGTCTGGGCACTGCTGGGAGTGATATGCACCCACCCCTCATATGTCTGGGCACTGCTGGGTGTGATAGGCACCCACCCCTCATATGTCTGGGCAATGCTGGGTGTGATAGGCACCCACCCCTCATATGTCTGGGCACTGCTGGGAGTGATAGGCACACACCCCTATGTATCTGTCCACTGTCGTGGTACGAGCCGTACCCACGCGCTGATGGCCTGGGTGGGGCCCATACCCCTATGGCACCCCAACTTTGGGGGTGCGGCCCGTACCCATGCCTTTGGGACGTGGGTACAGGCCGTACCGGCGTAGTTGGTGTGACGTAGGGGTGGGCGTGGTATGTGCCGTACCCACGCGCTGATAGCCTGGATGGGGCCCGTACCCCTAGGGCACCCCAACTTTGGGGGTGCGGCCCGTACCCATGCCTTTGGGATGTGGGTACAGGCCGTACCGGCGTAGTTGGTGTGACGTAGGGGTGGGCGTGGTATGTGCCGTATCCATGCACTGATAGCCTGGGTGGGGCCCGTACCCCTAGGGCACCCCAACTTTGGGGGTGCGGCCCGTACCCATGCCTTTGGGACGTGGGTACAGGCCGTACCGGCGTAGTTGGTGTGACGTAGGGGTGGGCGTAGTATGTGCCGTACCACCATTGTGGTGGTGACGGGTACGCGTCCACGTCCACTTCCGTTGTGGCGGGACGTGGGATTGGTGGACAAGCCCCCCGAAGTGACCAGTCCATGGTGGCAACTGCTGTGCATGATGTTGTAGTTATTTGTGGGGTGTGTGTTATGATTCCTGGCCCTTGCACACACACACACACCCCTTTGCCCCTGGGGGTTGTGCTGACCTTCTGCGGCGGTTTCTGTATACAAGGTGGTAGGCTATGAGGGCCGGGATGACGCGTAGGTTGGGGTCCATCGCTGTCCCTGGCGTGCCGGGGCTCCTTGTTCGCGGCGTCCTCACTTTCCCGGCAGTTTTTGGCTCCCGTAAAACCTACTGCGTGCGGAGTGACGTCGGCACGAATCGTACTTGCTGGTCTGTGAAACGCTGCCTGACTCCGTCCGGACGTCGCATGTGTGCCGTCCCGAAAGAGATTTGTATGTGAAAATTTTGCCGGTCGGTGTTTTTTCCGATTCGGGCGGTAATGGTATTTCTGTGCAAATCGTACTTGAAAGTTTGTAAGGTGTTTTTCCCGGGTAACAGTCGGACGGAAATAACGCTCCGTCCGACCATTCGTAACCGGGTTTTACAGGATCGGAATCAACACCAAAATAAGACCTTTATTTTCCTTGCAGGCTTTTTTTTGTGTGGGGGGGGAGTTTATTTTATGTAAATGATGATTGCTGCTGTGGAAAGAGATTAGTGAAAACCAAAAGGAGCCTTGAGTCCGACAGTGATAGCTACAAAGTTACTGGTTTAGTAACACGCTTGTCAATGAACGTTTTGGCAATGTGTTTATCTTTAGCATGGCCAAGTGATCAATCTAACATCTGGTCTCCAGTCCTCCTCCATTGCGGCCCAGTTTCTACCTCATCTCGTTTGTCATATGCTTTCCTGTAAAAAAAACAATAAATGTAAAAGCGCCTATTCTATGGATTATGGATTTTACCAGCTTCAAGAATCCTGCATGTGGAGATTGGATGCCTGCAAGTCACTTATGTTGTTTTCGACAAAATAACATCTTTTTTTATATACAGAATTTTATTGATTTTCAGAAGACATATTGAAACATCTTACAAAGAGTATTGGGGTTGTGCATGAGTTTCATCTTACATCATACTGTAGTTAATCATAATAACCTCAGGATGTCCAGTTACAAACAACCATCAGTCCCGCTACTGAACAAGGAAATAAACGGTCATCCTAGCCTCCGGGTGACCTTCAGCTCTTTGTAAGTGCTGTGCATTGCACGCTATTAGCTATTTATCTCCTCGAAGGTCGTCTCTGCTATCAATGCTCCAACAGAGTTCCCTCCCACCCCACCCCCCAGCAAACATCCACCCTCCCCACCCCCCAGGCATGCCGCTGTATTATCAACTCCTCCACATGTGGGTGTTGGTCGATCCAACAGTACCCAGTTGTCAGGGTGTCAGCAGCACAAGATAAACAGGCTAGCCACTAACCTCATAAAACAGCCAGCAGGGAAGACAGCAGTGTAGAGAGACCTCCCTATTCGCCCAGTCACTGCCTCCCACCCAGCAATGGAATCTGGTATGGAGGGAAGCACCTCGGGGAACAGGGAAGAGAGTAGCCGATCGGGAATAGCTGATGTGTGTGTTGGGCGATGGTTCCGTCTCACACGGCTTGGAGTAGGCTGCAGAAGGGTGAGAACATAAGCATTAATACCGAACAGGGCATGTACTAGACCAAGACATCTCTGATAGGTTTGTTCCCAAACTACTCACAAGGCCTTAGTATGGAATCACTGGGGCTTGGGGGGTTCCAATCCCTCCCTGGTTTGCATGCGCCCAATGTCAGGGGTGACGTGAGCGCCAAGGTAATGGACTGTAGTTCAGGCGTGATATAAGGTAAACCATCGTGCTGTTCACACACAGCCGATGAGTGGGAAGCGATTGTTCGATCCGCTTATACCCAACCACCTATGAGTCACGGAGTTGTATCCCTGATGATACAAATGTACAACGCACAACGTGCGACGGGGGTTTGTAAAGTAACAAATTTGTGAGCGTCTGAAAGAGCGTTATGTATCACGCTCTCCGCGCGCCCCTTACCTGTCTCCCAGAGTTTGGTGCGGTCTGCTTCGTAAACAGGTCTTTTTCCGTATTGCGAGGCAGGAAGGAAAGCGTCCGCCCTCGGAATACCGTGGTCACGCCCCCTGCAGCTCCAGCGGGAAAGAAAGCGTCCGCGCTCTGGGGAGGCGTCGGGGTTGAAATATGGCTCTGAGGCAGATCCAAGCGGGAAGGCAAGCGTCCGCGCACCGAGGAGGCGTCGGGGGTGAAATGGCTCTAAGGCTGGTCCTAGCGGGAAGGCAAGCGTCCGCGCACCGATGATCGACGTACGAAGGTCAACTGCCGCGAAGCCTCGGGCAGTCTCAGGTTCCGGTAGGATTGTCAAGCACACACCTTGACTTGAGGTGGAGCTTATATAGGGGCGGGTTGTTTCCTGTTCCAGCGCGTTTCCCAGCCAGGCCCCATGGTGTTCTGGGAGTTGTAGTTTTGGGTTGTGCACTGCTCCCGTCTATTTCTTTGGTTTGAATTCGCCTGATAAGGGTGGTGGCGAGCTCGGGCTTGCCTGTAACTGTGGAGTATCGCTACAGAACCCCCTCTCAAGGACCGCCGACTCGGCGGGCGACCAGGTTATCAGGATTAATTTTATGGAACTGGGCTATTAAGTCAGGGCAGTGGAGATTCTGTATGGGCTCCCATGTCCTGTCTTCCACCCCATACCCTTTCCACTCTACCAGATACTGTACTCTCCCTCGCACCAATCTAGAATCCAAGAGTTGTTGGACCTCATACTCCTCTTGGCCATCAATATCTAGGGGTGGAGGTTTATCTGGTAACCTCACGGTATGGGGGCAGGGTTGGAGCAAGGACACATGAAACACTGGGTGTATGTGCCATGCAGCGGGCAAGGCTAATCGCATAGCAACTGGATTTATCACTTTCTCAATACAGTAGGGACCGATGTATTTGGGTTTCAGTTTTCCCACTCTCCTTAGGTGCAAGTTTTTTGTGGCCAACCATACCATGTCCCCTACTTGATACTCAGGTTCTCTCTTTCTCTTCGTGTCAGCGAAGCGTTTCTGTGCTGCTTGTGCTGCGATGAGATGTTGTTTGGCGTCGAGTAGAACCGCTCTAAGGTGTTCATGGTGTTCCTTTATACTGGGAAGGTTGGTGGTAACAGGCCATTCGAAGGGAAGCATGTTCGGATGGTATCCATTGAGACAAAAGAAAGGGGAGCATCCCAACGTGGCATGGTCCGCATTGTTGTATGCGAACTCCGCCATCCACACCAATGTTACCCAGTTCGCTGTGTTTTGTATAGAAAAACACCGGAGGTACTGTTCTAGAGTCTGGTTGAGGCGCTCCGTTTTCCCATCTGTTTGGGGATGGTAACTGGACGATAGGCGTGCATCGATTCCCATAGTTGTACATAAGGCCTTCCAGAAGCGGAAGGTGAATTGAGTCCCTCTGTCTGTGATGAGGACGCTAGGAATACCATGAGGTCTAACTACGTGCTGTAGGATCAAAAGAGCAAGAGCCGAGGATGTAGGCAGTCCTGTCAATGGTACAAAGTGGCCCATCTTAGTCAAATGGTCCACTATTACCAGTATCGTTGTGTATCCTTGGCAGGGGGGTATTTCCACAATGAAATCCATGGACACAGTATGCCATGGTCCAGGAGGTATAGGAATTGATTGAAGCATTCCGGTAGGCTTTTCATGTCTCGCCTTTCCTTGGACGCACACCGAACAGTTCTGGACATATTCCTTGGTATCTTCTTTCAGCGAGTTCCACCAGAAGGATCGCTCCACACAGGCAATCGTCTTGTGGATTCCTAGATGTCCTCCGAGGCTGGAATCGTGTGCCCACTGCAATACCTGGAGCTGTAGGTCAGGGATGGGTAGGTATAAGGCATGGAAGTGGTATAGTAGTCCAAGGTTCATGGTCCTATGGTTGGGGTTTTCTTTAAGCCAGTCTTGTTCGTCTATGTCTTTTACTGCGGATCTAACTTTGTCTACAAAGTCGGTCGTTGTTAGCAGGGCGAGGGACTGTTGCCTGAACACTCCGTCCGCCAAAATCAAAGGTGTCTCGGGGACGTTCGTAGGTGTTTCGCTCTCTGTGTTCATACTTCGTGAAAGGGCATCGGCCTTGCCATTTTGCGGCCCTGGGCGGTACTTTATTACAAAGTCATAATCCGCGAAGAAGAGCGTCCAACGCAACTGGCGTGGGGTGAGGGCCTTGGCGGTTTTCAAGAACAGCAGGTTTCTGTGATCTGTGTAAATTTCGACTGTATGATGGGCCCCTAACAGATAGTGCCTCCATTCCTCGCACGCCCTTTTTATCGCCAGTAATTCCTTATCTGTTATAGAGTAATTAACCTCACTGGGGGTGAGTTTTTTCAAGAAATACGCCACAGGATGTATTTGTCCGGTTTGTGGATGTCTCTGGGACAACACCCCTCCTAGTGCGTGATGGGATGCATCGGTTTCCACTATGAATGGGAGTTGCGGGTCTGGGTGTCTAAGGATGGGGGCTTGTGTGAATCGAGCCTTAAGCTGTTGGAAGGCCGTTTCTGCCTCCTCGCTCCAGTTGAATGGCGTATTTTTTCTCAAAAGACTGGAAATGGGATGTATTATCTTGGAGAAATCTTTAATGAACCGACGGTAGTAATTTGCAAACCCCAAAAAGCTTTGCACTGATTTGACATGTTGGGGGGTTTGCCACTGAGTGATGGCCTCGATCTTTCCCGTTTCCATTTGGAAGCCCTGGGCGTTGATGATGTACCCTAAAAAGGCTACCTCTTGCACATGGAAAAAGCATTTCTCCAATTTTGCGTAGAGCTCGTGATGACGCAGTCTGTTGAGGACTTTTTTCACATGGTTCACATGATCTTGGAGACAAGTAGAATAAATGAGAATGTCATCTATGTAGACCACACAAATGGTATCCAGCAATCCCCTCAGCACTTCGTCCATAAAATATTGGAAGGCTGCCGGGGCGTTACATAGCCCAAAGGGCATTACCTTATACTCGAAGAGTCCAAACTTCGTTCGGAAGGCTGTCTTCCACTCATCCCCACTTTTGACTCTGACTAAATGATATGCGCCACGGAGGTCTAACTTTGTAAAGTAACGAGCTCCCTTGAGCTGATCCAGCAAAACAGGGATCAAAGGTAGCGGGTATCTGTTCTTCACTGTTATGCTATTGATCGCTCGGTAGTCAATGCAGGGTCTCAGCTCGTCACAGTCCTTCTTCGGTATAAAAAAAAGTGGGGAAGAAGCTGGTGAAGAGGAAGGGACGATGAATCCGGAAGCCAGGTTCTCCTCCAGGTATTTTTTTAGATACAGTGTCTCGGGTTCTGTAAGAGCATACACTCTACTACAAGGGATGTGTGCTCCTGGTATTAAGTCAATACGGCAATCGTATTCCCTGTGGGGCGGAAGCCGTGTAGCTGTCTGCTTATCGAAGAGAGATCGGTATTCTTCATACTCCTGTGGCAATGTTCGGGTGACAGAGATCCGATCTTGGGTGTTGGCTATAGCCAGCAGGCAGGCTTGGGTATCGGTGGACCTGGTCCCCGAGGTTGGGTTTTTATGGCAGTTCTTGGCGCAGTACGCAGAGTCCAGGGTCACTGTTCTTTCCCCCCATCTCACTGTGGGATCATGGAGAGTCAACCATGGCATGCCAAGGATGAGGCGGAATTGCGGTGCGTCTATTAGATCAAACTGAATGTATTCTTGGTGCCAGGCGTTAAAATGCATTAGTAGGGGAACAGTATGTGATGTCACTGGTCCTGAAGTCAGCGCGGATCCGTCGACCGCCTTCACGAATTCGGGTTTTTTCTTCGTCTCCCATGGCACTCCGATGCTCAAGGCATACCCTTGGTCCATGTAATTTCCTGTTGCACCCGAATCCAATAGTGCATCCACCTCACGGGGCTCGTCAATGGAGACCCACAAGTTAACATTGACACAGATATGAGCAACCGCTGGCTGCAAGGTATTAGCTATAACTGAAGAGATCGAATTCCGGCGTCCACCCGAACCAGCGATCTCCCTCTGGCTCGGGCTCTTCAGTTTTCCGCCGGGTCTTGTATCCCCATCACGGATTGTTGTCGGGGAGTGGACGCCCGTTCGGGCAGCTGGGCTCTGGCTCTGCATTCCCGGATAAAGTGTCCCCCTTTCCCACAGTAAAGACACAACTTCATCTTGCGTCTCTTTTCCTTCTCTTCGGTGGTGAGGGGCCCGCGAATGCCTCCTATCTGCATGGGTTCAGCTCCATCCCCTGCCTTAGGCGGGTCTTCCGTGTTTGGTTTAGGTTTAGGGTACCAACCTCGGGGATCGCTTCTACCCTTATCTCCTCTTCTTTCCTGCAATCGATGGTCCAACTGGACGGTGAGGTCAATCATTTCCTCACAGGTGGCAGGGAGCTGCACTACCTGTGCAAGTACGTCCTTTAGTTCCCCTCTCAAACCCTGATAGAACAGAGTGGTCCTTTTCTCTGGCGGCCAATCTGTTTCCACTATCAATCTATTAAAGGATGTAATATAGGACAGTAAATCCTGCGATCCTTGTCGCAGGGTCAGCAATTCTCGGTCCAGGGATAACATGTGCGATTTGCGATCAAACAATTTCCTCATTGCCACACAAAAGTCAGGGAAGGAATGCAGCACTGGATCATTTCTTTCCATTAACGGTATGGTCCAACTGGCTGCATTGCCTCCCATGTACGACATCATCAATGCTGTCTTCGCTACATCAGTTTGAAAGACTGTGGGTTTGCATAGGAAATGGAGCCTGCATTGATTGAGGAAGGTTTCAAATTTCTTCGGGTCTCCCTGGAAGCGTTCGGGAGGTGCCAGTGGAATCCCTGTATTTTGTATCACGTGCACCGTAGGGTTTGGGCCTGAGGAGGTGGATGAGACAGGAGGTACCACAAAAAACCCACCCTCACTCGCAGTGGTTGTCACAGGGGGAGGGGCCACCGCCCCTGGTGGAGGAAGGGTGGCCTCACGAATATAGGAACCTATCCCAGGGCCCCTGCGTGACAGTCCTGCCACCTCTCTCCGCAATGTATTCATTTCTTTTCTCAAGTCCTGGTTTTCTAACCGGGAGGTATGTACTTCTTGCTGGAGTGCCGTTAGACTCTCCAGCAGAGAGGACAAGACCACATTGGTGTTCATCGTCCAGGCCGGTCTTTTAACTTGGGCTTGACAATCTGTCAGGGTGTCAGCAGCACAAGATAAACAGGCTAGCCACTAACCTCATAAAATAGCCAGCAGGGACGACAGCAGTGTAGAGAGACCTCCCTATTCGCCCAGTCACTGCCTCCCACCCAGCAATGGAATCTGGTATGGAGGGAAGCACCTCGGGGAACAGGGAAGAGAGTAGCCGATCGGGAATAGCTGATGTGTGTGTTGGGCGATGGTTCCGTCTCACACGGCTTGGAGTAGGCTGCAGAAGGGTGAGAACATAAGCATTAATACCGAACAGGGCATGTACTAGACCAAGACATCTCTGATAGGTTTGTTCCCAAACTACTCACAAGGCCTTAGTATGGAATCACTGGGGCTTGGGGGGTTCCAATCCCTCCCTGGTTTGCATGCGCCCAATGTCAGGGGTGACGTGAGCGCCAAGGTAATGGACTGTAGTTCAGGCGTGATATAAGGTAAACCATCGTGCTGTTCACACACAGCCGATGAGTGGGAAGCGATTGTTCGATCCGCTTATACCCAACCACCTATGAGTCACGGAGTTGTATCCCTGATGATACAAATGTACAACGCACAACGTGCGACGGGGGTTTGTAAAGTAACAAATTTGTGAGCGTCTGAAAGAGCGTTATGTATCACGCTCTCCACGCGCCCCTTACCTGTCTCCCAGAGTTTGGTACGGTCTGCTTCGTAAACAGGTCTGGTTCCGTATTCCGAGGCGGGAAGGGAAGCGTCCGCCCTCGGAATACCGTGGTCACGCCCCCTGCAGCTCCAGCGGGAAAGAAAGCGTCCGCGCTCTGAGGAGGCGTCGGGGTTGAAATATGGCTCTGAGGCAGATCCAAGCGGGAAGGCAAGCGTCCGCGCACCGAGGAGGCGTCGGGGGTGAAATGGCTCTAAGGCTGGTCCTAGCGGGAAGGCAAGCGTCCGCGCACCGATGATCGACGTACGAAGGTCAACTGCCGCGAAGCCTCGGGCAGTCTCAGGTTCCGGTAGGATTGTCAAGCACTTACCTTGACTTGAGGTGGAGCTTATATAGGGGCGGGTTGTTTCCTGTTCCCGCGCGTTTCCCGGCCAGGCCCCATGGTGTTCTGGGAGTTGTAGTTTTGGGTTGTGCACTGCTCCCGTCTATTTCTTTGGTTTGAATTTGCCTGATAAGGGTGGTGGCGAGCTCGGGCTTGCCTGTAACCGTGGAGTATCGCTACACCAGTGTGTTCTACTCTATTGAACCCTGCCCTACTGGTAAAGCTGTGGGGGATGCCCACCATACCAGTCAGTCCAATTATGCAGTCATCAGGCAGGGACATTAGATGTGTCAAGAGATCAATCTCCCGCCGCAGGGTCCTCCCCATCAGCGATTACATCTTTATCATCAGTCGGTTGTCACAGTAGGTCCACTAATGCCACCCATGCCCTCGCTGCCTCCAACGTCTTTTCGTTTCCGGTCCTTTGGGCCATTTGCAGCCTGAAGGTCACTTCGCATTCTGCCCACATCTCAAGCTCCCTCGTCCACCTTGGCATGCTAGGGCCATTTTTCGCCTTCCAACGGCTAGTGATTTCTCTTTTAGCCAACACCAACCCCAAGTCAATGAGCTTGCTAGTGACCTTATCCCTGGCAGTGTGAGGGAATCAGTGCAGCAAGCAACACCCTGGGGTCAGAGCTACTTCTCGCTCTTTCGTTTTCACCAACCCCCCAGTAACCCCTCTCCAGAACTCTTCCAAACGTGGGCAATCCCAGAGCATGTGTAAAATCCCCACACCCTCCATGTTACACCTCGGGCAGGCAGTCGAGGCCCCAAAATATTCATTAATCTTACTCGGGGTGAGGTATGCCCTATGCAAATCATAGAAGTGAATCAGCTGGAACAGCGCATTTCTAGTGCTCTTCCAGGCCCTTTCCACAAGTTCTCCCCATGGTTTCTCATCAACAGCCTCACCTAAGTCCTCCCATTCGATGCGTAAGGCTTACAGGGGGTGGCGCATCTCCTGCGTGAGGAGTCTATATACGCAAGTGACCACCTTAAAAGTTCCAGCAGCTATCACTATATATTGACAAGCCATGGAAGTCTGCCAATGTTTTATGATAGCTGCTGTCAGAGCGGTATGTAGAAGAAAATCTCCTCTTGGGATGTCGTATCGCTCTAACAGGTCATTAAAAGGGAGCAAGGTATTTTCCTCATACAAATCCCCTATTGTGGAGATTCCGACCTCCCCCATGCCTGCAATCTATGCCAATCCCCACCATGGGGCAGTGCCTCGCAGACAGCTATCGGGATGTCCGACGCATAGGGGTGACCGGTTCCAGCACTTGCACACTGTCTGCAGGTCCGAGGGGGTCGCAAGATCCCTCATGGGAAGAAGCAACAATACCCGGTAAAGGAGCCGCAAGTTCGGATCTTGATTCTCAAGGCCTGCTGCATTCCTGAGCCGCCCTGCCACCCACTTCGTGAACCACTGTAATCGTGCTGCATGATAATAGGCCTCGAAATCTGGCACTGCAAATCCCATCTCCGTTCTGGGCCTCATCATGGTGGTAAGCGCCACTCTCCGCCTTCCAGTGCCGCACAGAAACCCCGTAATCAATGTGTTGAGTTGAGCAAATATTCTGGGTGGAATCCAGAGTGGAAGCGTCCCGAAATAATAAAGGAGCCTAGGCAGCGATGTTGCAGCGTGGACCATCAAATTCCCCTCCCTTCGGCACAGACCAACAACCTCAGCATTAAATTCACTCAAATACATTCATTGATGGGGCCCATAACACCAATACTTACACTCCGTCGATCTGTTTTCTGAGGGAAATAAGTTTCCAAACGCTGACATGAAAGGAATACCTTTACTTTACCCTAAACACATTGACTTCAAACCTAAGATATCCCTCTCATAAGGAGATGGACCATTTAGTTGTATTTATGATTTAATGATTAACTCATCTATCTACACTCTATTTCTTTTCTTTATTCTCTTCTTCAAATAATAGACACAACACATTTGTCAATAAATCAATTATTCTTTATCTAAGTAATATTGCAAGAAACGTTAAAAATCATCATCAGCATTTCAGAGCATCATATTTACCTATTCTGGCTAAAGTCGTCCTCTAAGTCAGTCAGTCAAGAAGAATTTTATTCAGCAAAGTTAGGCCGCAATTCAGTCTCTCATAGATTCAGGATAACAGCTGTCCAGCAGTGTCACCGTCCTCTCCGTCAGCATAACGTCAGGAAATCGAGTTCGTCAAGAAGAGCGAAGTTTTGAAGCAGCATCAGCGTTAGCGATTTGTTCAATTCCCTACCTACTTTAATAATGGAAATAATGTCAAAAAGTATCAAGATCGGGGTTTAGAAAGTCCTGATTGGTCGACTTGAGGCCGTGAGGTGAAGTTCTCATGTAGACTGTTTAGTGAAGTCATCGCACTTGCTGGTTCCGGTCTTAAATTATCCATTGTGTGATTGCTGGCGAAGTTCCCGGGATGACCTTGGTGGGTACATCTTCTCCCGGGGTCAGGTCCAGGCCACTGCTGCTGGCAGTGACGCCTGCGCACTTCACCCAGAACCTTGTGTTGTCAGGGCAGTCACGTTTTAACGTCTCGTTCAGCCATCTTGTTCAGGCCGAAATGGTCAACTTAAGCAAAAGAAACACAAAAACGTAATTAAAACATAGAAATGGTTAATAAAATGTTATCCCTTCACTAACACCCATATGTGTGTCTATTTATCTAGCAGAAGCAACACTCAGAGCGGTTTATACTTACTGAATAAAGCACAAATCACAAATACATCACCAAAGCAACATATAACATGCAATATTCTAATTTTCTACTATTAATATGCGTACTCAAGTTAGTTCACAATTAATATAGCCATGCAAAGTGCAATTCCCACGTGTAATTCCTTTGTTAGTATGATTGATTAATGTTTTCACTGCAAACCGAATAATATGATTACTATTAGTTAATTATTCGGATTAATATAAACATGCAGAATGGGGGGTATACAACATTTTTTGAACTACCCGCTCCATCAGCGTCACCATCTTTAATAATACCACCCTGCCCACTACAGACAGTGGGAGAGTCCCCCAAAACTCGAAGTTGCTTTTGGTGCTGCGGATTGTTTGCCCTATGTTGCCCTCCAGCAGATCTTTAGGGTCATGGTATATTTGAGTACCCAAATAGGGCAGACATCTGTTTTCCCATGTCACTTCCTCAGTTTCTGGCGGCCCAACTCTATCCGAGTGTGTAGGGAAAAGACACGACTTGGCCCAGTTTACCCTGAGCCCTGCGACTCTTCCCAGTACACTCAGGAGATCTTTGGCTCCTCTAAGGGCTTCTCCTGAATTAACCAGGAACATCAGGAGGTCGTCTGCATAGAGTGCTATATATTGGAGTTGTCCCGTCACCCCCAACCCCTGGTAATAGCGACCTGACCTAGCGTGCGCAGCCAGAGGCTCCATTGCCAGCGCAAATAACAGGGGCGACAACGGGCAGCCTTGCCTTGTTCCTCTACCCACCATGCAGGCATCCGAAATCAGCCCTCCCGTCCTGACTCTAGCTGTAGAGTTTTTATATAAGAGTGCCGTCCATTCCACAAAATGTTCCCCCAACCCAAACGCTCTCATAACCCTAAAAAGATATGGCCACTCGAGGCTATCGAAAGCTTTCTCGATGTCAACTGCCAAAATGCACTCCTCCTCCCTCTGGTAAGTGTCCGCCTCCAAGACTCGTAGAAGAATACGTATATTCATCGTCGTACTCCTAGATGGGATAAATCCCGCCTGATCTGTGTGTTTTAGCGTCGACATGTGTTCTAGTAGTCGGCTGGCCAACACACGGCTTAAAATTTTATAGTCCAAATTAAGCATGGCAAGGGGGCGATATTCAGTCCGGTCCCAAGCCGATTTTCCGGGCTTTAAAAGTGGAATGATTACCGCCTCCCTCATTGAAGCAAGCAGACAACCTTCCCGTTTTGCTCTGCCATACAGTTCGACAAAATAACATCTTGATCTTGGAAATGTGGGATATGGCCTGAGTAAGTAAGTGAGTGCATACACATTTAGGCTGAGTTCTGACAGAACCTAGTTGTCTCTGTGCAAATCTCATCAAGTAAATTGGGTGTCTCACATGCCTCTGGGGGGAGGCAAAAAGGCTCAGGCAGAAAAAGCCACTAAGGCAGGGGTGCCTTGGTGGTCCCAGGAGGGCTGGATCCAGTTTACTGGATAACTACATAAAATAAATGTACATAGAATAAAACTACAATGATATCATTTACAAATTTGTGGATATTCTAAAACCCTCTCATGGATCCATCCCAGACATTAAAAAAAACTTATTTCATAGTGCCAATGTGATAAATTGGGTTGTTGGTTAAGGGGGATGAAGCCCTAGTCAAGCAAAAGCCACATTCCTTCTTAGGATGGACCACAAAAAAGTCAGTAAATTAACCTGTGCTTAACCCTCTGGTATCTTTGCACAAAAGCAGTCAGGCTTAACTTACAGGCAATATGCAGTATTTATGCAGCACTTAAACAGTAAAAAAATGAAAACACAACACAAGAAATATCCCACATCAATTTAGAAAAATAGAGCAAAATGTAATAAATTATTTGACACCAAAGTGGTAAAAATCCAATCAGTAGAACCGGATTTATGAATTGTTAAAGTTTAAAGTGAAAAATAGCGCCTAAAAGATTAAAGTGCCATCTGCGGACATGTAGTCTAGTCTCTAGACCGGTGTCACGACCGCCTTCGTTCCTGGGGCTTCGAGTGAGGCAAAGGGTTCCACCTCCCGACGTTTCCGGCTCTGATTATATATATATATATACAGAGTACCAGAACAATCAGGCGAGGGACAGGGATGAAGACCTGAGAGGATAGTTAGGAAATAAAGTAAAACGGAAAACAACTGAAGAGTTAAACACAATAACAGTCTACTCTCATAAGGTCTTACTAAAGGTATTGTGTCACCTCACACACTCTGTTTCACTCACAGCGATCACTCACCCTGAGAGGACACACCCTCTCCGAATTCCAAACTACCTTCATTCTCCATAGGGTTTCTGTTGCCCTCTTTTCCTAAGTACTAACCCACATCCCTCCGTGCATCGGGAAGATCCCTTCCCTGTTGTTGTGGTTCCCAAACAATAGTCTTGCACAGAGTTCCAGGGAGCAGAAACCGGAATGCTAAGAAAGAGATTACTACTTCGCTCCCCTAAATAATGTTATGCCTCTTCCCGGTTCCAGGGAGCCTCTTAGCCCAAAGTCTCGTATTAACTTGTCATACAGCTTATTGCATAGTCACCCTCACACGAATACGGAACAGTCTCGTGAGTAGCGCTACTTGCCAGAGGTCGCGTAGTCTCTCGCTCTCTCTCCGAAACTTGTGAGACTCCGGTGTTCCTCGAACGCGGCGACGCTTCCCTCAGCGCCCCGCTGGGAGAGTTCCTGGATTGCGAACCCAACCCTCCTTCTCGGGAGTCAGGTGCTCTTCGAACGCGGCGACGCTTCCCTCAGCGCCCCGCTGGGAGGATTCCTTGATTGCGAACCCAACACTCCTTCTCGGGAGTCAGGTGCTCTTCGAACGCGGCGACGCTTCCCTCAGCGCCCCGCTGGGAGGATTCCTTGATTGCGAACCCAACACTCCTTCTCGGGAGTCAGGTGGCGGTTTTTGCAGCACGACCCAGATACCGCTCTCTTCCCGAAGCCTCAGACGCGGACTCATGCGCCGTCTTGTCTCGGTAACGGGTATCCTCCAATGTGCTTCTCAATCCAGTATTACGCGCCGTGATTGGCCCCCGCGACGCGTATTTCAATGGTTTCCGCCCCGCCTCCATACCGCCGAGGATTCTGGGCCTCGTAGTTCTTTCCTGGCGGAACGTGCGGTAGGCGCTCTGGATCAGCGCCTGACAACCGGAGCAAAGTCAAAAGTTATGATCGACCATGATGGAGCACAGTTCGGATATACGAAGTGGATTGGGCCTGGTCTTCGCTTACCTTTGGCCTTAGAAGAATTTGTAAGCAAAATGTCTGAGAAGATAAGGTTCCATGGGTCAAGGCAGCCTGCGATGTTTGAGGAGGAGGCATCAACGTCGGGGTGCCGTTGGACGAAGTCGCTGTGAATATTTCTACGTTTGGGCTCTTTTATAGAAGTCGAAGATTTCTCGCAGGAGGAAATTGCAGGCTGTAGCCAACGAGGGTTCCACAAGACCAAGAGCCCCTGCGAAGAGCCGCTGAACAGGATTTGCTGCTGCAGAGAAGACCGTAGCAGGAACTGCTATGAAGTTAGGTGGACCTGGCAGGTCGGCAAGCAGGTAGGTACTGATCTCCTCTCAG
Organism: Triturus cristatus; assembly: GCF_964204655.1. Taxonomy (NCBI): domain Eukaryota; kingdom Metazoa; phylum Chordata; class Amphibia; order Caudata; family Salamandridae; genus Triturus; species Triturus cristatus. The sequence continues at coordinate 990,413,204 of NC_140584.1, read as the reverse complement.
TTCTCAGAACACCTTTTGGCAGAAAATGTTTTAAGTCCCAAGTTTTGGATTTTGGCTATCTGTGCACACTTCCAAGGGTCCAGGGATAGAGATGCACCACGTGAAGGGTCAGGACTCACTCAGGCTGGGTCCAGGTGCAGATTCAAGATGGTTGGAGCCTTTTCAGTCCCTGAGGTTTTGAGCACGAGGCCAGCCAATTAGCCCATTGGAGTCACTCTGGAAGTCATGGGTTCAAACAGGACAGCAGGTCTCCAGCAGCAAGGCAGTCCTCGGAGGGCACAGGGCAGGCTGCATACAGCAGGGCAGTCCTCTTTATGCAGCAGGGCAGTATTCTAAAGTACAGAGCAGGCGACAAGCAGCAGCGCAGTTCTTTGAGAGTTCTTCCAAAGGTCCGGAAGTGAACTAAAAAGTGGGTACGAGGGCCATAATTTCATAATGTGTACCAGCTTTGACGTGGGAGAAACTTATGGAGTTTTCTTCCCACCAAAGTGCTAGGATTTCCTGCCTCCTTGCCCTGGTCCCAGTTCTGCAGTCACGATAGACCAGTCCGAAGTTCTCTGAGTGTGAACTGAGACGTGCTTTGTAGTGCAAGTGGGGCTGTGTACAGTTGCAACCCCTCATCCTGCTATTATGAACCATCCTGCCTATACCCAGTCCCTCTATTGTGTGGCTGTCTGGGAAGAATACAAAAAGGACCACTGCCAAATACACCTAGTCATGTGACTCGAGAAAGAGGCGGCAGGCACCAAAAGGTAAGGACAAGAATATTTTTAATAAGGGCATTTTCAGAATTGTAACTTAAAAAACTACTTTATTAATTAAAGAGGATTTTTAATTACAATTCCTTAGACACCAAACATGATATTTCTACCTGTTCCCAAACAAAATGCATCACTTATTTAATGGAATAAGGTAACCCAAAGTTATCCTATGGGAGAGGTAGGCCTCATAGTGGTGAAAAATGAATTTGGGAGTTTTTCACTATCAGGACATGCAAAACTTAAAAGTACATGCCCAACTTTTTAAAAATACAATGCACCATGCACTATGGGCTGTTTATGGCCTACCTTAGGAGTGACATATATTTAATTTTAAAAAGGGAGTTTTAGGCCAGGCACGAGGTTTATTTTGCCAAGTCGAATTGCCAGTTTAACACTGCATGCAGGCTGCAATAGCAGACTTGAGACATGTTTTAAGGAGCTACTTAAGTTGGCGGCACAATAAGTGCTGCAGGCCCACTAGAAGCATTTAATTTTCCAGCCCAGGGCATATAGGTTGCCACTTTACTATGGACTTATAAGTAAATTAAATATGCCAATCTGGTGCAAGACAATTTTACTATGATTTAAGGAGTGAGCACAAGCACTTAGAGTCCTAAGGGCAGCAAACATGACTTCAGTAAAACAGGAGGGGAGAAAGCAAACAGATTTCGGGAATGCTACCCTAAGGCTGACAGGTATAACAGCCAGTCAGTCTTCTGTAACACCTTTTCTGCTGCATCTTCATTGCAACAGATCATATAGTTTGGCTTTTAATCTGCAAGCTTAAAGTGGCAGAACAGTAGAAGCTGACCAAAGCCTTGCCTTACCAATATTAGTCTGACAGTATAACACAGAATACACAAGGTAGATACAACAAAGCAGGTGTGCCTGGATAGCCAGGAATATAGGTATTACAATAAGAGGCAGAACATCTGTTCAGACAAAGGAGCAAACTTGATGGTTTGTAATGCAATGAGCCATAACTCTACACTGGTGTATGTACACCTGAAAAGAATGCACCTCTGTGGTTGATTATGATAGCATTTCCTCTGGATACATGGCTCTTCTGTCATGATTGTTTAGGTAACTCGCAAAGGCCAGTGGGATAAAAAAACTGCAGTGTGAACTAAGTTGCTGCCCTGCAAGTCTCACCAGGACATCCACCACTGCCACTAATGCCAGGACCCAGCACAACATAAAACTGAAACCTGCTAAGAAGGTACCCCAGTGGGTATCCATAGGGACAACTTGGATTACAATAGGCATGCTTATCCAATGGTTGCATCCATGCCCAAACCTACATTTACCAGTGACCACTATGGGCTTGGGGGAGGAGGTAGACATATTATACAGGCATGTATCTCAGGCATTCAGCCTCAACACCAGATGAGATGGAACACTAAATCTAGGGGCACAAAGAGACAACACATTATTAGTTTAGAGGTTATCAGTGGTGCTTTCACTTGCAATTTTGCAAATCCTACCATGAGATATGTATGTGACTACCCCTGCTAGAATCTGTGATTCTGTTTGGGAAATATTCCAAGTATACCCTTAAAGAAGCCACTGTTGACTCCTTTTACTTACAATCGTGTTTGTACATGTATCTGGAGCACGTTCTTTGAGAGTTGGGAGTCACGAGCTTTCCGTAAGTTTCCTTTTCACTTTGGCCACCACTGAGCCGTTCTGTAGTTTTTGGTTTCAGTTGGTGCGTGTTCCGGTTCTCAATCTGAGCTTTTGCACATGATGGTGGTTTATTATTTCAAGATCTGACAGCGCTGGAAAATCGTCTTCTTGCTTTGCTTAGCACATGAAGACAAGCATCCGACCTTTGGAATTCTCTGCCTTCCTAGCCTCCCACTCATCTTTATACTTTTCACTCTTCAAAGTACAATATGTGCCTATCACACCTCCCATGTCCCCTAAACTCTAATGTCCCCTCGATTACCATTGTCTACTGTGCTGATCATAACTGCTTTTGTTTCTTCTGCCCATCCGTCCCATGTTGAGTCAAAGTGACAGCACAGATTTTATACTGTAGTGGGAGAGGGAGCCTGCTTGGTACAGATAGATTCATGGGTTTTAGCATCAGGCCTTGTTGATCATGCTCGAGTGAAGATTACAACATGACTGTACACACTAAGAGAAACAAAAACTGAATGCATCAATCCTCAATGAAGACCATAAAACATACAATCACGTTTTACTAAGGGGAAAGGAAGGAAGCAAGGTGGGAGAGGCAACAGTTTATGCAGCAGGTAAGCGTGGCACTGTAAATCACATAACATCAAAAAAGAAAAGAGTAAACAAGACAATTTACAAAGTGGAATCAAACAACTGGAAAAAATGAATAAGGTCCACAGCTGGCAGGGAAATACTTAAGCAAATCTTTAAAGTTAAAGTCGGTATAAACTCCTTTAGACCAAAATGGAAAGTAATCTCTTCAAAGAGGAAAAACACCATCTATGAATAAGGAAACAACGTGGGTGACTATTAGATTACCGGAAAACGATCCAAGTCATGAGACATAACATTACAGGCCAACAGTTGAGGATATGTTGCCTACTGTTTAGAGCAGTGGTTCTTAACCTTTTGACTATTGTGGACCCCCTCACTTAATCATAACAGGAACCCCCACTGAATCATTATTGGGATCCCGCGACCCCCACTGAGTCATTACTGGAAGATAAGGACCGGGCCTAAGCATTTGTGCTGATTTGACCTGCAAAACAATACACGCAAATACAGAAACAAGCATTCATCAAAATAATACACAAATGATAAAAGATTGTATTTAATTCACAAAGAAATATTTAAAAAATCACTATTTTAACATTAATAGGAAAGTTGAAGCTTTTCAAATTTAAATTTAGGCCACTCATTGTCCATAATATAATCTGTGATGAACTTGAACTTCTCATACGATTCAGTCTGAGTATATTTACTTCATTTTTAGACTACAATTTCAAAATCCTTCACATTTATAGAACGTTTAAAATGTTTCATCTTTACATTTTGCTTCTTTATTTATGTATGCTTTATTAATCTGTTAATATTATTTAATTTTCTAAGCAGTCACAGACCTCCTTTGTAGGCTTCACGGCTCCCTGGGGATCCCCGAACCACAGCTGGTTTAGAGGCATATCAGACTTTACCCCACAACCCGTTTACAATGCTGCATTTTTCCACGCAGTAATTTTAACAATAGATGTTATCATGCCTTGTAATGTAACCCTATGTATATTACCTCAACCAAACAAGTTTTAACCATGCATTTAATATTTACCATGAGTATATATTTAAATGAGTCAATAACAACCCTTCCAAAGTAACGGGTGCTCATTTTTGTACCAGTGAGGTCAACATATTATACAAAATAAAGTAATAATAATAAAACCTGTTTTAGTCGATTTACATTTAAATTCCAAATACCTTTCCAAAACATGTTTTATTTTTTAAAATAGACATTTGTGACTGAAAATACTTAAAAAGCGACAGCCCTCAATTTTGTCAACACTACTCTGGTGACAGCACTGTCGAGAGGATGCATTGATGAATACAGCTTACAGAAAAAGATAGGACACATATAATCATATTATGATATTACGTAAAAATTCAGTAAATGATAAAATAATAGTAATATTTTTTAATATTAGCTTTTCCATCAACATTTGACAGTATATTTTTTTACAGAATTTATAAATAAACCAGATAGAAATTTATAAATGGCAAAACAGATAAAAATTTACAAAATTACTATAAATGTCCTAATCATACTAAACAGTATCGAACACATATTATAAAATGTATTTAAAAAAATCTAATTTATAGTAATTGACAACCAAACAAAGAGTATAAGAAATGACAACCAAATCCGACAGATTATAATCGAAAATACACACCCCTTTAGACAAAAGGCAAAAGAAATCCTCAACATTTATAGAAAAAGGTAATTATACTAGAATTATTACACATATTTTTTAGAGCAAGTTATTAGTAACATATTAACAAAAAATTACCTTCTTAAACAAAAATCTTCCTTAACAAAGTAAACTAACAAAATCATTTCCATTTCAGGTTTATGACAATAGATGGAATCATCGAAATTAGTTTTAAAATATATAGTTTAAACATTTTTTCCCACAGGCTAACATCCAAAGACCATTTAATAACCATTACATCAAAGCCCGAACCAAGCAAGCCTCAAAGTGCACATCTCGAAAACAAAAAGATAATTAAAAAAAAATACTGGCATATTAAACCTATGAACATTTGAAGACAATAAAGTTTTATTGACTAACACTAAAGCACTATTTTTTCAGTTTTTTAAAAATAAGGTTTTACAGAATGGAGAACCCACCAGAGGCAACATATGTTTTGTCACATCAGCGGAATAAGTTACTTAAACTCCCAGGGTTACTTTATTGTAAGGACAGACATACTAAAACATGAGCACATTGTGTCAATTATTTTTCAACTGGGTTGCAGAGGCAGAGCAACTACTCTGCGAGCATATATTGAACCTACTACAAAACATAAACACTGCAACAGAGAATGAAGTAGCATTTGGATGATGGATGGGACATTTAAGGTAACACCACATTTATTCAACCAAATAAACACTATACACTATGACATAAGTGCTAATGCTATATCTTTAATCTGTGCTTTTCTACCGGACAAGAAAACGGCCACTTATATCACAGTATTAAATGTAATTAGAGAAAAACTTTAAAACATAAGCTCTGAGAAAAACATTTTGGACTTTGAAGTGGTGGTGATTTCAACAATTCCAAACATTTACCCATAACTCAAATACAGGGAAATTTTTTTCAGGCTATTTGGAAGACAATTTAAAAAAAACCTTGCAGCTGATTGAATGTCCGATAGCAAACTGCAATTCAAAATAAAAAAAATAACTGTGTAAACCTTTGTACTTCCTGCTTAAGTGGACATACACTACACAGCCATTATTCAATCACAATGTTTTCTACAAAATGAAGAACTAGTGGCTCCACTTTTAAATCACTTTGAAGAAACATGCATTGGCAATCTAAACAGGTCAGGCCTTTGAAAAGCAGCAAACGTTCATATTGAGTGGTGGAACTGCTACCTGACCTACATATAGTGAGGGGCAAGAACTAACAATGCTGTTGAACGTTGGCATAACTCTTTCAATAGCTAAATTGGAAAAACCCACCCTAACATCTATCATTTTTTGGAAATTTAAAACAAAAGGAGGAAATTTTCCAAGAGATGAGAAAAAGGCAATCTTTTGCAAATAGTCTTCACGACAAATAGCAAAAGAAACAAAAGAAATTAATGAAAGACTCCTGTGGAAGGTGTAACAATTTTGCATGATTATATGGAAAATATTGCATACATTTTACAATACTAACTTTACTTAAATTACAACCCACCTTTAACTGCCTATGTTGAAAACATTTTATACATTTCAAAATGACTCATTTAAAATTACATTTAAAGTTATCTGAAGAAGTATTTCTTTGAATAGCAGTAATCTATAAAGAACCATCGACTGCAATTCCAACTGTATTTCAATTAATAATAATTCATGATGGATCCACTTAAAAGGCCAATTCTGTTTTTAGAAAAAAATTCCAAACTAATAAATGCTCCCGGAAATGAAAAATCAAAACATAATTAAAAAAGAAGTATCCTTAAAATGTGCAACTTGTAAAAAAACAAATGTTTTTTCAAAAAACGTAAAAAAAGCAATGTTTACTAAAAAAAAAAGTAAAGGCGATAATCACACAAAACTCAGCCCAAAATAAACATTTACCAAAAAATGTAATTCTAAAAATCTAGGATTACATATTTACTGCAACCTATATGGGAAAACGTGTAAAAGTATTCAATAAAAAACATTACAACAGATATCTCTATTTAATACATCTCTCTTAGACTCTCCAAAGTATTTTTTTTAGCTGCCTCTTTGATGCAACTGCACCCATCTGTCCATGTCAATTTGATAAATGGGCTCTTATCGGCCTCTCAAGAGTAGGAGATTTCTGTGTACAGAGAGGGGTAACCCCCTCCACTGAATAGCAACGTGAGTATCAACTGGCCCCCTCTGAAATTTACTGCTATTTACAGATACAGCATGCACTGCAAGTGGCACTGTCGAAAGGTGTGGAGCTCCCCGAGTCTTTGCCCCTATAGGACAAGCTACTAGATGAGCACATTCCCCGCAAGGCGACTTCCCTCATGTACCAAAAGCTGATTAACAACTCACCAGATACATCTACGGGAACAATGTGCGCACAACCCAGAGGGCCTAGAGGATGATGAGTGGCCTGAGGCTCTGCCGTACCCAAAGGTGGTAAATATAAGGTCGGGATTCCATTTAGCGCAACTAAAAATTCTCCCCAGATCCTATTATGCACAAACCACCATGGTAAAAATGGGTTGCCTAACTGAGGAGGGTTGTCATAGGCAAATGCGGCCAAATTGGTACATTCTTCCACATATATGGAGCTGGCCTGAGGTACAGCACTTTTAGGAACCTGTGGTTGCCTGTATGAGTGAGCTATGTGGGAGTAACATGGGCACCTCTGCAAAATGGTGTCTATTAAACATCTAGGATGAGAGATCTAGACTGCATTGAGCGGATATGGATGACCCTGGGACTAGCGATAGCCAAACCAACATATTTGCTACTATGGGGAGTAAAGCAGGCACCACAACCGTGGGTCTGCAAGCTGACATGGATTGGTGCATGTTGGTTGAGAAGGTGATATATGAAGGTTGTGGCTATCCCCAAAAATGGGAGAAAATCTGGGTAAAATGGAATGACTACTGGAAAAATCTCTGCACACACTTCACTTATATTGGCTACGATGTACTGCTTTCCTACAATCCATATTAAGGGCATAATTATGAGTACAGCGGTTCACTGGACCGCCATAGTCACGGTGGTGGTCTGACCATCGACACCACTGCATGTACGCCCGCGGTATTCTGAGTGTGGCGGACGGACCACCACAGGACAGCCGCGATCCAGAATCTCGTGGTGGTAGCGCAGAGGTCAGGACCAGTAATATGCTGGTGGTGCTGCTGTAGCACTGACGAGCATATTCTGAGTTGCCTGTCCATCCCCATTTCATGGCGATTAACCTGCCATGGAAAGGGTGGCAGAGAGGCAACTATGGGGGCCCTCACAGAGCCCCCTGCCGCTTTAGGGTATTGGGGTGCATGCAGAGGGGCACATGATGTGCCCCCCTGGTTGGCACCCCCGTTCCTACACGGTATGGCATACATGACATGGTGCATGCCATACCATGCAGGAATGTGCCACCGGCGCTGTCACGGCAGCAGTCTGCATGTTAGGCTCTCCTTTGAGCCTAACAGACAACCACCATGAGCCCGCCACAGCAGTCCCCGCCTGTCCTGGATTTAAGCCGTAATCTGGCCGGAGGGCGCACTACGGGCTTGGTGGTCCTCTTGTCAGTGTGGCATGGCAGGCTGACAGGAAGACCGCCAAACTTGTAATCAGGCCCAATGTTGATGTTTGTAATACGGCGAGAGGGGAGGAAGGGGACACAAAGACTGTTTGACGTTGAGAAAAAATTGCTTTATTTGACCATGCCAATGTAAACAGTGTGTTGTTTTTTGTTGTTTGCCATATTTACAATACAAATATCTAAAAAACAATTGCATTCTACTATATTTTAAATGTTTGTAAAGGATCCTAATAAAGGTTTTTATGTATTAATACATTTTCTTTTTTTTTTTTATTGAATGTGTGTTTGGTATATATTTATTTTAATTAACATTGAAAGAATGTTTATTATACATACTTTTAATTATAACAATTGTATATGTAAACTTTTTATTTTTAAACTTGAGGTATTAATTGATTTCAATGGTAATTTGGTTATTGTTAATAGTTGTTATATATACCACCCTGGGACTCTATACCCCTTACATTCCATTCCTAAAAATTTAATATCTATATTTTCTGTTAATTCCATAATTAATCAAATATATTATTAAAAATGACCATTAATACGATAAAAGTTTTATATAATGTGCATGGGGGCATACTGTATACTTACCATATGCATAGTAAAGTATTTTGTTGTAAATAACAATGCATGGTAAATGTAAATGAACATGTATATTGTAAATGTACCATCCTGTTTAGAGATTAGAGAATTTAGCTGATCTTTGAACATGAGAAACCAGGTTCAAATTTGTGCTTTTGGCTCAGCACCTTGTGATTCTGAGCAAATCACTTAAACTCCCTATGACTAAACTGAAAAGAAAATATTGTGCTACCTAATCTGGTTCTGTTGGAAAGTTACTCTAATACCTTTAGCCCACTTTTGTACATAAAAAAGAGCAAAAGCACATTCAATGAACAAGGAACCAGAGAAGCATGACTATTCGCTTATTAAAAAAAAAGATCCACGGGGTGAGAGCTAATATTACAGACCAACTATTCACAGAGAATAAAGATAGTATGTTTCAAGAATGCTATCGAGATATGTATGTGTCTCAGATTGAAGGACTTGTTTCAGTGTTCCTTAAAAGAACTACAGTCCTAAACTTGACACAAGAAGAGGGTTCATAATGGTGGAAGAATTTAAGAACATTACTAAAAAGCATTAAATCCATTAGGCTAGGTGGATTTATCCCAGGGTTCTGAAATTCCTGCAGAAAAATATTAACTCTGTACCTGACCAATCTAATGAGGTTCTAGGGTGGGACATGTTTTAGGGCCTGATTACAACTTTGGTGGTCCTCCTACGGAGTGCCACGCCAGTGCTCGTCGGGAGGACCACTAAAGCCATCCTCACACTGCCCACTGGATTACAACTGTAATCTTTGATGTGGATGTGCTGTGGCAGTCCGAACAACGGTGATTCTCTAAGGCTCATAGGCAAGCCTTAGAAAGGCATGGCTGTGGGACCGCCGGAGTACATTCCTGCACAGGAATGAATGCACCATGTTGGGTGGGGGGCGTGGCTAGCGAGCCACAATGGCGGACGCGACCCTGTAGAGCTCCGCTACCTTCTCCCTGACTTATCCTGTAGTCGGTGATCCTGCGGTGCTGTCCTCGCCACCGATACCGGCGGCAAGGTGCTGGGCGACAGAGAAGGTGCTGGTGGAGTCCCGCAGAGCTGCGGTGCTGACACACGGGCTGTGGAGCACCGGGGACGCCCGAGACGGAGACGGAGGCCGGCGAGTGGCGGTGGGCCGCGAGGGCCGTGAGGCTCTCTCGCGGAGCATTGGCTGGGGATAGCCGCGGAGCGGCTGCAATTGTTGTGTGCAGGCGGGCGGCCCAAGGGGGCGGTCTCTTCCCCCCCCCGGCTGCGGAGGCTGTGGCAAGGAAACTGCAGGCGTGCTGATACTGCGGCGCTGGAGGAGCTGGGAGGCGTCCTGCGACGAACTGGCGATGCTGGGAGAGCCCTGGTGCCGGGGGGCGTGAGGACCGGGCCCTGGAGGCGGTGCACCTGGGCACCGCGACCGGTGGAGGAATCGGAGATCGTAGCCCGCTGGGAGCAGCACGACTTCCCCCGTTTGCGGACTGCCGGAAACCGGCGCTGGGGGCAGCAGGGAGATAGGAGAGAACGCGCACCGCATGGCGCCATAGCATTGGAGGCTTCGGAGGAGCCGATTGCTGACACCAGAGTGACTCCCGAATCCTCCTGTGCTCCCATGTGCGCAACCTGAAGCTCTGATGTGGATCTTGCCCTGCCTGGACCCCAAACGCCGCATCGGGACTCCTGCACGCGCGGTCTGTCCGGCGGGCTGCTGCTGAGTGGGCGAGGACAACTACGAGAGCCCAACAAGGCTGCGGATAATGGCGCTGCTCATGCGGAGCTAAATTTGAGTTAACCACCGCGGCCCCCTCTGGTGACGGCTCCACCGGAGAGTCCGGGTGAGCTGTGGGACCCTCGTGGGGCGGGTGTGGACCTCTGACGCCGTGGGACACGCACTGCGGTGGGCCCGTCGCCACTGCGCTTCATATTACCGGGGAGGACAGGCGGGCAATGCCAGGGAGCGGCCGCTGCCGTCTCGGGGCGCGGACGTGGGCGCTGGGCCTGTGACAGGATCTGTTGGCTGTGCTGCGGCGAGACGCTGAGGGACCGGCGCCTGAGGTGAGGTGCAGTCGACGGAGGGCGAGGGTACGCTTGGAGATCTGCCCTGCGGGGGGGGGTGACGGTGCCCCTGCCCGGCCGCTGCTGACCGCCCCGGGAGGTACTTCCCGCTGCGTATTGAGGCGCGCGGCCTCGCCTGACTCCCACTGGGAGCGATACCGCGACTACAGGCCAGGGGGACTGGATCGTGGTCCCTGAGCGAGGGGGCGGTGCGGACTTAGCTGACGACCTCTGCCGGCGGCTGGACGAGTGTGGCAAAACCTGTGTTGATAGCCCGGGAGGGCCTTCCCTGGGGGCGCAGGCCAGACGGGTGGCGGTTGCGGTTTGGCGGCGGCTGTTCTGGAGTGATTGGTGAGAGGACGGCGCAGGTGTAACTAGTCTTCAGGCGATTGACGGCGGATGCCCACGGCGCAGCAACTAGTGATGGGCCGCATGCGCGTCAGGCTGCAGCAGGGCCCACAGCAGACACTGACCCCCGATCGTGCCCGCCCTCGCGAGGGGATGGAGGAGGGTCCGTCATCGACCGCGGCGCTGGCAGCCAAGATGGACTCTGTGCTGGCCGCAGTGGAGAGAATAGGGACAACCTTGGAGCACACCAGGACGTCACTGGAGAACCGCATTGACAAAGTCACCTCGGACTTCACGCTCCTTCACGCGGACCACCGCCGGCTGGCGGACACGGTTGCCGCTCAGGAGCAGACGTTGACGGAGCTGCAGCCGGTCGCTCGTAGCCACGCCGCTGCCCTACAAGACATGCTGGATCGTATCCACGCCTTAGAAGACAGGGCGGAGGATGCTGAAGGGCGCTCTCGCCGCAATAATGTCCGCGCCGTGGGCCTGCCGGAGGGAGAAGAAGGGCGAAACCCAGAACAATGTGTGGAGGACTGGCTGCGGCAAGTCATGCCACCTGGGAAGCTGTCGACTCATTTCGCGGTGGAAAGAGCTCATCGTGTGCCTGCTCAGAGGCCGCCGCCGGGCGCCCGACCGCGCCCATTCCTGTTCAAGTTGCTGAACTATAGAGACAGGGACGCCATCCTCAGAGAGACCCGTAACATGATTGGCCTTTCGGTGAGCGGCAGTCAAGTGATGCTTTTCCCGGACTACACCGCGCTGGTGCAGCACCGTAGAAATAATTATATGGCAGTGAAACGTCAGCTTCACGAACTGGCGCTGCCATACTCGCTGCTGTTCCCTGCCAGGCTGCGTGTGGTCGACAAAAGTAAGACTCACTACTTTGACTCCCCGGCGGAGGTCTGGAACTGGCTAGAGGAGAAGGGCCTATAGACTGGGCAGAGGCCGGCAGACCCGGGCGACGGAGCCCACCCCAGTAGAGGAGACAGACGCCGTCAGCGACGTAGAGCAACGCGCGAGATGCCGGCGCGGTCAGTGGCTCCAACGCCGGAGAAAATGCGACAAGAGAGTCGGAATGTGCTGCAAGCGGTCACGACGCTGGCCAGTCCGAGCCAGATGGACTCACAGGACCAGGAGGTGCGACTCGAGGTGATGGCGAGCGGATCAACGTCTCCGACGACATCCCTCTCTGAAGCCTTCGGTGGGCCGGTGGTTACCCCACAGACCGCGGATGGTATCCTGGACTGAGAGGTGGCCTGAGGACTATCGCTTGTGCAAGTATCACGAAGTTGCCTGATGCCCATGGAGAGGTGGAGGGAGAGCCTGGGCCCTGGACCTAGTCTGGTGGTCCTCCCGACCTGGGAGGGGGATTTGTTGTGGTCACGGCTGCTCGTTCAGGATGGGTCTCCCCAGCGGGAAGCAGTAGATGTGGGTGGCCCCCGGGGGATGCTTGCCTGCACCTCGCTAGTCGCACCACTCCCTACTGGGTAGTTCTCCTTAGAGGCGCACCACGTTTGGGTGACACACGGGGACAACGATGGTGAGCACTCCTTCACACGTCACCACCCCCAGGTCACACCCTGACCTAGTTTTCACCCGCGTAGGGTTACGTAAGTTTGGACGGACACACTTGTGCGATTCGCCCCAGCCGTTACACACTTGTTATTGTTATGTTAATATTGTTACCTCAGATCACAGCTCCCTTCCTTCACCGCAGCGCAAACTGGCTGCCACTGACCCTGAGCCCGGTCCCCCCCGACACAACACAGCTGCGCCATGACACGTGTTAACATTATTACGTGGAACATACGGGGTATGCACACTCCCGCGCGGAGGTACTCCGTTTTCGCCTACTTGCAGCGACATTCAGCCGGCATCACACTCTTACAGGAGACGCACATGACGCAGCCCGAGTTAGAGAAGCTGCGACGGCGCAGGAGAGGCCAGGTGTATGGCACGGTGTACTCGGCGCAGGCCAGGGGCACCCTCGTGTGGGTCAGGGCGGGCGTCCCATTTGTCAGCGAAGATGTGTCTGTGGACACTGAGGGTAGGTACACATTGGTAAGGGGAACGCTGAATGGCCAAGCTGTATTACTGGCTTCGATCTACGCCCCGAACGTTGATCAAATACCCTTCCTCGCGCGTCTGTCGCTGGTGGTAGCGCCGTACGCCGGAATCCCCTGGCTGCTTGGAGTGGACTTCAACTCTGTCTTAGATATGCATCTGGACAGGTCGTTCCCCCCGCTCCGCGCGGCGACTGCTGCCTCCACGGCCCGTGCGTTGGTCGACTGGCTTTCACAGTGGGGGGTGCTGGATATTTGGCGCACTCGGTGCCCCACGGATCGAATCTATTCCTACTATTCCTCTACGCATGATCTACATGTGCGGTTGGATAGGATGGTGGGATCCCCGGCGCTGCTGCCACTGGTGGAAAGCGCAGAGTATTTGGGGCGCACACACTCTGATCAGCAGGTTAGCGGTCTAGTGCTGCTGAACTTGCAGAGTATATAGAGTGCGATTCCAGCTCCCAGGCCCATTGACAAACGCGGCGAGCTAGGCTGCGTGTTCGTGTGTTATTGTGGATGCTGTCTTTCTTTGTTTTTTGCTGCTGTTTTTAATGAGCACGCTTAAAAGCATTAAAAAAAATTTCAAATTGCACTGACCTGTATTTCCGCCACCTCGTGACCCCGTTTCGCCCCGGCTTGTGCCGTTTGTGCGGAGGGTCAGCTCGAGGAGCGTCATTTCCTGCTCGTGACACCACTTCCGCCCTGCACCAAACCTTCGCAGGTTAGCGGTCTAGTGCTGCTGAACTTGCAGAGTATATAGAGTGCGATTCCAGCTCCCAGGCCCATTGACAAACGCGGCGAGCTAGGCTGCGTGTTCGTGTGTTATTGTGGATGCTGTCTTTCTTTGTGTTTTGCTGCTGTTTTTAATGAGCACGCTTAAAAGCATTTTAAAAATTTCAAATTGCACTGACCTGTATTTCCGCCACCTCGTGACCCCGTTCCGCCCCGGCTTGTGCCGTTTGTGCGGAGGGTCAGCTCGAGGAGCGTCATTTCCTGCTCGTGACACCACTTCCGCCCTGCACCAAACCTTCGCAGGTTAGCGGTCTAGTGCTGCTGAACTTGCAGAGTATATAGAGTGCGATTCCAGCTCCCAGGCCCATTGACAAACGCGGCGAGCTAGGCTGCGTGTTCGTGTGTTATTGTGGATGCTGTCTTTCTTTGTTTTTTGCTGCTGTTTTTAATGAGCACGCTTAAAAGCATTTAAAAAATTTCAAATTGCACTGACCTGTATTTCCGCCACCTCGTGACCCCGTTCCGCCCCGGCTTGTGCCGTTTGTGCGAAGGGTCAGCTCGAGGAGCGTCATTTCCTGCTCGTGACACCACTTCCGCCCTGCACCAAACCTTCGCAGGTTAGCGGTCTAGTGCTGCTGAACTTGCAGAGTATATAGAGTGCGATTCCAGCTCCCAGGCCCATTGACAAACGCGGCGAGCTAGGCTGCGTGTTCGTGTGTTATTGTGGATGCTGTCTTTCTTTGTTTTTTGCTGCTGTTTTTAATGAGCACGCTTAAAAGCATTTTAAAAATTTCAAATTGCACTGACCTGTATTTCCGCCACCTCGTGACCCCGTTCCGCCCCGGCTTGTGCCGTTTGTGCGGAGGGTCAGCTCGAGGAGCGTCATTTCCTGCTCGTGACACCACTTCCGCCCTGCACCAAACTTTCGCAGGTTAGCGGTCTAGTGCTCCCTCACCCCTAGTATAAAATGGCAGTATGGAGGAAGCACAGCGGACGAGCGCAGCGGGAGCGCCGACTTCGCGCCGAAGTCGCGCACAAGTCAAGCCCGTCTGCGCCCGTCCGCGGCCGACCAGGCCCAGGGCCCTGTCGTAATGCCCAATCTTACTCTTATTCCTCCTCCGATCTCCTGAGACTCAAATCCTCAGGACCCATTCCCGCACGTGCTACAAGAGCGGCTCAGGCATGTGACATATTTGTTCCATCTGATTGCTTGACACAGGATTCCTCCCACGATCCCTCACTCCCAATTCAGCAGATCACCGCCTCTTTACTGATTTACTACCTCAACACCCGGTCTCTTATTTGCAATCAGCTTGAGATCTTCCAGTTACTGCATCACAGCTCTATCGACATCCTTCTCCTAGCAGAAACCTGGATCTCGGAAGACTCGGCCCCTGACATTCTTGCAGCTATCCCTACGGGATACTACATTATACATGCCAACCGGCCTGCGGGGAAGACCGGTGGCGGAGTGGCGGCGATTATCCGTTCGGTTCACACTTTCTCCGAGGTTACGGCGACCCCGATCCCTAAAACTGACTACCTAGTTCTAAAATTTACCTCCCCTAAGTCGTCTTTCATTTGCATTCTTGTCTATAGACCTCCCGACTATATGCCCCTCTTTCCTAAACTTTTCAGTGACTCCATCGCCCAATTAGCAATTAACCATGCTAATATCATGGTAATTGGCGATTTTAACTATTGGCCTTCTGATATCCACGAAAGCCAACTGTCACTGGAATTCACAGACCTTTTAAAAGGCATGAATCTTTCCCAACACATTTACACTCCCACCCACCAGAAAGGTCACATCCTCGACCAAGTTTGGACGTCCGACCTCGATATTTCACCTCCTTCAGTTTACCCTTGTTCCTGGTCTGACCACTATTTCATCTCTTTTTACCTTCACTTACACACTCTGTGTCCTCCTCCCCGTCTTAAGAATCTTATGGCTCGCAACTGGAAAAAAGCCAATCTGTCTGAATTCCATGCCTCACTAGCTTCTACTGTACCCACCTCTCTGACCCCACTTGATGTTCAGGCTGACAATCTTGATAAATGGTTACGCCAGGCTAGTGACAAAGTAGCTCCTTTTAAAAAGATTAAAGCTAAGCGCCCCCACGACGCACAACGTTGGTTCACGGACCAACTTAAAGCGGACAAACTTGCCTTGCGGCAAACTGAACGCCGCTGGCGTCGCCACTATGACCCCCAGCTCAAACTTGTCTACACTGAGGCTCAGAAACTCTACAAACATTCGATCCTGGCAGCTAAAACGGCATATTTCTCCAAAATAATCTTGGACTCCAATAACAATTCAAAAGCCATCTTCTCTATTGTAAATGAGCTCTCCCTGCCGGATAGGGTTACCCCCCAGCCCCAGCCGACTCAACCCCTCTGTGATTCACTCAATTCCTATTTCAGAGAGAAAATCACTACAATAAAAAACAACATCCCGACCCCGGCATCTCCTACTCCTACTCCTCTTCCCCCTAAAAACACTAGCACCTTGTCGGAGTTTCCTCCCATCTCCCTACAAGAATTCACCTCACTCCTGCACAAAGTCAGGTCGGGTTCCCCAAATGACTGCTGCCCCCCGCAGATCCTGAGAGAAGCTTTCCTCGCATGTCCAGGCCCCCCCCCTTGCACTACTCAACAACTCTCTTGCCACGGGGGAGGTCCCTCTCTCCTTCAAGCAAGCAGCCATTGTACCCATCTTAAAGAAACCTAATACCGATCCCTCTACACTCAGTAACTACAGACCCATTTCCCTTCTCCCTTACCTAGGAAAAATTCTGGAGACCTACGTTACCCGCTGCCTGAGCTCTTTCATAGAGGAATCTTCCTTCTTGGACTCTCAACAAGCGGGTTTCAGACCCCTCCACTCCACCGAGGCGGTCATAGTAGCAGTCATGGACACTCTCAGGAAGGGCGCTGACAATAACACCTCTCAGGCCCCTGTTCTTCTAGATCTCTCGGCGGCTTTCGACACGGTCGATCATACCATCTTCATCGACCGTGTCCACAATGCCGGTATCCAGGGAGTGGCCCTTGACTGGCTCAGATCCTTCCTTCACCAGCGATCACAGTCCGTCCATCTCTCCACTTTGTCCGCACCCTACACATCCCTTCCCTGCGGTGTCCCTCAGGGCTCGGCATTATCCCCTCTTCTTTTTAATTTGTATCTCCAACCCCTCCTAGTCTCCCTCCGCAACTCCCCGGCCACAATCTTTAATTATGCGGACGACCTTCAGTTAATTTTTCCCATTGACTCCTTCCCTTCCTCCCGTTTTAATTTCCAGTCCACCATGATGTCCATTGCGGAATGGATGTATCACAGCCACTTAAAGCTGAACCCTACAAAAACTGAGCTTGTCTTGGTAGGTGGCCCCAATCACCCATGGAACTCCTCCTTCTGGCCTACATCTTTAGGGTCTGCACCCACTCCTCTGCGCTCTGTCAAAAGCCTGGGGGTGATCATTTCTGATGACCTTTCGATGAAACCGCAAATCAACTCGGTCACCTCAGCCTGTTTCTTCCATCTCAGGCGGATTCGCAAGATCAGTAGGTTTCTCACCAAAGAAGCCCTGACCCTAGTGGTCATTGCACTCATCACCTCCAGGCTCGACTATGCCAACATGTTGTACGCGGGCATTCCTGCCTGCCACCTTCATCGATTACAGCTGGTGCAGAATCAAGCTGCCCGCCTGATTTTCCACCAGTCCAAATATCGGCATGTCACTCCCCTCCTCCACAGTCTGCATTGGCTCCCTATTTCCAAACGCTGCATTTTCAAACTGGCGTGTTCTACCTTTAAGGCCCTCTCGGATGCAGCCCCCGCCTTTATTTCTTCGAGCCTGTCCCGTCACATCCCCTCTAGAGCTCTCCGATCCGCATCTCTTAATCTCCTTGATACCCCTAAGTATAAAAGGAAAAAGCACGGTGGCCTGTCCTTTTCTGTCCTGGCTCCGTCCACCTGGAACTCTTTGCCATCTTCACTCCGTCTCTGCCCTAAGTATGACTGCTTCCGCAGACTTTTAAAAACTCTGCTTTTCCGCTCTGCATATGACTAACTCTCTCATCCTGGCTCATCGTCACTTGTCATTGAGCGCCAAGAAACCGTTGGTGAAAGTGCGCGTTACAAATAGTTTTTAACATAACATAACATAACATCATAACCCCCTGAGGCTCCGACTTAGCTGGGAGGCGGGTCGTCCTCCCATTCCCACGGCGCTGGAGGACCCGGACTTCCGCTCGGCGGTGGAAAACGCGCTCCTCTCCTATTACGAGCTTAACGAGGGCACAGCGAGCGACGCACAGGTGGAATGGGATGCGCTTAAAGTAGTGATTCGCGGTCATTGTTTAGGAACCACATGGAATATGCGGAGGCAGATAGCGGGGTCGCTCACCCGTCTCGAATCCCAGCTGCTCCAGCATGAGCAGGAGGGAGAGGGGGCGGTGCGCGAACACAACAGTTGGCAGATTTGCGCGCTGAGCACGCTGAGCTCTTGGAACGTCTGAGGTGCCTGAACTATGCGGCGCACACGGCCCGCACGCATGCATCGGCTGACAGGGCCGGTCGGCTGCTTGGAGCAGGAGATTACCCGAGCCCCAGTCGCGGCGATACGTACGCCAGGGGGGGAGCTTATGTGCACCCAACGGGACATTCATAGGGTCATGACAGACCACTATGCACAACTGTACCGTGCGCGGGGCCACTGCTCGGGGGAGGATCTCGAGCGGTTTATCGGACAGGCGCGACTGCCTACGGTCACTGCTGAGCAGACGGAGGCCCTCAACTGTCCTATTACACCGGAAGAGATAGGAGACGCCATTTCCTCAATGGCATCTGGAAGACTCCGGGCCCCGACGGGTTGCCTACGGAGTTTTATAAAGCATACCGTGAGCATCTGGTGCCGCACCTCCTCAAGGTATATAGGATGGCGGCCGAGGCAGGCGCACTACCTCCCTCGATGAGCGAGGCCTACTTGGTGTCACTGGCCAAACCGGACCGGGACCCTACGGACCTGGGCTCTTACCGCCCGCTGGCGCTCCTTAACACTGACTGTAAGATTTTAGCTAAGGTGCTGGCGGAGCGTTTGGCGCCGGTGGTTGCACACTTAGTCCACACAGACCAGAATGGGTTTGTGCCAAAGCGCAGTACGTCCTTGAACCTGAGGAGATTTTTCAGGGTGGCGACAGACAGTACACGGGAGTGGCCCAGGGCAGGCTGCCTAATACTAGATCTGGAAAAGGCATTTGATTGCCTGGAATGGCGGTATCTTTCGGCACTCCTGCTGCGATTTGACCTTGGCTTGGAGTTTCTGCAACTGGTGGGTCTCCTTTACAAAGACCCTAAGGTGCGGGTGCGACTGGGGCCATATATATCCGACGCCATACCGATATGCAGGGGAACCCGACAGGGATGCCCACTGTCGCCGCTCCTTTTCGCTCTGGCGATGGAGCCCCTGGCAGCGGCTATACGAGAGCGGACGGAGGCTGGCATACCACTAGGAGACGCTGTACATCAGGTGTCACTTTATGCAGACGATTTGTTGGTGTATGTACGGGACGTCGACGACATTCCACCTCAGCTGGCCAACGTCCTGTGCGACTTTACTGCCCTTTCGGGGCTCCGGGTGAACGCCAGCAAGTCTTACCTTTACGCGTTCGGCGAGGGGCGGCAGGACCCTGGTTATGTCTTAAATGGCACCAGAGTGCAGTGGAGGGGTGATACCTTCCGATACTTGGGACTGCGCATTTACCGTCGGCCGGCAGACCTAATAGATGGTAACCTGGGCAGAGCCTTCACGGCCATTAAATCCCAAGTACGCTTCTGGAACACGCTTCCGCTCACGGTTACGGGTAGAGTGGCGCTGTCCAAAATGGTGGTCCTCCCGCGGCTCCTGTACTATTTCGCTAATCTACCTTTTTACATCCCAGCGGCCTTCTTCGCCAAGCTGTCGCAACTCCTTAGGGACTTCATCTGGGGGAATAGCCGACACAGGATGTCCCTCAAGAAACTATACCTCCCGACGGACCAGGGAGGGTTGGCGGCACCCTGCTTCGAGCATTACTATCTAGCGGCCCAACTGCAGTGGATGGCGCGCTGGTTCGCGGATAGGGGTCGTGAGGACACTGCGTCCATGGACCCACCGTATACACTTGAGCAGTTGTTGGTGCTCTTCCATCCGGCCTCCAGAGGTGCGGGCCCGGCCCCGCTCCTCCTCGCGGTGGCGTACCGATGTTTCCGCAGAAGCCTCTTCCTTACTCGGCACGTGCTCCCGTACACGCCAGCGCTGCCATTGGAGGGCACCCCCAGTGGAGTGGGACCGCTCACCGCCCATGCGCTTACACGGTGGCGTGAGGCGGATATTCGGACCCTAGGAGATCTGTACCGAGACGGAGAGCTCCTTTCGTGCGACTTGCTGGTGGAGGAAGGGGGATTACCGCCAGGACAGTTCCTGACCTATCACTCCTTAATTCGGACTTTGGGCGCTCGGTGGGGGGACATGGCAGTGGAGCCTGGCCAGCACCTTACCATACAGTACTTACACGTTTTGGGCAGGGGCTGCCACCTGATTCGGTGGTTTGCGGCATCGTTGAGGACGCACACGGCGATTTCCCTAGAGCCGCTTAGGCACAAATGGGACGCAGACTTGGGGAGGCAGTTGACGGATAAAGAGTGGGAACGCATACTGAAAGGCCCGGTGCGCATCCCTAGAAACATGCGCCTCAGGCAGATACAACTATTCGTTATCCACAGGGCAGATCTTACTCCCGCGGTACTTAACAGTTACTACAATCACGCAAACGCACGGTGTCCGAGATGCGCTGCACCGGGGGCCGACCTCATACATATGCTGTGGGGCTGCTGCAAATTGCACTCCTACTGGCGTGCAGTTCACGACTCCCTGCATATTATAACGGGAAGGGATATACCCTTCGACTGGGTGGTCTACATACTGCATCACTTCCACAGGACGCGCACAACTATAGTGACGTCTCGGTTTCTGGATCTAGGGCTCGCGGTTGCAAAGCGCCTCATAACCAGGCGGTGGAAGGCACAAGACCCGCCCCATCCACGGGCATGGGGGCGCTCACTTGCTGCATGGGCCGGGGCGGAGGGAACTGCTATTAGGTGGGAGGAGACACTAGGGTTGAGGAAGACGCCCATAGCCGTGCAGTGGGAGGGGATGCTTCAGGCCCTCAGACATGCTGCGGAGGGAGATGGGAGGATGATCAAGGAGGGGGGGAGTTGACACCCCGTCGGGCAACAGACGATCCACCAGCGTGACCCTGTAGGGTTCCACACACACAACACGCACCCGCAATGAGCGAGAGGGGGCGGCGCACCCGAACGCGTGACTACGTGCTGCAAATTCGTCACTACATGCAATTGGGGGAGAGGGAGACTACACAGGGGGCAGGGACAGCGATGGACACACTGGAGCTGATCTACTTTTGAGGTGGTTGAGGTTATTTAGGTTTGTTTCCTTATTGTTTCTGTACAGTAGTTGCGGATGTGGCTGTGGGACCCATCGGGATATCCTGACGAGCCCACGTGGGGGAATGCAGGGCTGCACGCATCAATGTTTGAAATTTATGCCTCCTTTAGGGGTTCAATGTAGCTGGATGGAGTTCTTCACGCTGCGACCTAATTTTTGTATCTTTTAGGTGCACTATGCACTGCTGTTATACACGGGGAGCCCGTATGCTAATGTACCGAATGTCTGTATTGGTGTTTGGAAAAACAACAAAATTAATAAAAATAGATGTTGTGCATTCCTTTCTGTGCAGGAACTGGGGGTGCAAAAATACAGGGGGGCACAACATGTGCCCCCTGCATGTACTCCCCTGTACAAAGGCACATGGGGGGCCCTGTTAGGGCCCCCTTTGTGCTTCAACTCCACCGTTTTCATGACAGTCTTACCGCCATGAAAAGAATGGCAGTGAGGCAACTCGTAATATTCTTGGCGGTGCCACAGCATATTGCAACCTCTGACCGCTGCGCAACCACCACAGGAACACGGATCCCAAGAGGTTGTCTTAACCCCTTGAGTGCCCCGCCCTTTCCCCGCCCTGTGCCGGCCCTTTCATTAGCGGGCGGGGTTCATGACGAGATAGTCTCGTCATGGGCACAGCGCAACCGCGGCCCATGACGAGACCATCTCGTCATGGGCCCTCAAGAGGTTAATAGGGCGGGTGGACTGCCAGTCGACCGCCATAGTCGTAATCATGTCCTTAATGTCTCATTGTCACATACTAAGCATGTCATAAGATTTCAAGTGTTTGTGTCACTGGATTCCATATTTGCTTATCTTGGAACTGTAGCTACCAGTTGCAGCTGTGATACCTGGTCTTTTAAGGTGTCACAGGGAAGTGATGACATGTACTACAAATTGAATATATTTACCCGGGTAAGTGACCAGAATACATGTTGTACATGTACTTGCGTAAATGTCCTTAATATTAAATGCTAATAAAAAAATGTTTAAGAAAAAAGGTGTCACAAAGTTGTTGCATAATAAACTGCTTCTGCACTCCAAGAAAGAATTCAGCTTTACTTATCACAGTGTTTTGTGAGGAGTTGGCCAGGCCCACCTTTGGACAAACAACCCTGATGACAACGCTTTCAAGCAACTAATTCTGGTATGATCAGCTTCTCTATTCCTCTGCTGCTCTTCCCTGCATGAGCTGCCTCACTGGTCATTAAACTAAACAAGTGGGAGCCTTTCTGGATCCTTACTCAGTGTTCTGTGCTTAAACTTGGACTGCTGGCTGCCTGCAAACGTTCTGGTTATGTCAATTTGATTGCTGAAGCTGGTGATTTTCCTATCTAATGTGTATTCAGTGTGTGAGAAGTTGGCCTGGTATATGATGTTCACTAGTTAAAGTGACCACCTTGTACCATGCCAAGCAACCCTTATGGTGTGGTTGTAAGTCAACCTTTTCGGACTAGCTGCCCTAGTGGTAGCGTAGGCTAAGCAGTCTTTGAGGCTAAACTCGTGAAACTTGTTAAGCAAGCTGTTTTACCAAAAGTAACCCCCTTTTATACCAATGAAAGGACACCACACAGATATATATTCAAAATATATATGTATTTATTTCTCAAAGTAACCCCTAGTCTCTTTATGAGCACAGGAGCACAAATCGTCAAACAAGATTACAGTAGAATACACAGAAGTTGCACGTTATATGGATAGGCCCTGGTGGCCACTCAAACCATATACTAAAATAGTGGTATAAGTACCACGAACAGAAAAGGGAAAAGGCCTAGGGCCTCTAGAATCGCTGGGCCTACAAGGAGCTAACTTTACTTAGTGACCAGGAGGTCCACGGGTTGCATGTGCAGAGCAAATAGTCACACGCGAGCTCCCATAGGTTTTCAATGGGTGCGTAAAAGTTACAAAGTTACTGCAAAAAGGATCTTCCGGATGGACTATGAACTCAAGATTGGAAACACAGACACTAGAGATGATTCTCTACACTTGGGCACCGGAGTGCCAGCTTTACCTCACCCACAGGAAGCGGGAGCATAGGTCTCGAAGTGCGTTGGGTTTCTTCTATCTGTTCAATGGAGCCTGAAGACAAGGATGCTGCAGGCGGTCGGTCCGGAAGGGATGCGGTGGATCCAAGAGTGGATCGGAGTTGTAGAAGACCTGTAAGCAGAGGGGACAGTGTTCACAGTCACTAGCCAGTGACCAGCGTGGCACCAGGTGGGTACCAGGCGATGTCGGGTGCAAACAGGAAGAAAGGTGTAGCTTGTCTCTGCAGCCACGTGGTCCCTGAAGGTCGACGACATCCAGGGGTCGGTTCACGAGCTGTCCCACGCAGGCTCTCGCTGTCGGCGGTGTCCGCGACTTGATCGAAGCAAACAAGCCTTGGCAAAAGCAATTGTTGTGGGAGATGAAATAAGCTGATGGTTCTGACCAGCAAGGTCAGAGGGACTGCTCCTTTGGAGGGGAGCAAGGGCCAGTCTGGAGCAACCAGACCAGCGGTGTATTTCTTGAAGTTCGTCGCCAAGATGGCCTCTAGCCAGCGGGCCAGCAACCGGTTAGGCGCGTCGAGTGGCAAAATGCAGAAGGGCCCCACGCAGATCGTGGAGATGCTGGAGGGCTCACCTTTGGTGCAGATGCTGCTCGGGTGTTGGGCTTCTCAGATCCCAAAGCACAACTTGGAGGGAGCCTCAGTTGTTGCACGTGCAGCTTGTCGTGGTCGTTTCAAGATGGCTGGCTCCACGTGTCTCGGTGCCTCCACGGGTTCCTTCTTTTCAGGGACTGTGGATCGGGCGGTGAGAGGTCTGGAGGTCCAGGTCTTGTCAGTCTCTGGGCTCGGGCTCCGGTGGGAGGCAGCGGCAAAGCAGACGTTGATTCGCTGGATGGTGCTTGCGTTAGCAAGGTGGTCACTCCCTGACCACAGGGGAGATTGGCTTCAGTCCTCTGTGCGGCAGAGCGTCGAAGTTCCCGTCTTCTTCTTGTAGTTAAGTTGATTCCAGGATGTCTGAAGTCTTAGGACACAGCTCCTACCTTTAAGCGGATTCTAGGGGCCGGACTACCTGCTAGGTCCCTCCCTAAGGGTGGGACCAGGAAGGGGGGTGGTTACACCCCCAATCCTTTGTCCAGCTCGCCCCAGGCCCGGGACTGGTGTGCCCCAGGTCCGGTTTGAACTGGCATATGCACCGAGGCTCCTTGTGAGCCTCAGGCATGTCTGGTTTCTTTCAAGCCCTACCTGACCAATACACAAAATCCTGTCTGGGGTGGTGCACGCACCTCCCCTGGCAGGAAACCCTTTGTCCACACCTCCCAAGCTGGAAGGACTCCCAGCATCAGGAGGGCAGACTTGTGTCTGTGGTGGCAGCATCCATTTTGTGGAGCTGAGGCTATGTCTGATTTTACCCGGGTTTCAGGTACTGTACATGTCGTGTCCCTCTAGAAGGGTGGAATGCTAACCCCGTCGCCAGAATTGGCGAGGGGTTAGTATTCCAATTCGTATGACACCTTACTCGACATGTTTTGATAAAGCCAAACCAAAGTTAGCATTTAACCGCGAGGTTCATAATGCACTTAAGAGTATATGGTATGACGATATCTGGAAACAGTAGAAGGAAGTGGTTCCGACCACTGCAGACAGGCTCAGCTCATGCCAGAGCACCATCTCACATGGAATCAATCACTCTGCCTTCAGGATTGTTAAGGCCTGCCATAGGAGTGACTTATAGGTTACCAGGTGTCCCATTTAAGGTTAGGTATAGGTATACTACACCTAAGTAAGAGGTGGTTACACCAACTTACCCCAGCTGAGTGATCAGCCAGTTGTGTCAAATTTGTTAGGCCAGTCCAGGGGTGGCACAATACATGCTTCAGCCCCTGGTAGGCCTTGGATACACCAATGCCCTGGGTATCTAGTGTACACTGGTACAGGGGCTCACAGGGTGATCCACTTCCAATTGGTTATGCATCTAGGGTGCATAGTGTGAATTTAGTAGAGAGAACAGCAGGCTGGGGGTCTGATTGGCAGGCCCACAGCCTCAATATGTCAAAAACCAGTGAAGCAAAAACCAAAAATTTGGGGTGACCATAGGATAGCAGACCCTACTCTCCTACACAGTGGCTGACTCATACTTTCTCCCTCGGCCTCCTCCATCATCATCATTTCATTTGAAAGTGCCTTCAATCTCAATACTACAATCCTCGCACTGCTCCTTTGCTCCACAATGGCTCACATGCCCACACAGCAATCTTCAGTGCGGCCTTCGAACTAAATACCGTTTTAGTGCTGAGGGCGCCTGCGCATTGACTTTCAGTGTGACCTCACACTCTCAACGCACAGGCTCTAAAATCTGATCAGTGCAACCAGTGTAAGGCCACTTCATAAGTGCCAGTTGCACAACAAAAATGAAACATAAAAACCTGCCAGTGCACCTCACGATATTCCAACACTTCTGTCTCACAAATAGTCTTACAATTTGAATATTGAAGGATTAAAAGCAACAAATTGAACTGACCTGTCCGTGTTACGCCGCGCCTATTGTCCACTAGACGAGATAGTCTTCTGTAAAAACACGCCATCTATTGTTCCCGAGCCATATTACAAATGTTTTTATGCTCGCAAGCGGCCGTTTGTGACTTCAAAAAGACCGTTTTTAATGTAAAAAGGCCCGATTTGCGATTTGGCAACCTATTACCGAATTTGCAAATGTAATTCGATATTAAAAAGGGGTTTATTTAGGGGGTCCCTTCCTTATACTGAAATCCAAATGGTATGTGTGAATGCGTTTGCAAAACATTTGTATTTTACCACCTACTTCTAGTAGGTGGTAACACAATCGCAAATGGCTTCCCCTTTGTAAATGTTTGTAAAAACCTTTTTTTAAGAGTAGGCAGTGGTCCCATGGATCTTAAAAAATTAAAAGAAAGCGTAGCATTTTTCTTTTTGAAACGCAATGGAAATGGACAGCATAAAAAAAAATTGCTTAATTGAAAAACAATCAGAGAGCATGGTGGTCCGCTGACCCCAGCAGGCTATCATCCCTGTGATTTTTGCTATTCCCAATGGGTCGCAACCCAAGACCTTCCTCATGAATATGAATGAGGTAGGTCTATTTACAGCCCACTGGGAATCGCAAAGTGCTTTAAACACACATTTATGTTCATGGGTGTTTGCGATTACCAATTAGCGAATCCCAAAAATTCTCTACTTGGTATTCGCAAACAATTTCCTACGTACATCTGGCCCTTAGTATATTTGAAAGCACAACCACTCCACCTAGTGCTAAAAAGCTATGGGCATAATTACGATGCCGGTCGGACAAGTAAGCGGGACCGCCCGACAAGGAGTCGACGGTCCTGCGCCCTTATGACAATGTGACCGCCTTCATGGTGGTTGCAAAGTGTATATTTTCCATTGTGGCTTGTGCTGCGGGTTGCAGCACAAGCTGCAATAGAAAATGTACACTTTAAAAACATCCCTGCACCGTGGGGTAGGCACCATGCAGTGCCTGCCGCACAGTGCGGGGATGTCCAGGCCCTATAGCGGAGGGCCATGGGAAAAGGGGCTCTGCTAGAGGCCCCCAAAGTCACTTTCCGTCTGCAGCAGCAGATGGCGGTCAGACAATATCCGTTGAGCCATCGGATACGGTCCGACCGCCATCAGAATGAACCCCTAAGTACTACACCAAAAGAACTACTTCAACCCTCTGTTTACCAAATCTTTGTGTTTTTCCCACGTACACACATGAAGCACTAGTGTCAATCAACCTATCAGTATTATACCCAGATTCCTAGTTGATCCAGGAAATCCTCCTATTGAATGGGAAAACTAAATAGAGGCTTTTGAAAATGACCTACAAGCTATGGATGGAGTTGATTTTCCAGCTTTCAGGAAAAACAACACTTGCTCAGGGCCCTGTGAAAAGAAGGGCAGCACACTTTCAAATATCTACTTCAAGCACATGATGAACAGAGAAATGTCATCCAAGGTGTATATGACGACGAGATTTGCAAAATCTATTAACAGCCATCTGCAGACACAAATCCATGCAACCACAAAGGATGTCCCAGACAGTTGATGAGTTTGTTGTCATGTTGTTTGAACTTGCTTCTAAATGCCAGTTTAGTATGATGACAGAAGAATTAATAAAAGATCAGCCCATAGTCAAAAGCTATAGCAATAAAGGCTATGAGTTGCAAGTAATCCCTCTTTGCAAGAAGCTATCACTAGTGCCAAGGTTGATAAACAATCTGAGGATGTGTGTGTGCGAGATGAAGCGCTTAAAATTGAAAAAAAGAAATCCTATTGCTCAAGTCAAAGACACTTTCAAAGATATCAACAGCTTTCTTTTTCCACCACAAAAGAAGTACCACACCAGATCTACACAGCAACTACCAAGAAGTTCAATACTTTCTTTAAATTGTTTTACATGTGTGGCAGCAATCTACACACTGCTGAATCCAAGTCGTGTTACTCTATTGACAAAGAATGTTGCCAAGTGGACGTAAGGGACACTTTGAGAGAGTATGCAGAGCAGGAGGCAGAGGACAAGTCTCGTCAGTTGATCAAGATCCAACTAAATCAAAACATAAAGTATTGATTGTGAAGGATATTTGCACAGGAGAGAACAGGTATCCTGACAAAGGTAGTAGCAATGTAGTTGGCAGAGAGATACATTCCACCGCCTTATTCAGCATAACAGGAAAAGACGTCACCTTAATGGTGGGCTCTGGCCTTTTGTACACAATAGTGGCGAAAGACCTTTTTACTCTCACCTGGCCTTGAAGCATGTTGGAACCTACTGATGTGATTTTGAAGGGCAATCAAGGAAGAACTATTGGGGTCACTAAGTTTTATGGTTGTGAACATCACGTTCAAGAATCGAGAAACAATGGTAGAAGTATGCCTTAGAGAATTTGGTCCGCCAATCTTAGGCCGTACCAATCTGTGTGATCTTTATAAGGACAAAAAATCAAGTCATGGTTTTGGACGATACAGAAGTAAATACTCTTCTCTTAAAGTTTACCCCTGTATTTGAGGACAGGTAAGGTGAGGCATGTGGGTATGAACACAAAATCGTTCTCAGAAAAGATGCAGTTCCTGCCTGACATATAGCTAGCAGGATTCCCATGGTCACCAGGAAGGAGGTGGGTCCATCTTGGATCGAATGGTCAATAATGGTGTTAATCAACCAGTGGAGACTACGGAATGGCTATCCACTGTTGTCATCGCAAAGAAAGTCTGACGGGTAGCTCAGGTTGTGTGTGGACCTGTTTAGCCTTAATGGTGGTATTGTTTCATACTAATGTTTTAAGGGAGAAAGTATTTTTCAAATTAGTTCCACAGATTGTGTACCATCAGATAAAACTCCATCCCACTTCCAAGGCAGGCCTTAACTGCATTTATCACAACTGATGGAGTTTATCAACCCACTAGACTGCCTTTCAGCTTAGCCTTAGCGGCCAGAGTCTTCCAAAAAGACTTATGACCTCTGTCTTGGTAGGGATTAGAAATGTCATCTTCCAAGATGACATACTGGTCTTTGGGGACACCATAGCTATGTACGATGAACTTTTACAGCAGATTTTGGGAAGAATCAGGGACTTGGGGATGTTAATTCAAAAAGATAAGAATAGATTAATTGTACAAGACGTTGACTAATTAGGGTACCTCATAACAGGTGAAGGGCTTAAGCCTTAGCTTAATTTAGTAAGTGCCAATGTCAATGCAGGTGTGCCTGAAGACAAAGATAAGCTACGTTCTTTCATGGGGTTAGAAGAATATTACTACAAATTTATACACAATTTTGCTCACATGACAGAGCCCTTGAGATTGTTACTCAGGAAGGGCAAGAATTTTGAATGGGCAGAAAGTCAACAGGCAGCACTCTTAGGGGTGAAATCCAATGTTGGCAATGCTGGGGGTTGGGTCCCTTCTCAATCTGGATTGAAGACCATTTTCCTAGTGGATGCAAGCGGAATGGGACTGGGGGCAGTACTTTCTCAGTTTGACTGGAAAGTAGAAATAACCATCACCTTTGCATCCTACTCCCTGTTCTTTGCAGGAAGAAACTACTCTGTTTAGAGCGTGAGGCAATGGCTGCTGCTGGGCTAACAAGGTATGTTTGTGAGGAA
The DNA here is from genome assembly GCF_964204655.1 of Triturus cristatus. Lineage (NCBI taxonomy): Eukaryota > Metazoa > Chordata > Amphibia > Caudata > Salamandridae > Triturus > Triturus cristatus. The sequence continues at coordinate 990,383,541 of NC_140584.1, read as the reverse complement.
GTAGAATTGTTTTGCACATGGATCACTAGTACCTCGTCTGTGTTGAGTCTAGGAGGTGCCAAGATCTGGTATATTGGCAAGACTAGCGGTGAAACTTCAGGAATATGACTGCATAGTAGGGTATGTCCCAGGCTGGAAGAACAATGTGACCGACTGCCTGTCTCACCTGTCCGATGGCGCCAGTGAAGATTGTGCTTTAAAGACAGAAGGAGTTGAAGTTGGTGTATTTAAAGTTACTGTAGGGTTTCACAGCTGTGTGTCAAGAGTTTGTTGCATAGCTAAGAGTGAAGATGTCTACAGTGTCAGCAATCACTGAACTTCTCAAAGGGCTTGTATGTAGGGAAAGTGCTGTTCCCCATATGCGCAAGTAAAGGATGAATTATCGAGTATGTAATAATGAGAGGTGACATATTTGTGCCCCTGTATAGTGTTAGACAGAAACTCATAGCTCTAGCCCTTGAAGGGCATTTGGGGGAACCTTCACCGGTAAGAGATTAAGAGAGAGGTTTTGGTGACCAGCGACGAATGAGCAACTGAAAAATTGGTTGAAAGACTATGACGTGTGGCAGAAGGTGCATAAAGGTACGAAAGTAGGACTAAGAAAATGTTTGCAGGAAGAACATGTCTGTAATGGAAGTTATTCACGGAAGGATAACTTTTGACTTTATTGGACGGTTCATGACTTTACTTGAGCAAGCAACATATGCTGCAGTTCTTGTTGATACTTTGTGAAGATGCGTGTAAGTAGTATTCATACATAACAAGTTGCTCCGTCATTGATGTCCTGGGTGAGATTTAGCACAGGGAGGGAGTTACTTTTATTTTAGTGACAGAGTATGGCATGCAGTTGACTTCTGAAGAGATGGGTGACTTCTTGTGGGAAGTAGGGGTTAAACACATATGTACTTTGCTGTACAATCTCCAGGGGAAATGGTCAGGTTGAGAGGATAAACAGATTGGTCAAGGAGACCATTAAGTAAGCAGTAAATCTGGGGCAGAGTTTACAAGGGGCATTGAAAGACATGTTACGGGCTCACCATATCACTGTAAATCACCATTTGACCGCACAAGAGGTAGATCCCCTGGTATCAAATTAGTCCCTGTGTGGATAAGACACCTTAAGCCGCATATTGATGATGGGTTCAGCAGTAAGGAGGTCAGGTTAGGGGTTTATCCAAGTTTAAATGGCCATACTCAGTGAGAGAAGTAGGCAGAAATTCAGTTAAACTGGACAATGGTCAGAGGTCGAACTTAAGGGGAGTTGCCTTGTTCCAGCGACAGAGATTCTGTCAGGAGCAGGATGATATAGAAGAATGCAGTGGTTGGCTCCTCATGAAAGATTCTGATTTTCAGCTTGATGAGAGAAGGAGAGGTGCAGTGTCTTCCTCAGGCCCTGTGAACTACATGCTCAAAGTGGATGGTAATGCCTTTCCAGCCACATCATTGCCCAGGAATTTGGCAAATAGCCACAGGCCACTTGGGAGTTGGATGAGTGTTTAGAGTTGACGTGTTTGTTTTCTGGGCTGTATTGTGTGGAATTCAACAGAGTGGGCGTCTGTTCTCTTTTGGTGTTTGTGTGTACTGTACTGTGATGTGCTGTCTTATGTGTGTTAGTAGAAGTGTATATGTTAATCAGTTTTTTTTTAGTTTTGGTCTTAGTGAACGAGATTTGTTGAAACCGCTTACCTTGGAATACTTAACATTTGATAAGATTTCAAGTGTTTGTCGACACTGGATTCCAGACTTGTTTATCTTGGAACTGTATTTGCCAGTTGCAGCTGTCTGGCCTAAAGGTGTCAAAGATTTGTTACCTAATAAACTGCTTCTGGCTCCAGGAAAGGATTCAGCTTTGTTTATTTACCACACGCCCACTTTTAGAGACGATGCCCAAAGCGGTCCCAGCAGTGATCACATAGTCCAGCAAGGTTACTAAAGTGTGTCCTAGATAGAATTCTGAATTTAACAACGTAATAGAAATGTTAGCAGTACAATGTATATTGCCATTCTTAATTTACTGCAACTAAGTGGCTATTGTTGCACCCAAAATACAGAACTTGAATATGTGAGAACACTGCGGCATAAACTGTGGTTGATGAGTCGAACCTCATAAAAATGCGGCACAGACCAGGCATGCCCCATGAATTTACAAATTAGATAGGAATTCTACATGAATCCCAAAAGATGATGGTAACAATTAAAAATCCCACCCCTCAGTCTCTTGAAATACCTCCCACTTAAGGCTGTCCTCATAATAATAATTCATAATCCTACAAACTAACATTTGAAGACTGGGCTTTGCACTTGAAGTAGACACAAAGAAGAACATTATTCTTTTCTCTAAACTTTTCTGACTTTGTATGTGTGCTATGCTGTACTGTACAAACCACATGCAACGCAAGTCTAAGCATAGTATTTTGAACTGTAAGGGTGGTGTTCCAGAACAAAACCAATGCTAGGCTTGCACATATGCATGTATGAGTTGCTCTAGGCATCCAGAAAGTGAGCTAGTGCTTGGGAAGAGAGCAGCATTGTCATAACTTTGTATATATGCCACTGTCCTGCTCTCTCCTATAACACAATGCAGGTCAACTTTGGTTGCTACGCTGCGTTGAGTAAAAAGTAAAATAGTAAATATCCCCTGCCTATATTGAAACAATTACACAAAGGGTACAATGAGTCATTAACCTGGCCACTACAAATGTTCATTTAGTAAGGTTCCTACAGTCAAAGTATGTTTGACTTTGAACACCCTACATTATGCCTGAAGCACCCATGCTGGTGCATTGGCTACCTGCCACACTCCACTGCCTGCACTGCAGTGAAAGAAAAGGAGAATGTATGCTGCTTATACAATGATAAAAGTAAACAAAAAAGTGATGGGTGGAATGCTTGAATTAATCTCAGCCACTGGTAATTACTTGGGCTGCATCCCAGACCAATGCTATTTTGCACATCATACAACCTCAATTTGGACACAGCCATATGGAAATCAGTCTTCACGCTGCTCCAGTGTGAACAGTCCAGCCAAGGATCACCCTGTACCAGAACACAAGCAACCCAGAACCAGGGTTCGCCCTGGGCATGCCCAGATGAGTGACTACACCCCTCACCCTGTGCAGTGCACATTAGAGCACTGGCATGGAAGTAAACGGAAGAGGCAGTGCTGCAATCAGTGGGCTTGCTAGCTGGTAGTACTTACTTATAAGGTTGTCCTTCTAACCTGGTCCAAAGCAAAAGTAGATCATCACTCACAGCTAGTTAAAAACACTATATTAACCACCCTAAGAAAATCCTACGGGATGATTTGAGAAATAAAGTATTGCAATTGGACCTAATTGAAGGCCCACTGTATTAGCTGTCATGTGCCTATCCTTAGCTTCTCTTGGGGTCATGTTGTATAAGTGGCAGACGAAATATATTGAAAGCTGGGGAATTAACTCAAGTTCTTGAGAATACTAAGCACACACTCAGCCTTAAGTTCACTTTCTCAAAGGACATCCTTAAAGTAAAAAATAAATAAAAGTGCATGTTTAACAGAATGTGAAACAAACATGTGTAAGAAAGTGCCCTCTTTTTGCATGGTCACCCCCACTTTTTCCCAAACTGTTGATGCACTTTGACTGAGTGTGCTTGGGGTTCCTGCAAACAGTTCCTGCCAACCAGGTACCCAGGGCCTATGTTCTTTCCCTAAACTGCATTAAAACAAAACCTAATTGGCACTCTTTGGCCAGATGTCAGTCCCTTGTAAATGGTACTATAGGCACTGCATCCAGGGAAAGCCTCTAAGGTCTGCAGCACTTATTGTGCCACCCTCAGAGGCCCTGTACCTTTATATACATACATCTTATCTCTCTCTCTCTCTCTCTCTCTCTCTCTCTCTCTCTCTCTCTCTCTTGCAGAAAAAGGTGAAGAGTCGACATGGCACACATCCCTGTGTACACTCAATTGATCCATAGATAATGGATCATGAGAAACTAGCCTAAGTCAACAGACATGGGGCATATTAGTGCTACCATATAAGTATGTTGATATGTCTATATGTTTGTACAACGTTACATGTTGAGTGTGTGTTTACTGTCACAAAGCTTGTCCAGGAAGATGAGTGTTTTTAAAAGGTGGTGGTTTTTTAAAAGGTGGTGTTTTGTAACCAGTTCCGTTTTCTCTAGACTTGAGATTTGTGTGATAACAACATGAAAACAAGCACTACTAACTGTTCCTTTTTAATAACATTAGATCACTTTCTTATTTTATTTTGAAAGGCACTGACAAGATGAGTGTGCCAAAACGCGAATACCAGCACCTGCCCATTGAGGCAGGATGTATTTTTCTAACCTGCATTTCTTTTTCTCTAATACAGATACTACGTGTTCATCAATAACCATATGTATATAACCAAGTGCGCTCAATAGGCGCACGTTATTAGTCTAATTTTTCACCTTAATTTAGGTTTCTGCACGGAGTGGTACACGTGGGGCTGGATCTCATTCTGTCCTGAAGAAGAGGTTAGGGGATACCTCGAAACATGTTGACAAAATAATAGGCAATATAACCACATAACAGTTATATTTTTCCTGTTATTAACCTCTTTTTATCTTACCAGCTAGGAGTAGGAATAAATTGTTAACTCACTTGTTAGGTATTTTTAACTAACACAAACACCACTCCCCCAACACTGCACAAAACATAGTTTCACACAAAAAAGTGCTTCTACGTAAATCTCTCAAGTCGTAGCACGCCCCGAGAAGTAGATGCTTGAGATGGCCCCAATGATGAAGCATGTCACCTAGGGGCAACCCTGGGTGAGTAAGGGGACTCTAGAAAAGCATTTTTCTTTTCTAAATTGTTGAGGCTCACCAATTTGGTGAATCCACTGTCTGTTGACTTAGGCTAGTTTCTCATGATCCATTATCTATGGATCAATTGAGTGTACTTTAATGATATAGGAGGACGAACCTAGCCTGAACCTCCTTCTCCCTCTTACTCTGACAAACACATCCCTGTGTGCCATGCCTACAACCCACTGCCCTGGCATTGGTCAGCCATCCCTCGCTGTATGCACTGTACCAGTGGTGAGGGTAAAGGTGCTTGAGCCCTGTACCCCTACAGTGTCTAAGACAATTTTTAGACATTGTAAGTGCAGTAATGTAATTACTAAATCCACAGCACCATAATGGCTTTACTGAAAACTGGGAAGTTTCTCAGCACATTAAACCCACACTGATGCCAGTGTGGGATTTAACGACAAATGCACTCAGAGGGCGTCTTAGAGATATTCCCTGAAAAACAACCTAACTCCAGTGTCCTGGCTGAGTGGCTGCTCACCAGCTGCTACCACCAGACATGTTTCTGGACCCCTGGGTCAAGAGCCTGCTGCTCTCGGGGGTCTGGAACAATGCACATCTTGGGACGAGGCGCTAAGCCTCCTCCCCCAGGATGGGTAGGATCCACAAAGGGGAAGCTTCAAAGACTTACCGCCTTTGTGAACTACTCCAGCTATTTGCTGCTTCGAACAACTGTCCCCCACCGGCTCTGACCCCCACTTTGGGCAGGAGAATCGGCAGAAAAACCAAGTGAGGGAGGGAGGTGTGCCTGCCTTTGCTAGGTGGGGAGGCGAGGTGAAGCACAACTCTCAGTCCCCGCCATCTTGCAGATGGGGGTAACCCAGCCAACCAGAGAGAGGCATATGCCCCCCTCCCACTGTAGGGTGGCACAATAGGGGTTGTACCCACCCCAGTGAAGGGCCCCATTGGTCCCGACCTATACCTACACCTACCTGTAACACCCCTATATTTAGTATTTAGGGGCAACCCTGAACCTTGCCTCCTCAGACAAGAACCAACCAGTTGAAAAGAAGAAGGACTGAAGAAGCCGTGCTGAAGAAGAGGAGGACGCCCACTGGCTTGGCCCCAGCCCTACCGACCTGTCCCCACCTTGAACCTGCTCCAGCGAAATCCCTGTGTGTTTCTGCAGCCAGCAGCCCCCAAGAACCAAAAGTACCAGCCCTGCCTTCCAAAAGCAAGATGTTGTCTCCTGTGAGCACCAGATTTGCTCAACAACAGACTCTGGCCAAATCCGCGAGTCTGCACCACTCTGCACCAGACGCCCACGGCCCGAGTTCGAGTGGCCCAACACCACAAGGAGGTTCCCCCTGGCGATCCTGACCTGAGATCTGGTGATCTCTGACCTGCCTCGAATCTCCAATCAACGCCTGCAGCCTCTTTCTGGAGGATCCCCCTGACCGCGATCAGAGCTGGTAAGAAAACCAGTCGCCTAAAGACACCCCTGCACTCGACGTCCCACGGCCTTGGGAGGACCAACCAACAGTGTCCCAGCATCCCCTGGCATCGCAACTTCCCTCTCCTACCGGTGGTCACCTCCAGAAGATCTTCACCCCCAAGCTTGCAGTAGTTGTTGCAACCGGAGAATCCCCATTGAAACAACAGGGCACCCGACGCCAAAACGGTACCCTGCACCCAGCCACCCCAGCGATGCTGCGGGTGTACCTTGGGTGCTAACCCGAATCCCCTTTGCCCTGAGACTAACACCAGGAGCTTTGCTCCCACAACCTTGTGACCTGCTCGTGAGCAGCCACCAACCGGAGGCCCCTTCTCCCCCATTGGATAACTTTGGGCCTCAGAACTCTGCATCCGGCTGCCCTAGTGCTGCTGAGGGTGTTTTAAGAGGGCATCCTTGACCCTGGGGCAAACTCCCTGGTTCTAACCCCAGAAAACCAACTCCCAAACCCAATTACTTACCTTGAAATCAATAACCTCATTCCCTCCCATAGGACTGCATTGACTGCTTTCTTGTGAAAATTGTTTTAAGTGTGGAGTTGGTTTTGTACCAGAACGAAAAACTGTAAATATCAAAAAAAAAAAAGGCATATCACACTGAGTGGAAAAAGTAATCCATAAAGTAACATGAAAAGTAATCAAAAGTCGTCTAACAGTAATTTCCACTGTATTGAAAGTATGTACAAACCTGTAACAAAGTCATTTTCATTCAGCTTGCTTGTATTTGTATTTTTTTATTAACTGTACAATTATTTAAAATCCTTACAGTAAAAGCAATCAACATATTACAGCTAAAACAATGATAAAACTTCAGTTTATAGTAGAAATGTAAAAGTTTTTTGATAAAGGGATTTGCCGCCCCTCCCCAGTTCCACCACAATCAGCCTTCCTCAGGATTTGAAACTATGGAGGTGTGACTTTAATAACAATCCGGAATCCCACGATGTTCTGTGGAGATGGGTAGCATTGTAAAGCTTTGGCTCATTCCCCTTGACCTCTAGTCGGTTATCCTATGAGGCGCTATCCTAGAGGGGGTGCTGGAGGTCCAGAAAGGCATCTACGGACAATCGAGACCGCCTCAACTATCTTCCGCTGGATTTCGAAAATGCTCTTCTCCAGAGTGTTATTTCGTTCGTTTGCCGTTTTTAAGGCGCACCTGATGTGGTGGATAAATTTCCCCAGTCTTGCTAGGGTCCTCATGCTGGAATTGAAAAAGCGCATGGCTGACGCTTCACTGCAACATTTTATTCCGTTGATGGTACAGATCGGGCGCAATAGTCACCGACGTTCGTCAATGAAATTGGGGCAACAGCATAAGAGGTGCAGCCATAATTCCCTCTTGTAGGGGCAGAATCTACAGTGTGTGACATCCCCCCTTCGGGCCCATGCAGGGTTGAAATCCGCAATTCCTAAAGTGATTAATCTCATGGACAGTATTTTTACTTCGGCCCAATGGAGTGAGAGCGTCACTTAGGTAAGCCTGGGTTTTGCCTACCGTATAAGATCAGCGGATCTAAGTGTGAACTTGAACGGAGAGATTTGCAGTCAAGATCAAATGAACTTTCTCGCACTCGTTTGTTTATAGCTCTTTTCCAAGCATTCATCGGAATTTCCAGCCACGATATGCTCTCTTTCACTATATTCAGCGTTTCGATCACTTTATCAAGGGTGGTGTGCCAGGTTGTGCATGGGTCTTCAAAATAGTTCTCAGTTGGTGTTTTAGTGTGTTAGCTGGGGCTCTTAATATCCAGAGATAAAGTTTTATAAGGTCCCCCTGACACATCAAGTCCGACCTCGCCAGGCATGCTGTGACGCGGGGAAGGCCAGGTGGCCATAGCTAATTTGCTGGTAAAAGTTTCGCTTTTAAAACTTTCAGTATTGGACCGGCAATCGGACTGATCAGGTGGTGGCTTTGTTGCTTAAGTAAATGTATGACCGTAGTAGCCTTGGTGCTCTGGTGTTTTAAGTGGGCGTTCACCTTAGCCCGTTCCGTCGGCCAAACCCCTAGGTAATTGTATAACTCCGCCGTCTTGATTTACAAGTTGCCCATTTGCCATTTTGCTTTCTTTTTCTGGTGATAGGTCCCAAAAATGACAACCTTGGTCTTTCCTTGGTTTACTGACAAGTTATTGATGTTGTTAAAGTGATTTTAGTGCAATTAGGGCTCTTTGTAGGCCCACCTTCATGTGGTTCATTATCGGGGCCTGACTGGCCGTAGCAGGCACCGGGCAATGCCCCGGTGCACCGCACAGGTGGGGGCCGGTTTTGGGCCCCTGGAGACCGTTTTTGTTACAGGGCCGTTTTTGCAGCATAGCTGCAAAATCGGCCAAAACCGGCCCTGGCAAAGATCTCGGCGGCACCCCCAAACCCCCACAGCTGAGCACTTTGCCAGGGCCAGTTTTGGTTCCCAGTCCGGCCCTGTCCATTATGGCTGTGTCGTCGGCGTATTGGAGCACCGGCAGCCTCATGTTTCCTAGTCTTGGTGCTACTAAGCAGGCTCCTTTTAGGCCATCCCATAGATCCGCCTTGTATAGGTTAAAAAGTATGGGTGCCAGCACACAGCCTTGCTTCAGACCGTTCTCCGAAATTATTTTCGGGGACACTATGCTGGCGCTGGTTCTGACCCTTACCCAGGTGTCTTCATTGAGCGATTTTATTGCCTTCAGTAAGTTTGGTGCAATGCCCCAGTTTTCTAGCTTCCACCATAATCTTCTACGAACAACTATATCGAAGGCTGTGCTATAATCCACGAGTCAACAGAAAAGTGGAGGGTGGTTTTTCCGGGTTGCCTGGGCTGATATGTATGCCAGTGCCAATACGTTGTCCATTGTCGATGCCTGTGACCTGAAGCCAATCTGGTAAAGAGGTATAATGCTATTCTCTCCCACCCATGTCTTCAAATCCTTTAGTAGAAGGCGGGCGTAGGCCTTGGCTTCGAGATCAAGTAGGGAAATAAGCCTGTAACTTGATGGCCTTGAGCGGTCTCCTTTTTTGAAAATAGGGACCAGGATGGAGCCCCTCCAAGAGTCAGGATTTATAGCTGTCTGGTAAGTGTAGTTGTATAAGGGAGTTGGAATTGCTGCCCAGAAATCGGGGGCCTTTTTGAAGAGTGGCGCTAGAAACCCCTTATGCCAGGGGGACCCCATCGTATCATCCCAGTCCTTTATGGGTGGGAGCGCCGAAGGCGAATTGCCTTCCTTTTTCTCTTCCAGCCATGTTTGTAGCATGTTACCTGTGTTGTCCGACCATTTGATCCTCCTCAAGACACTGTTTTTTTTATCCCCTCTTGACACACCAATGGTTTGGTGGTAGAGAGCTGATGGAACTATCATCAGAAAGACCGCTCTCATTGGCCTGTGATCGCTTTCCATCCTATCTTCAACTTCAAAGTCCTCCACTCTGGCCGCCAGCGCTTCGCTGGCCATGGTGTGATCAATTATTGAGATGTCTCTGAAGGTGGGGGGAGGATCCCATGTATTCGAGTAGGCTTTTTTCAGTGCTTGGGTTGAGATCAGCTTGTGGTTGTTAATGAAGTTGGACAAGGGTGCAGCCTTGCCGGATCTCAGGGGGAGGTTTGGTTGTATCCGGGTCCTTCAGGTTAAAGTCCCCCGCTAGGATTACCTAGTGAGCTTTATTTTTACACAAGAGGTCTTCTAGTTTCCCCAGCAATCCCTCCAACTCCTCTTTTGTGGTGAGCTGCGCCGGATTGATGTAGCAGTTAATTATTAAAAGGGGCATTGGATGTGAGTTGAGGTTCAGGTCCGCAATCCGGGTGCGTTTAAGTTGATAGCTGTGGCTTCAAGAGCGCTTTCGTGCTTTATAAAAACTGATAGACCACCGGCCGGTCGGCCAAATAGATTCTTTTTTGTAGCTGGAATAAAGTGTTCGTAGTACCCTGCCAGTGAAGTGCTGGACAAGGCCTAGGTCTCTTGGAGGCAGTGTATATCGCCGGTTTCCAGAAACTGCTTCAGATTTTCATTTTCGCTGATTTTACTAATCCCTGCTATATTCCAGGAGATTAAGGTTAGTTGCTGTTTGTGGACTGCTCTTTGCCTGGTCGCTCCCCTGGCTGACTGGAATTCTCTGCTGTTAGGGATACTGGTGCCCCCCACTTAAGATTCTGGATGGGTTTGGAGAAACCTGCTTTGAAATGTACCATTTACACTTACCTGTGTCAGGCTTGCTTGGTTCTAGAAAATAAATATAACTAAATAATATTTTTATACAAATCAAATTGGTCTGAGTTCAGTCTTTGAGTGAGACATCATTTGCTGCCGGAGTGTGTACAACAAATGCTTAACACTACCCTCTGATAGGGGGCGTGGCTTGCGCGCCGCTACGAGGTGGCGGGTCCCGCTTGAGCTCCGTGCCGAGCGAGGACCGTTGAGGGCTTATTTGTTGCTTCACATTGCCCCATACATGCTGAGAGGTGGTCTTGTATCCCTGATGATGCCGTGTGCTGCCTGAGCGGGTTTGCTGACCTCTGGAGCTGCTGGAACTGTTTTTCTGCCGTTCTGTGGTGGTGCTCGGTGCTTTCACGAGCGGCCGCCATTTTGTTTTTCCCTATCTGACGGAGACGTTTTTTCTCCTCAACACGGTGGCGCCTTTTCTCCGGACTTGCCAGGAATGATGGACTGCAGGTGCTGGTGACTCTCTCCATAGTTATGGATGTCTATATTGGATTTCTTTCATTACTCACGCTACATTACTACCGATGGTGAGAATATTTGGACTTTATTTTACTATACTTCTCTTCAGAGTGCCTCCGATGCCTTTATTTGGTGCTTTTCTGCTCTATGACACCCTGCTTCTTGTTTTTGTTTTTTTTTTCTTTTTATTTTTTGATTTCGAAAGGCGTTTCTTTTGATACATGCAGAGCATTAGATTTTTGTCATGAGATTCCTCTCATTTGCTATGTAAGCAGTATTATCCTGTGTTGGTTGCTGAAAGTGCGCTCTCCACTTTTTGCTCATTTCTTTTTTGTATATTATCATACTAGTATCCTTTGGCTTTTTTCTTCCCTTCATTTCTCTGAGGTGCTGTATTTTGCCCCTACGGTGGCTGTGTGCTCTATGGCTGCAAATATGGGCTTGTCACCAAATGCTAAAGACGCAAAGGACTCTAAAGCTTCTCTTAAGAGGTCCAAGCAAATATCTCCTACACCTGACACTCTTCACAAAGACACCACTTCCACGCTTGAGACTATTCTGACGCGCCTTAATGATGTTCATGACATTGCGCAGTCTACCAAGACTAACACAGATTTGCTGCAAGTGGAGGTGGCAGCCATTAGGAATGATTTCAAGGCTCTTTCCCTTCGTGTTTCAGCCACAGAAACTCGTATTAGTGGTGCAGAGGATACTATGCAAAAGCAATCTAGGACTCTTTGCCAGTTAGAGCGCTCAATGGCGGCATTGCGGAGAGATCTCACTGAACAAGAAGATCGTAACCGCAGATCCAATCTGCGCATTTTTGGTCTTCCGGAGGGTGTTGAGAAGGATGCCCCTACTATGATTGAGTTCTTATATCAGTGGCTTCCTTCTACGCTACAAATTTCTTTTCAAAAAGACTTTGAGCTGGAACGGGCCCACCGTGTTCCCACCTTTCGCTCTAAATCTGCCACGCAACCAAGAGCGATAATTTTTAAGCCACTGCGCCATCAACATACGGAACAAATTCTGGCTCATATGCGGAAGGTTAAATCTGTCTCATGGAATGGCCATCGCATTTCAATTTTTCAGGACTTCGCCAGGGACACAGTAATAAGGAGGAAGGGCTTTCTTAATCTCCGGAAGGGTCTCTCTGAGATGAATATTCCCTTCTCTTTTTCTGGCCCTTCAAAATTCCGCATTACCTTCAAAGGTCGTTCCAGAATTTTTGATGAACCTGCTGATTCAGCCTCATTTTTGGATAATCAGATGGAGCTGCAGATGGAACTTCAACTAGATGTGTCGCTTGACCCTGGTTCCTCTGGCACCTGACGCGGTTACATATAACTGCAATGAGATTTCTCTTATTCAGATCTATTAAGTTTATCTTTTTTAGATCTCCGTGGTGGTCTTATTATCCACTGCTGTTGGTGTGCTGTTGCTGTTCTTTTCGTGCGTGACGGTGTAAGTTCAGTGTGGCCTGTGTTTTTTCTCAATTTTTTTGTCAGGTCTACCTCATATCTTTATGATGAAGTGAACCGATATCTCCGATATATCTTCTTTATGTACTTTCTATTGTTTCGTGATATTGTTTCTTGATAGGTTGGTCTCACTCCTGCTCGCTTTTTTCGTGCGTATTAATCTTTTTCTTCTTTGCTTGTTTTTTATATGAGTCAGGCTTCGGTTCACTCTTGTTCTTCCTTTCTTCCTGTTTTCTCTTGCGTTGTCATATTTTTTCTTTTGTTGTTTTCGTCTTTATGGAGTACGTTATTGATTATTATCTGTATTGTTTTATGGTTTAGGTGCATAAATTGCTTCATAGACACTTATTAATTGCTATATATAGAGATAACTTTAATATTTGTATAGTTAGTTTTTTCTATTTTTATTTAATTGCTATATCACTGTGTGGTTCGTTTTCTTATTATTATGGACTGCTTATCTCTATTAGATCTAATTTACTATATTTATAGTGCACTTTATTGTCTCATGTTTTTTTTTCTTATATAGGTATATATATATAAGATACTCTTGCCTCTTTAAATTAAATTAAGTATAACAAGTTTTTATATATTTGTGGACAGTTTACTAGATGCCTTTCTTTAGATGTTACATTTTTTAGTATATACTTGTTTTTTTCTTTTTTATTTATCTTTCATAGAGCTTCATTGATTGTTATATTAATCAGTTATTTCATCCTTCACTTTCTTATGCTTCATTTTTTCTCTTCATACTACACCTTATAGTCTTCTGTGGAATTCGTTTCTTTTTCTTTATTCTTTCCTGCTCTTCATAAGGTGTATATCGGTTTTGATGCTTCCTCATATTTGAGATAGTTATTAGCTTGTTTTTCATCATTTCCTCATTTGTACATTGGACATCTTTCTCTCCTCTGCTTTCTCCATTCTTTTATGTTACAATGTATTTGTTACCTATGATCAATTTGGTATATACATGTTCCGATCTAGACTTACATGATGAATTGTTTTTGGAATACTCTCATGAATTCTAGTTCTAGTTCATATTTCAGATATTTTTCCTTCTTAGTTAAGTATAATCAGTTTGTACTGTTTTGGGGCTGGTTATGCTGATTGTTTTTAGTCCTCGCGATGGTTCCCTAGCTCATCTTCCCATGTTCCCCCTGGTATGAATTTGGTCTTTTTCAGACCTTCCTTGTTGGTTCTTCTCTTTCTTCTTCTGCTTACTTTTCTGCTTTCTTTTTCCTCTTCTTATTTCCTCCTTGGATTCTTCCTGTTTTGTGCTGTTGTCTAGTGTCTGTTTTCGAATTTTTTTGGTTATTGTACATCCTCTATCACACATAGAGTATCATTTTTCCCTATTATTGGTTTTATGTCTGGTTTGAATATACTTTCTCTTAACGTGAAAGGATTAAATCATCCAGTAAAAAGGTCAAAGATATTAGATTACTGTAAATCTCTATCTTCGGATCTAGTCCTTTTTCAGGAGACAAAGGTCTCTGCTAGAGAGGCGCTATTTTTGAAGAAAGAATGGGTTTCTGATGTTGCTTGTTCAGATGCTTCTAGCAAAAGAAACGGAGTAATTATTTTAGTTTCCAAACACTCTGGTTTATCTATTATTGCCTCTGAACATGATACAGAGGGCCGTTGGTTATTATCTAAGTTGTCTGATGGTAATGCTGATCTCTTTGTCATGAATATTTATGCCCCTAACAAGGATGATCCGTCTTTTTGGAGAGCAATCACCAAAAAGCTAAATGACACACCTCATTCTGGCAATCTTATTGTAGGTGGAGACTTTAATTTACCAATGGATCCTATCCTAGATAGGAATTCTGCATTTAACTTCCGTCCCCCTAAATCACATAAACAAATGATCAATATGTGCTCTATTATCCATCTTCAGGATGTCTGGCAGCTTCATAATCCCACTGGCTGTGATTTTTCCTTTTTTTCGTCCCCCCATTCGTCCTTTTCACGTATTGATTATCTTTTGGTTCACTCCTCTCTTGTTCAATCCTCCTCATCTCCGCTTATTCATCCTATTTTGGTTTCGGACCATGCCGCGGTGACGTTCACACTTTTGACTTTTACCCCTAGAGCGAGACCTCGATCTTGGAGACTAAACACAGAAATATTACATGATGATTCCAAAGTTCGAGAGTTTTCCAATGATATCGAGTTGTTTTTCCGTGAGAATGTTGGTTCAGTCGATTCCCCTGTGGTTCTTTGGGACTCTTTTAAATGCACTTTCTGTGGTCAGGTCATCAAATGTATGTCAAGAAGAAACGCTGCCATTAAAAAGGAACTCACGGACTTAGCAGCTGAGATTAAAAGTCAGGAATCTCTTTTTCGACAATCTAAAGATAAATCTTGCCTTCAATCTATTAAGAATTTAAAATATACATACAATACTATAGTCACTAAGAGAGCTCATATAGGTCTTCAGGCTCAGAAATCTAAGAAGTTGCTGCTAAAAAACCGGGCTGGTAAGATGCTTGCGGCTACATTACAGTTCCAGGAATCTTCTTATAAATCTTCCCAAATCTCTTCTATTAATGATCATCTTGGTAAGAAAAAGTTTCAGACTGAAGAAATTCTTGAGGTCTTTCGAGATTTTTATAATAAATTATATACCCCCTCTACTCAATCTTCTTTTGAATAATGCCAAGAGTTTTTAAAGACAGTTCCGGTGAAAACTATATCGGAGGAAGATAATCTCTCTTTGAATGGCCCGATTACCTCTGACGAAATTATTTCTGCAATTAAAGCAACTCGCTCCAGTAAAGCTCCAGGTCCTGATGGATATCCTATTTTGTTTTATAAAACCTTTCTATCTGAGATTGTGCCGCAGCTTCAATCCGTCTTTGATGCTTTTATTAAAGATGGTTCTGTGTCTGGCTCTGCTGCTGATGCTACTATTGTAGTAATTCCCAAAGAAGGAAAAGATCATTCGGATCCCAAAAATTTTCGTCCTATTTCTCTTCTTAACATGGAAGCTAAGATTTTTGCTAAAATATTAGCTAAACGTCTAGAATCCTTTATTCCTCTATTGGTTCATCCTTCCCAAACAGGTTTTGTAAAGGGTCGTCTTGCACGTGATAATATCCGCACTTTTTGTCACATTCTCGGTTCTGCCAAGCGCTCCAAGCTTCCGGCGGCGGCCTTGGCCCTTGATGCGGAAAAGGCCTTTGATAAGGTCTCTTGGCCTTTTCTACGAGCTGTCTTATGTGCACACAATCTTGGTGACTCCTTTATCCGTATGGTTATGTCTCTTTATTCCCGACCTAGAGCGAACATAAGAGTAAATGGAGCTACGTCGTCCTTTTTTAATCTTAGCCAGGGTACTAGGCAAGGCTGTCCTTGTCTCCTCTTTTATTTTTGTTGTCTATTGATCCTCTTCTCAGAATGATTGACTTACATCCAGACATTAAGGGATTCTCTTTTGGGTCTCATCAGATAAAAACAGCTGCGTATGCAGATGATGTTCTCATTTTTTCTGATGACATTGCACTGGCCATCCCTGCTATTTCTGATACGATTTCTCTTTTTTCAAAGGTTTCAGGATACACTCTGAACAAAGACAAGACAGAGATATTCCCCTTAAATGTTTATTGTTTCTCGTCTCATATGGGTTAGGCGGGATTTAAGTGGCAATCTAAACAGCTAAAATATCTGGGTATCTACTTTTGTTCCACCCTCTATGCTACGGCTACTTACAATGAATCCCAAACTATTCTTAAGGTGCGACGTCTTTTAGAAACTTGGTCTCCGAAGCATATTTCTTGTTGGGGCCGACTGCAGACTCTTAAAATGATGATCACACCTATTATTAATTTTGTTTCCTCTATGCTCCCAGTAAGGCTTTCTGATTCCTTCTTTCATGAACTTGATTTACTTACTTCCAAATGGGAGGCTGTAATCTTCCTGATTGGGGGAAGTATCAAACTGCGTTTCTGGCGTCCCAGGGTGCCCTTTGGTTTTCTTCTCCATCTATTCATGTGCCAGCATGGTTGACAATAGAACAAGAACTGGCCTCCCCGCTGCCGACTGCCTCTTTTTTAACCACGAATACCCTTTCTATTCCATTCTCTCGTTCTATTATTTTAGATACTATTGCTGCGGTTCGCAAGGTCGATATGAGAGTAGCAATTCCATTGCATAAAACTAGATGGTCGTCTATTTGGCGGAATTCTAAAATCAAAATTAATATTGATCCAGAGTTGATGTCTTACTGGGCTGGGAAAAGTGTTTCACTTGTCAAACATCTCTATGATTCAAACAATGACCCTTTCCCTTTCTCATCCCTAGCTCAACAATTTTCTTTATCTAACTTAGACTTTTATACCTTTCTTAAGATAAAGGTAGCACTTGCTAAAATGCACCTTCATCCTTCTTCCCCTATGATTACGCTTTTTCAGTTATGGATTAGGACTGGTCATGTAGCGTCTCGGATTTACAAATTCTTATCGTCCTCTACACTTCCTTCCCAAACTGTCGCACAGCAAAAATGGCTACATCATTTTGATCATAGTGTTACCGATCATATCACTTCAGATACGGGGCAAGATATTGGTAAATTTTCTCTTCGTAACAAAATCGCCCCTTCTTTAATGCAGTCTAAGTTTTTCTCTATTAATCTTCTTCACTGGACTCCCATTCCTTTGTATTAGCTAAATCTCAAAGAAGACAATCTGTGCTGGAGTTGTGGGCTTTTACCAGGCGATTTTCAACATATGTTCTTTGACTGCTCCCTTCTCCAACCCTTTTGGGATTTAATTCACAAACACCTCATGCTAATCTTTAATATTAAATTCCAACTTTCTTTTCCATTAATCCTTTTAGGTCCGTTGGCGGCCCCAGTCCCTCTGCCTTTAGATTCCATGGAGTTACAGTTGCTGGATCTCTTATTGACTATTGCAGTCAAAGTAATTCTCATGGAGTGGAAATCCTTTTCATCCGTCTCTTACCATACTTGGTGGGCTTGGGTCTCCTTCCTACGAAGTGCTCATACATCAGTTGACCACGCTCATCTCTCTCCTTCTATATCTACTGGTGTTTGGAAAGCCTTAGATTCGTACATGTATTTGGCCTCCGAGGGGTTGGTGGATCAATATCCCTTTGATTTGTCTGGTTAATGTTGTCTTGTGTTCGGGTGAATCCTTTGGAAATCCTCTCCTCTTCCTTTTCTCCTCCCTGTTTCTCTTTTTCTTTCTTCATCTCTTTCCTACTCTTTCTGTCTTTTCTTTCTTCCTCTCTTTTTTCCTCTTATCCCTATTTTGCTATCTGATGGTGATACTTTTGATAATTACCTCTGTCGGATATCAACTTGTATCGTCCCTCCTTAATTAATCTATTTATCTGATATCTGCAGTTTAGTGAATGACAATGAGTTGATTTCCTATTATTTAAGTTTATTCTAACATATTTACTGCCTTTGTCTGATATCAATTGCATCACTTTTGCTTGTATCTCATGTCCGTATTTGCTTCTTTAAAATAATAAAATTCTTTAGAAATGAAAAAAAAAAAGACTACCCTCTGATAAAGCCTTACTGCTCGCCCACACTACCACAAATAGAGAGTAAGGTGCTATCTACTTTTACCTCTGCCTACCTTTGGGGTTCCACTGGACTCACACTATACCTCATTTTTGTATGGTATATACAGAGCCAACTTCCTACAACATGTCCTTCAGTAAGTGTGTGTGTGGCAAGTGGGAAAGGAATAGCTGGCTATCTGTCAGGGTAAAGCAAGGCAGAGGGCAGGTAGAGAAGCAATATGAAGGGGGCAAAGGGACAAACATGGGCGAGAGAGACATCAACATGGAGCGCCTGGGGACAGAATCACAAAAGACCTGGGAGAGAAAAGCAGACTAACAGGGAGAGACAAAGGGAGGAAAAGTAAACGGGTGAGAGATGAACATGGAGAGAAGCGCACTAGGGAGACAGCTGAAAAATACTTGTGGAGCGCTTAAACAAAAAAAAAAAGCAGCACCTGAAAAATGAGCAGTGGAAAGAATCAAATAATGCATCTATGTTCCAAGGCAGAGACAAACACAAGAAGAGGAAAGAAACTCTACACAAGCAAACGAGAGTAACAAGTAAGCAATTAGCGGGCAATAAGCCCACTGTAAGATAAAAATAAGTATTGCAACAGACAATGGATATTCACAGGCGTGGCCCATGCGGGTGAGATCGGTAAGGGGGGCCGACATACAGCAAGGGAAACTAAAATGTAAAAAAAAAAAAAGAAAACCATGTTTTTTTTTTTTTTTAAATGATAGGTTTCCCTCGTGTTCCTATGTTGACATCACCTCCACCCCGCCCCCCTCAACCCTCACTATTACCTGCACGAGCCACCCCTAGGTATGCAAAATAGTAGGAGAGACCTAAAAATATGTGCATTTCAATGCAAAGTATAAGTACAGTCACTAAACCTGGACCATCGTCTTTAAGAAATATGGCATACCCATTTCAGCTGGTATAATAGGATCACACAAGTTCCCTCCCTCCGTTGAACTACTAAAAGTCTTCTGATGGCTTCAGACTTCCATCTTAAATTCTGTTGGTCGATCTTAAATGCTTAGGATATTGCAACAGATTTGCCGTCCTCAGTAACCATGTGTATGCATAGACCATTAGCCTGTGAAGCTAAAGGGCCTGGTGGATCCTTGTTTGGGAAGAGTGTGTACGCAATTCCCTTCCCTATTTCGGCCACACAACATGGCCAGATGGTCAAATGGACTGAGGAGGACACCTAAGCAGACCCCGATAAACTGGGCATTAATCTCTAGTGTCTCATGAGCTCTTGCTAGATGACTTACCGATTCTAAAAGTGATCAGCCTATAGCCACTCTAGTGAAAAGCTCCAAACCACCCCATGATTTAAAAAAAGGTCTAGATAAGAGCCTAATCTACCAGGTATTCAGGTCT
Source organism: Triturus cristatus (assembly GCF_964204655.1). NCBI lineage: Eukaryota > Metazoa > Chordata > Amphibia > Caudata > Salamandridae > Triturus > Triturus cristatus. Next base: position 990,364,187 of record NC_140584.1, on the reverse strand, counting down.
ATTGACAAATCCAGCTCGGACCGGAAATATAATGCCGGAATGTCGAGACTACTTCAACCCTGAACTAAAGCTGGTGCTGGGCGAGTTCCCAAAATTGGCAAATGAGTAATGAAAAGAACACAAACAACCAGTTGGTCCAACATATAGGATTCCAGAAGTCATTGTCAGCTTGATTCCTGGGCCATCGCTTGAATAGGTCACAAGACCATGGATGCCACCAAACGTCCAGCTCAGCCTTGCTCAGAAAACTTCCAATTTGTGTGCCTAAAAGGCAGCAGTCATCCTCACATTACAGGCTACCATCTATTCAATCTACAGGTCTTTTCATGGCTGAGGTTTAAGTATCATCACAGAAGCAGTACATGGACACTGTCATTCAGCAAGAAACAACAATGTTCACATGGAATATGCCCTTTCTGGGATCAAGGGGCTCCAAGACCTTCAAAAGAAACAGTAAAGAGCAGAAGTGTATGTTTAAAATCCTTACCCCAATGAGACACAAATTATTTGTATTTCATGCAGCATCGTAGACACCATCAGGTATGCAAACAGAACAGAAACCACTGGGAATACACCATCACTACAGAATTTCGGGGACGAGCCAAAATAATTAAAATGTTAAAGCTTCATACAGCTTCAAAAAAAAAAGAAATTCAATGGAGTCCTTGTCCTGAGCAGACGGTCAACACCTCAACTTTTTCTGTAAAGGTAACTAACTTATTCACAATACAGGAATAAGATTGTTTGAAGAAAATGTGTTTCTCTGTTTTCCCATCCTAAGCCACACACAATTAGAATTGATGTTTCATAAGAAATTTGAATTGCATTTCTCTTGCAGAGTATAAATGAGAACGAGCACTCAATGTTGAACACACAATTATCATTTGCAGAATTACCGTGGTGGTCACATCATTGTTTTTATATTATATATACGATTTTTGGCTTACTGACTACCTGACTTAAATAAAATAATTTGTCACCTCCATAAAACATACATTTGCATGCATTTTTTCGAAGTGAAAGGCCAAGTTTATATGGGAACAGGAAGACATTTGGTCCGATGGCTTTATCGAGGGATCAGGGCGCACCAACCGCCCCCTTAGCTATAGTACTCCACAAACGAGAAGAAGATATAAAGAGACCGCTCACAGGTAAGGAATGGAAGACAATACTGGAATACCCTAAACAAGTATCCCGCAACACACGATTCAAGTTTATACATGTTAACACAACGTGCATATTTAACGCCAAACAAACAAACTACACTTAATCTCCCCCACCATTATGGCTGCCTGCCCTAGGAGCACGGAGCAAGATGCAGATTTAATACATATGAACTAGTCTTGTAATGACTTACGTAATTATTGAGAAACGATCACAGCAACACGGAATCAGGTAGTAGGCGATTTGGGATGGCATTTGGCCGAAACATGCATACTAGGTCTAGATACACGGCAGAAAGGGCGAGAAGCACAGGTCAAATTCACAGTCTTAGCATTCATTTTAGCGAAGAGATGTATTACTAGGTTGTGGAAATCAACAACTCCCTCCAGGATTCAATCAAGGAAGAAAGAGGTCGAACAATGTGGGATTGTAGAAAGTGGATCCCTTCGCAGGGAGGAAAGCAGGGGACTCCGGAAGAGACCCATCGGAATGCAATGGGACCTATTATTAGAATCCATTAAAGTATCGGATACACTTAATTCTCCATTGGAAGGACACTAGATAACCCAGAAGTTAATCAAGGGCACCACAGATGATGCAACCCTATCTGCCTGAACCTAATATATTCTTTTTACAGATCAAACTATAGACAGTTTGGCTGATAGTTCGAACTAGTCAACCCAACCATGTGTCCCCCTCCCCCCCCCCCGACCCCTAATCATAGGTGCACGTACGCCAAACTTCTCCACAATGGTCACCCAAAACAGGTTGGTCCACTAACACTGGGACACTAAGAGGTACCCGTCTGCAGGAGCAGAGGGGGGGGGGGGGGGGATACTTTTTTTCTCTTTGTTTTCCATTGTTTGCTTGTTCCCGCTGCATCATAGACTTTGTTATCTAGTCATGTGATATACTGGAGTGGCCGCTAAGACATAGCGACTACTCGAACTGCGAGGAGACAATCCTAATCAATGTATACAGGGGATCGTAACAGGAATCCATCTCACGATAGCACCATACCGCTTTGTACAATGATTGTTGTTGACCTTATATGTACAATTGCAAATGAATACTCCTGTAATGACTAATGACTAATAAAATGTTTTTTTTTTTTTTTAAAGGCTTAGGTTACCAATGCTTTTAGCTAGATGCATCAACTGAACTGTTAAGTCAACTCAGGCACCTGTACGAATATAAAGTTGGATGAATTAAAAATTGCTCAAGCAAGGTTCCTTTGCTTTATAGGCTCAGAATGTACAGGCCAAAATTACCCTCCATTTTATCACATTGACTGGTCAAAATAGGCCCCCGTAACTTGGCAAAAGTCCTGCCATAAAACGTATGCAAACAACAATAAAAAGACATGGCTGCTGGAAAAACTTTGACACTAAAATGTAACAAGAACATAAATGAGAATAAGGACAGACAACTGACTTGACAACTATGGACATAGACTGTCTAATAATGTCAAACTCTAGGGGGGCTATTACGATGTCGTGGCGGAAACAGGACCAACTGAACTCCGGTCGGCGGTCCGACTGCCTAATTATGATTTGCCCACACATTGTGCGGTTGCATTCTCCCATTCTCTATGGGAGCTTGTGTTATGGCTGTAAAACGGATGTAACACAAGCTCCCATAGAGAAATGGAAGATTGTGTTAATCCCTGCACACCGTGGCAGGTACCTCAAGGTGCCGGCCACAAGGTGCAGGGATTAACAGGGGGGCACCATAGGTGCCCCCTCGACCCCCAACCAGAGGCCGCAAGGACACGCTTTCCTACAGGGTTTCCATGTCGGAAAGGCCAACATGGAAACCCTGCCGGAAACCGTAGCACAAAGAAGAATGTGTGCAACATAAATATGTACAACACAACAAAGCAGGCTGCATCCTTGTCTCCAGGACACCTGCATAAACCCTTTGGACTTTCAATTCAATATTTGTGTTATAAGGCACAGTGGCCCACCATTTAATTTGATGGTGCCATCGACCTGCGGGCACCTCTCGGGTGTGCACAGTACTATATCTCAAACATGAATAAGTTACTACTTGTAACTCATGTTAAAGCGAACAGATATCTCGAGTCAATTGCTCATCGACACTCTATGTGACAGTGACCTTGCTGGTAGGCTGTGAGCACTCAAATGGCTTCTGTGCCAAACTGGCCACTAACCAGTCTCTCCCCAGTGAGGCAGAGGTTGACTGCAAATGACACTAGTGGTCAATGTATTACCGCTCATAACATCCCTGTTTCATCAGACAAGACAGAGTGCTGGAAGCAGCAGACTCCTACTTCACAAATCTGTGTATGTGTGTCCTTGAGCTTCACTGACAAGGACAATAGATCTTTTTCATCTTCAGTCTGGATTTAAATTAACTATGAGAGATGTAGCTAACAAGGAGATACAGGGTTGGAAGTTGCTGTCGCTTTAGTGGCTGTCACATGCATGGATTAATTCAGTTCCTACCGAAATACGAGGGATATTAGTAAATAGATTATGAAACACAAAACATTATAGGAGTAACAGTCAGTAATCATGGAATGAAAAACCTAAACTGTTTAGCATAAGCTTGTAAATAAAATCCTACAGGAAAAGAGTTACAGATTTCTGTTCTTCAAAACCATGTCATTTAGTAATTATGGGTGTATATTGTATACAATTAGCGCATGCAAAAACAGGTTGTATTTCTGGCCCTAACGGGTTTGCGACCCGTTGGCGCATGCAAAAACCTAAAGGGCCATGTACAAACCCTATTTATTTGCGACTCACTAGGTAGGATTTGCGACTCGCAATTGGGAAGGGGGTTCCAAGGGCGTCCCTTCCTAATTGCGACTCACTACCCTATGTAAGAATGTTTTGCAACCGCAATTGAGGACGCAAAACACTTGCAATTTACCGCCCTCTTCAAGAGGGTGGTAATGCACTAGCAAATGGGAAGGGGTCCACAGGGGACATCTTCCCCTTTGCAAATGCAGGGGAAAATATTTTTTAGGGGCAGGCAGTGGTTCCAGGCCCTTAAAAATGAAACGAAAAAGTATAATTTTTTTTAATGCAGCCCGTTTTCCTTTAAGGAAAACAGGCTGCATTTTTAAAAAACTGCTTTATTTAAAAGCAGGCCCAGACATAGAAGTCTGCTGAGCCCAGCAGGCCACTATACCTGGGAGAGCCAACCATTCTCAATGGGGGTCGCAAATTGCGAGTGCCTCATGAATATTGATGAGGCATGCAATTTGCGAACCCATTGAGAATCGCAAACAGTGTCTCTGACACTGTTGTACGTCTTTTTGCGAGTCGCAAATTGCGACTCGCAATTGAGCTTAATTTGCGACTCGCAAAATAACATGGTCGTACATCTGGCCCTTAATTTTTGCTAAACAACAGTAACCCACAATTCTCAACATTAGTTTACTGAAAAGGTCACAGAACATTACGCTCTTTAAAAATAATTACTGGCACACTTAACATTTTGTTAAAACTGACAAATGGTCAATTTTTCTCATTTCTTTTCAAAATACATAACCATAAAAACATGAAAGGACAAGCCAAAGTTACTTGCAGCTAGCCATTAGGGTCTTTAGTTCAGTGACCTGGCATTGCTGGAAATAAAAATAAAATAAGCATTGAAAATGCAATAGGTCTCGCCTTTGATTAAGTTAAAGCCATTTGCTTTGCTAATGGTATTGTATAGCAAAGCAAATGGCTTTATCTAAATAAAAGTTGAGACCTATTGCATTTTTAAAGCTTGTTTTTACTTGAAACTGTTGTCATCATTGAGTGTAGAGGCACAGAGTAAAAAGCTAGCCTTCCCGTCCAGATCTGGTCACGAGGCACAAATCAGAAAACGTCATAATCGCCTGATTAGAAGACACGAACCTCTGGACTCAATCTTGCCCTCGCGAACGGATCTCAAGTAATTGGATGCCAGGTAGTCAACAGTCACGTAGATTCACCAACGTGGCAGGGGTAGTGGAAGTGACGTCACAGACCCTTTATTTAATCTACCGCTTCTTAACATATATTTGCTATTGAGGGGTATGGGTAAGGAGCAGAAACTAGATAAAGGAAACAGGACTCTGAAACCCCTGCTTAATTTCCGTTTCTATTGCGGCCTTAGTGAGCCCTGGCATTCTGAAAGCAATGCCAGGGGTACCAAAGCGCTATCCAGGGGTATCAGCTGCTACCCCTAATTAGCACTTGAACTTGCCAGCAGTTCTTGCAAAAAGCTTAGGGCTACCCCAACCGTGCATGTGCTTCTGTACTAATGAAACATTTCATCGTGTTACTGTGTATTGTAATTGCATTTATAAAGCGCCCACTACCTTTGACGCGGCATTGGAGCTATGATATTACCAAAACGCGCTGCTCATTCATAAAAAATACATGGCCACCTTTAATTTTAACTTAAGTAAGAAAAGAAAAACCTTACGTTTATGGCTGTCGTCAAGCACACGGCCAAAGCGGTGTGAGAGTGATCGAGCAGACAATGGTGAACGACGGAGCAACGGCTTCTGGTGCAATGAGTGAGACAGAAGGGCTATAGCAACAACAGGGACAATGCAAGGCTACTAAGGATGGAATAACAACTTGTTTTACATAGCGCTTTCTGCCATAGTAAGGCTGCTTCCAAGCACTATAAATAATAGGTGATAGTATTACTCAAACAATGTTGTACTTTTCTCACTACTGGAAGAATGAAAGGGTTAGTTGGCCATGCCAGTGTTCAAACATTTGACCCACTGGTTACATTTGTTATATTGTGTTCATTAATTATCCTTATTAAGCGTGCAGCCCATGTCACCCGGATAGTAAACGTTTCACAACACTCTTTCCAGGTGCAAGTCTAATTTGCATATGTATGGAAAAGGGTGCTACTTGTGCATTCCTTCATTACATCCGATTTATAAAACGTGAAATTCTGGAACTGGTTTCAGGCATAGTTAAGAAAATCTACACTAGTTAAAAAAATATTATTTAGTCTTCTCTTTAGAATGATGACCATGCATTACTCAATGCACTTTTCAGCACTTCTAAGTTATGCCTGCATGACGTAGGTGCAAGTGCCACCGAAAGCGGTCTCATGGGTTGTGTATAAGACACCCACATTTGCAACCGAAACCGATTAGGAAAATAATCAAAAATAGTTGTAATAGTCCTCAAATATCATATTGATATGGATTCGTCCTGTACACAGTGCGAAGAGAGGGCGCGCAGAAGGCATGGTAACAGGTGTACATCCTTTTCTCTGTGCATGCCAGGAACTTACATGGGTAATTTATAACATGCATGTATTCATCACCTGTAAGATTAGCATTTTTCTGGGTGTGCCAGACGTGTGTAAATGAGGATCAAACCTAGGCGTAAATTATGCGTGTCATCGTTTAAACTTATTTTTTTTTAATCTCCAACCATAACCTTTAGCAGTGAATTGTATACCACAGCTAAATGCCTGTTCACCATTAATTAAAACAACTTGATTAGTGTAAAGCATCCTACAGCTAGCTATCACATTTACATGTTTACCTGCAGCATCCAGTTAACCATGATACTGTACACGTTTACCATTCTGTACCCGATTCACATATGTACAAAGTGAAAGTGAATAGTCTAAGTTACAATCATGTGCATTTAAAAGATGCCTGCGTGCTCTTGCCCAGATCACCAGCACAGGCACTAGAGTGTTTAACCTGCAGGTAGACAATCATTCACTTCTGTGATAAAGGAACCGGAGCAGGTTCAGTTCACAAGAAAGTCCACTGGACTTAAGCGCCAACTACTGAGATCTGTGCACAGGTCCCCAAAGCACTACAGGATGATACAAAGTGGAGTTAACGCTGTAACTGACACTAAAATCTGTGCAGTCTTCAAGGCAAACAATTAAAATTTCACCGAAACAAAAAAAAATCCTTGCCTTGGGAGATTTCCTCATCGAAAATCGTTTCAGGGCAGAACGAATGACTGGTCCGAAACGCTTGTGGTTCAAGCCCTGTAAGTTGGCATTGAATGGCGGAGAACACCTGTGCGCTAAAATAATTAAATAAATAAACGTAGCGCAGCCGCTAAAGACAGCGGGCCGTGCTGTAAATTAAATAAATAAACAGGCGGCACAGCTAACTTTGCCCTCTGCCTCGGGAAGCCGATTACAAAATGAAGAGCGCAACTTTGGGACATTTGGTTTGGGATGGGGGAAGGGAAGGGAGGAGCGGGTAGGATTACCAATGAGCAGCCAGTAAACAAGTTACCAGCACACCCTCCAACGTCATGCAAAACCAAGATGGCGTCAGCCTGTCCACATGGGCCGTCCTAAAAATGGACAAGGCGGTAACCCCAAAGGGCGTTTTCCAATCACGCATCACCGTTTAACATAAGCGATGATGTGCGCCAATTAAAAACAAGGGCGTGGATTTATGTCACTTCAGAATCTGTATCAATTCCAAAAGGCCCTCGCATGGCGAGAGCAGAGCATGCGTACTGCTAACGCCAGGCGAGACCTAAAAATGAATGTAGGGGGTTTTCACTACCAGGGCATGTAAAAACCCATGTCCTTCTTTTTTAATGCAATACACCCTGCCCTATAGGCCTTACCGAGGGGTGACTTAGAAGTCTGAAAAAATGAATGTTTATGCCTGACAAAAGGTTTATTTTGCCAGGTCGAAATGGCAGTTTTAAAACAGCACTACAGGAAGCAATGTCAGGCCTGAGACCTGGTTTAAAGGGCTACTTTAGGGCGTGGCACAATCAGTGCTGCAGGCCCACTGGTAGCATTTAATTTATAGACCCTTGGTAATGTAGTACTATATATTATCGACCTATAAGTTAATCGAATGTACCAATCAGGTGTAAGACAATTTTACCATATTTGAACGAGAGAGGACAAGCACTTTATCCCTGGCTAGCATTGGTAAAGTACAGAGTCCTAATGCCAACAAAAACAAAATCAGAAAACAGGAGGGGTGAAGGCAAAAGGTTTGAGGGAACCCTGCAGAGAAGGCCAAGTCCACCATATATTATCTGTGGAAAGGATCCCTCGTCTACAAATGTCAGTCTTTTGGGTGCAGATTCTGAGTATAACAGTAAAAATAAGTCAAAATAAGTACACAAGCTATCTGTCTTAACAGAAAATACCCACGTTAATCCAAGGCATGTAAGCTTATTATTTCATTAGGCTTCTAATAATCATAATTTATCATTTGCACCACATTTACGCTGAATCTTGTTGACTAAATGTAGCCAGTGGGATCAATTGTGCAAATGGGGACCTTGGTCTTAAGCTATAACTTGCTGCAGCCTTTGGGAGTATGAGTATGGCACAGCTCATGTCAAGAATAATGATGAAATGCACTCCAAATTTCTCAATCTTAACCACATTACAGAAGGCTCTACGGCAATTATTTGTGACTTGATGTGTGCTCTGCCCCAATAGCACGAGTATGCAATACGAAAAATATCTTGCGCGTCGTCACGCACCAGGTTCAAGCTGCCTAACAGTGCACGAAATTGCAAAAAGACCACAGACACAATCCAAATTTTGACCAGGTAATCCATTTTTAGTCCATGTTCATTGTAATGTTCTTATTCACAATAACACAGCCAAATTCCCAACTTTAAATGCACAAGAAATGCCTATCCAGGCGTCTTTCGTTGGCAACTTAAGAATGCACTGTTCATCCTGGGTAATCATACTGACTTCCACCCAATGCATTTCGGGCATGAGAGCCCTTCTTCAGGGGTAACTAAAACAAAACGGAAGCCCATCAAAAGCCATAAAGGCCCCCAGAATCGCTACGTTTGATGATTCCGAGTATGGTTGTATTAATCACGGGACACTTTGGTGTATTACTACTTGTATTCTTCGTTCAGTTTGTTAATATTTTAAGTTATTTTGGGCTTAAATGAGCACTTATTTTTGAGTTTAGCGTGCATTGGTGTGGGGTCGATCTTATTCACTTTTTAAAGCATATATCACATGGTTCAAGAATATGTTTTATGGGGACCTTTATGGGCATTCCTTGTGCATTTTAAGCTGGAAATGTGGCTGTTTTATTGTGAATGAAAATATTACGATGAACTGGACTTAAAATGGATTACCTGGTAAAAATTGGGATTCAGTCTGCTGACTTTTTGCAATTTCTTGCACTGTTGTGCGGCTTGAACCTGGGGTGTGACGGCGCACCAGATATTTTTCAAACTTTATAGCTCTCACAACAGACATAACCAGTGTTGTGTGCTGACTGACATACCAACCGTTAGAACTGCAGGAAGCGTGGTCATTGGATTTTGAAAGAAAACATAAGTGGGTGAGGCAGTTTATTTACCCTAAGATCAACAATTGCAGTTTTTTTTTTTTTTTTTTAAAAAAACCTTTATTTAGCACCGTGTACAAGACAAATACGGGCCTACAACCATCCGGCCGGCCTCGACACTTCTGAAGCTAGACAGCAAAGTACACGTCCACTCGGTGGCACGGCAGCACATAAAAGCATACGACCTATGTTACAATAAATCCACGTGCACCGAGTGGCAGGAGACAGTAAGGTTAATTTTAAAAATTTTATGTAAGGAGATACAGAAGCTAGAACGGATCAGTGTACAGAACAGACGATCATATGATAAATGGGTAACAGCCAACAGGAGAGTCAACTAGCAGTGAACACATCTAAAATGGCGGCACGAAACTATAATACCAGGATATAGATACGCAGCGAAGTGTGCCTCCCAGCCGCTACCCTCCTAACACCAGTCCCTCCCACTGACCCTAGAAAAAGACGTAAGAAAAGGACGGAAAAAAGAAAAAGAAGGCCCATAGAAACAAAAAAACGTGCCGAAGAAGACCCCCACCCTACACGCATGCCGAGGCTATGGCCTACCCCCCCCCCTAGCTACGTGTCTGTCGCCCCATAGGAACCCGAAATGTAGAATTAAGGAAAAAAGAAAGGAAAAGGAACCATAAAATCATGGTTGAACCCAGGGAGAAAAAGAAGAGTGCACTACCCTACTACTCCCAGGAAAAGGAAAAGCGGGGAGGAGCCCACCCCACTGCCGAACTCCCGGACTCCCGCGCCGCCCATACATCCTGCGCCATGTACAGCACAGTATCAAAGGACCCACGTAAACCCGGTGGTCCCGAATCGATACCACCCAGCACTTCACAAGTCCTCCCCCCGGCAGAAGAAGAAAACAGGAGGCGAAATCATAGCGAAATGTAGCAAAAAAACAGGTCATTAAAAACTACTCAGCCAATATTGCAAAACGTGTATCAGTCCAGGTCCCCGTCTGCCGATCCAACCAAAACGACAACGAGCATGCCATCACCCCTGTCCGGACCGGCAGATGTGGTTCAGGCCCGTCCATTGCTGCGAGTCACCTTCAGCCAGGACAAAGAGACAAGATGGCCGCTCTCGAGGAAAGGGGACAATGAAGCCGTATCGTACCGCAGGGTCCCAAACCCAGCAGTAACATGCCACAGAAGCTCCAGCGATAGGTGCATTCAGGGTAACATCTGGCAAGGGAAGTGAAAGGCTAGGTCTCAACAGGTAGTTCGTAGGCAGAGTCACAGCGTTCAAAGTGAAGGGTGTCCCTGCAACTGTATCCGTGTCGATGGGTTGACGCGTTACATTGTAGCCAGGAGGACTCCGCGCCACCGTCCCTCCGCTCTGCAACATTGTTTCACCTCCAGGAGAAAACATGGGCGGCGGGGGATCCTCCAGCCGGGAACGTCCCGTTGCAAACAGTGCCTCATCGATTCTCCGGGTCAGCGCCCGGCAAGTACTCCGCATTGCCACTTTTAACGCCACGAGGGCGGCCAATACGTCCCCACAGGTCGGGTCTCTCTGTACCAAGCATCGGTCCGCCCTATCCCGCTGCTCCTCCGATGCGGCAATCAGCTCCGGGGCACATGGGCGCGCAGACACTGCGAGTCCAGGGTCAGCCAGCGTCTCAGCAAGAAGAGCAGGCGCCATTGTCATCTCCACTGCAGGCAATTAGTGGCGGGACAAAAATGACAATGTATACCGGAGATCCGAGGATGTAGACACCGGAAAAGCTTCGTGCTCCACTCGGGAACTGCACAGGGCGAGAGCGCCCCACGGTTGCCGTGAGGGCCGGCCGTTCGCTGCAGGAAGACACTGCAAAATGGAGTCCGCTCGCTTTTCTTCAGGGTGGCGGAGGAGAGCTAGTATTAGGGGGCCCCAACGTCGTCCACACCACTGCCAGCGCGAGGGGGAGTCCGACCCGGACGTAAGGGTCCGACTCCAGTCGCACCGCCAGCGTTTTCACCCCCGCGACCACCCGCAGTATTCCAGCTCAGCACCCCGTCCACATCCCTCGGCGTCCAGCGGCGGCCATCTACGCAGGGACCAGGGGGAGCGCCGGAGGTCGAAGTAAACACCGAGTCTGCTACCAAACCCGCCGACAAAGGTGTCAGGAGAACGCCAGTCACTTCAGTGCCGGTAATCCGCGGCGGTAGAGCGGCGCAGGTCAGGAGAATTGATCAGGATTGACAAAGGAAGCCAGGCGGTCCACGGAGCCGGGAGCTCAAGCGTCCGTCCCGTCGGCCATCTTGGCTCCTCCCCCCAACAATTGCAGTTTTAAGTGTCTGCCACCTATGTTTGTCATCTCATACCAGGAACAGTGCAGTTTTAGACTCAGATCAGATTGTGTGTACCAAGTGAAAGTGTTACCTGGTCTGACTTCTAGTTGAGGTCGCATATAGAGGGGTTGTAGGAGTAAAGAATGACCCTACTTCAAAGGGATTAGGAGTTGCACACTGTGCTCGTGAGTGTCCATTTTAGGTTACTTTCCAACTGTTGTAAATGTGAATTGACACCTGCTGGATTTTTTGCAATAAAATAGGGATAGAATTGTAAACTCTTCATACATGGTCATAAAATGGATTCAATTAGCCTATAGTCCTAAAAGTAAGTTGTCGACTTTAGCTGAAATACGTTGACAAAACTTTAAACAATGCTGCAAGAAAAATGGAAGATGGAGAATATTTATGAACTTGAAGGTAGGTGTCATAACTTTGCCATACCCTAAGCCATGTGTTCAGACTTGCTATTTATTGCATGAGAGGGCAGAAGGAGTAAGGGAAAATAAATTTGAATGGATAACATTTATCATTTTGGAATCGTAGCAGAGGAACATCACAGGCCCTTACGAGATTTTTACATTTCTCTGTTCTCTACCTTACCCAGCAGTCTTGGCTCTGAAGGGGAGAATGTGCACTGCTACTCCAGGCAGAGCCTGCTGAAAGGAGCAGCTGCCATACACGGCAGGTGCGCATCCACTTCAGGCACATAGGTGGCAGCAGAGCATCATACAGCGCAGCTGACGAGCCTTGCGACAGTGGTGCCGTGACCATCCCGGCAGAAGATGGGCGAAGGGGGGTCACCGCCATTGTCCCGCCAGATGATGGGCGAAGGGGGCCGCCGCCGCCGTCAACAACACATTTTGAGATTGTGTTTTTGAGCAGAATAAACACATGGTTTAAAAATCAGCTGCTTGCACAGCAGTCCCCGCAAAGCAGGGCACGTTTGCCCATGAACATAGGTATAGGCGTGCTTCAGAGCCTGTTGTAGTTTTGTCATGTCGAAAGTGCATAGGGGCGAGTTGTACACAGTGCCAAGAGGAGGTGCCGCTAAACCGAGGAGGTACAAGCATGCTTTTTAGCACTTTGTAGTTTGTCTCCGCTAGCTCAACTTAAACGAGCTTTATTTATATTCAATGACTTTCTCTTTGGACAAAAACAAAGTACTCGGTTGTTTGTGTAGTATTCCCCCATCAGTTTGGCGATTACTATAAAATAGGACCCATGTATTCCACCATTAATATGTGTGGTGCGACTTCTGAGGCCACACACTTCTGAACATATTGCATGACCCAGTGCTTTAAGGTTTGCCAGTGGTTGCACGTGGTGGGTACAAGCACTCATTTTTGAGCACCGGCACTATTTTCTCATCACGAGACTGTCCAGGGGCAGAGAAAGTGAGGCGGAAAAGGAAGAATGAAGGTAGGGAAACAGCAAAACAGCAACAAAAGGAGAAAGAGTGATAAGTGCAAAAGTGAGTTCAAGAGACAAGAAATGGGTGAAGGAAGGAAAATGAGGAGGAAACAAGATTAGGCAGCGGTGCGGGGTGGGGGGGGGTGTTAAGCTTTCAAGAACAAGCTAGCTGTCGCCAGTGTGAAAAATGTAGTGCGTCCCAGAGACCGTCTCGCGCTGCGAGTAAATCATCCAGTCCTGGTGGGCAGGGCTAAAAGCGGACAGAGCGGCACTTCTGTCATCCGCGTGCACATCTTCGGTCCGTCCGCGTGCACATCTGGAATCAGTACTGATTCCAAAAGGCCCTCGCATGGCGAGAGCAACGCATGCGCACTAACGCCAGGCGAGACCTAAAAACGTACCGACCGTCTACGATCTGGTCTAAGACAGAGTGAAGAGATAAGTTTTAGGAAGGTAGCAAATAACTGCTGTCAATTAAGCTCACTTCAGTCTTGATCATTTTCAATTAAGATTGGCCTTAAATGGAGCAAATCGAATTTAACGATAACTTCATTGGTTAGTGCCACCTTGGGAAAATGCCCCACAAAAAATTATCGGGATAAAATTGATGCACTTACAGTAATATAATCTTACGTCATTGTCGGCCTGTATAGCTCAAAAACAGGATGTATATTTGGTACAGTGTTTTATCTCATAATATTCTGAGGAACAATGGATTTGTCCATCGTGGTCTTCTGTGGAGGAAATATTTGTTTCAACGTTTAAACTACGAGGAGATCTAAGAAAGAAAAGTTTGTGTTGTTGGAATGCTACTTAAAAAATTCTCATGCGTTGGCTGACAACAGACAACGTCCCTCTGGGCGCGCCGTTAAAGCTTCGCTGAAAGCGAATTAGAAGTTTGTAATAAAGCGTTGAAACAAACGAAGGTTGATGCTTAGTTCCAAAATTTATTGACAAAACTCTATGGGTAATCCATATAGTTGTATACTGGAGACTTTCCCATGGATTAACATCGCTGTATGAGCTTCGTCTCAAATGTTAAACATGATCCCAATGCATTTCGGGCCCATCTGGCCCTTCATCAGGGGAATCTAGATAACAAAAAAACATGTACATATAACTAAATGTTACAATGAGGGGTTTTACCATTTAACAAAAGACAAAAGGACACTGCCTGAAGAGTGAGATTCAGTGAAAAGCCCACGGTGTAGCGGTGCTTTAGAAAGATAACCACCATGAACTGGTTCGTGTAGAAATGTCACAAATTCATCATGTTGGTAAACAGCATAAAACGCAGTCAAAAATACAGAGAACTGCTGACAACCCATTAAAAAGAAAGAACGAGAGTGTGTTAATCGGATGTTGATACCAAATTAGTGAAACGCGGGGATCATTGAAAAGAAAAGTTTGTTGAAAAACCTCGCCCTTAAGCGTGCTCCGTGACTTATTTGTTAAAGAAAAAGTGCCTACAGTGCCAAACTCTATAAAAGACACCCGTGTGATGTGTGAAATGTGGCTATGCTTAACCATTATCGGTGAGGCAAAAACCGGTGAGAGCCTTGAAGGACACGTTGCGGAAAAGGGTGCTCTGGTTCAAGCCATTCGAAAGGAACGTGTAAGTGGAAAAACGCCAGTTTTAATCGCGCTAACAAAGCAGCGCTTCATACCTGTTGAATGCAACGGTGTCAAACAACGATCCTGTATCGGGTTTGTTGGTGCTCCAAAGGGCGTGCTCTTAAAGAGGATATCCGTGAAAACCGGAAGTGATGAGGAAATGTTAGACCGCAAGTGTGTGTTTCAGTGATTGCCAAATGCAGGCGCCATATTGCGAGTGGTATAAGGTAAAAAAAGTGATAAGCAAAATTAACCAGGTTAATGAAGAAAAAAACATGCTACGTGTTTGAATAAAAGCGGATTACTCAGATAAAAAAACAAAGAAAGGAAAAAAACTGCGTTATGGTTATGCATGGATGATGAATGCATTTGTCAACTGCACATTAACTGGTGGTGTCGTTGTTCATAGATAGCAAACAAATTCCAAGCGGTCATTGAGACCCTTTGGTTTCAAAGATTCCAATTTGTAAATCCAATGATTTTCACGTTGTAACAGGAACGTGTTATTGTCTCTGCCTTCCCTTTTCACCACAGTCTCTAATATCATGAATTTCAGTTGTGCAATGTTGTGCTGATTCTCAAGGAAGTGCATTGCTATGGTTGATTTAGAGTTGCTGGTACGTATGTTGCTCTTGTTTTCGAATTTGAACTTGATCAACGACCGTATTCAATTCACGTTTAACTTTCATGACACATCCATCACATACCTGGATGTCGTGTTGACAATACGAGATAAACAACTTACCACATCCATGTTTAGGAAACCAACTGATCGCAACAATCTTCTACACTAAACAAGCTTCCATTAACCATCATTGAAAAATCACTTACCATTCTCACAACTGCTCAGGGTGAAAAGAATTGTGTCAGATCATTCAGAACTACAAGTACAAACACAGGCAATGACACGACGGTTCACCACCCGTGGCTATCCTTATGAGATTTTACAGAATGCAATCACCAAAGTGGCTAGTACATCACGTGAAACGCTACTACAACCAACTACACGAAGAGAACAACATCGCATGGTGGTGGTCTCCCGTTTCTCCACCATGAGCCACAGATTTAAACAATCCATCAAAAGACACTGGCCAGTCCTGGCCCTTGAAACAGACTTCAATGGCATCTTCAGCAATCCACCGATGTTTGCACACACCAGGAGTAAAAACATACAAGAGTTGATTCGACCTAACATTGAATCATCCATCACTGAATTTCGGGGGACAATCCCCTGCTTAAATTGCAGCAACTGTAACAACATCATTAAGGGCAACAAAATTGCACATCCCATGAGGGGCACCCCGAATAAATTACAAGTAAATGCCACCTGTGACACCACCAACATGATCTACTTATTGAAATGCCCATGTGGCCTCGTATATGTGGGAAAAACCGAAAGGAAGATCAAGACACGCATACACGAACACAAGAGCAACATACGTACCAGCAACTCTAAATCAACCATAGCAATGCACTTCCTTGAGAATCAGCACAACATTGCACAACTGAAATTCATGATATTAGAGACTGTGGTGAAAAGGGAAGGCAGAGACAATAACACGTTCCTGTTACAACGTGAAAATCATTGGATTTACAAATTGGAATCTTTGAAACCAAAGGGTCTCAATGACCGCTTGGAATTTGCTTGCTATCTATGAACAACGACACCACCAGTTAATGTGCAGTTGACAAATGCATTCATCATCCATGCATAACCATAACGCAGTTTTTTTCTTTTCTTTGTTTTTTTATCTGAGTAATCCGCTTTTATTCAAACACGTAGCATGTTTTTTTCTTCATTAACCTGGTTAATTTTGCTTATCACTTTTTTTGCCTTATACCACTCGCAATATGGCGCCTGCATTTGGCAATCACTGAAACACACACTCGCGGTCTAACATTTCCTCATCACTTCCGGTTTTCACGGATATCCTCTTTAAGAGCACGCCCTTTGGAGCACCAACAAACCAGATACAGGATCGTTGTTGGACACCGTTGCATTCAACAGGTATGAAGCGCTGCTTTGTTAGCGCGATTAAAACTGGCGTTTTTCCACTTACACGTTCCTTTCGAATGGCTTGAACCAGTGCACCCTTTTCCACAACGTGTCCTTCAAGGCTCTCACCGGTTTTTGCCTCACCGATAATGGTTAAGCATAGCCACATTTCACACATCACACGGGTGTCTTTTATAGAGTTTGGCACTGTAGGCACTTTTTCTTTAACAAATAAGTCACGGAGCACGCTTAAGGGCGAGGTTTTTCAACAAACTTTTCTTTTCAATGATCCCCGCGTTTCACTAATTTGGTATCAACATCCGATTAACACACTCTCGTTCTTTCTTTTTAATGGGTTGTCAGCAGTTCTCTGTATTTTTGACTGCGTTTTATGCTGTTTACCAACATGATGAATTTGTGACATTTCTACACGAACCAGTTCATGGTGGTTATCTTTCTAAAGCACCGCTACACCGTGGGCTTTTCACTGAATCTCACTCTTCAGGCAGTGTCCTTTTGTCTTTTGTTAAATGGTAAAACCCCTCATTGTAACATTTAGTTATATGTACATGTTTTTTTGTTATCTAGATTCCCCTGATGAAGGGCCAGATGGGCCCGAAATGCATTGGGATCATGTTTAACATTTGAGACAAAGCTCATACAGCGGTGTTAATCCATGGGAAAGTCTCCAGTATACAACTATATGGATTACCCATAGAGTTTTGTCAATAAATTTTGGAACTAAGCATCAACCTTCGTTTGTTTCAACGCTTTATTACAAACTTTTAATTAGCTTTCAGCGAAGCTTAAACGGCGCGCCCAGAGGGACGTTGTCTGTTGTCAGCCAACGCATGAGAATTTTGTAACTACATACATTCCTTGGGTTATGAGAGTGATACCTCTGTGGCACCCGACAACATATTCAACTTCATCACCCTGAGGTTTGTGCCCGATCCAAATTCTTTTTGGAATGCTACTTAATTCACGTGTTCAATAATCCGCCTAACATGACGCCACAGACACACACTTCAGCAAGCAATTGTTACAAATGGCAACATATTAGAAGACATTGGTTGGTGGCATAGGTACAGTGGAAATTGAGTTGGATCATAAAGAGGTATGGAAGAGGTTAGTGCCTAGTTTATTCGCCTTGAGTTGCCCTGTAGGTGTCTCCCCAAGAAGCCCCCTGTGTACACCTGCTGGCGTGACTTGTGCAGTTGCACCCCATGTTGCTGTTATTAGTCACAGACTTGGAGGAAAAGATTAGATTGCAGGACTTTGCAAGTAGGAGGTAATTTTCTGTCGCTGTCGTGGACTTAAGTGCGTTACTTGATTTGGGAGCCTTTGAAAATCCACTTTTACGATTTCAGGTTTGCATGGCTTCTACTTCTTTGGTCTTTTACAGGAAGAAACTCTGGAAAAACACGATTGTGCAGTTGTGGCATTTTCCATGTAATTATAGTTTTACCACACTTGCCACTGATGTCACCCTCTGCTGCGTAATTGATAGATTTCAACATTAAGGGTTTCTTTTTTAGCTCAAACAGTTCAAAAGTTACCAAAAAAATCCCCACGCGTATTGCAGCTCAAAAGACAGACACTGAGCAGGAAGGTGATCCGTAAACTTTTGCAATCGATTGCTATAGTCAGGTATTAAACTGGTAGTAATGAGGAGAATCCTTTGCCCAAACAGCATTATTATACCCAATTGACGGACAAGCGGAGAGCTTTTGTTTGCTTAATGAAAAGAAACCTTGCTTATTTAAATATAACACCAATACGTTGGAAAAAAGAATAGCTTCATAGTCAAGCATGCTTTGCTAATTAGTCATGCAGATTAACGTTAAACAGCAGACAGTGTTCTGAAAATGGTTGCTTGATGAAGCACTAAATATCGAAATATCACATTTTATTTCTCTTTTTAAAGTCTGATGTCTTTAATCCAAACTTGCCTTTTTGCGAGATGCATATGTAATGTAAAATAGTGTAGTGCAACTCTTGTTTTTTTAATGAAAAGAGAGGCTACAGAGGCCTGAAGGGTGGAAACTGAGTAAAACCAAAAGGCCATTCCTAAAACTAACTGGTACATGCAAAATAAAAGAGGCACACCTTTTATTACATGAAGTGTGCACATGAAGACTTTTCTGTTGAGCGCATCACTGTAGGTTTTATGCAAACTATTTCACTTAGAGACAGATGGGTCAGTTTAAATAAAGTGGTGTTTCTGTAGTTGACACAAGACAAAAGCATTACCTTTGTAGTAAAAAAGTTTCCAGTGCGTTTGATAAATATGAATATCGTTCTTTCTTACAAAAAACTTTAATTCACCATGGCATCGCTTTTGTATTGGTGTGCGACAAAGTAACAAGAGAGAGAAATACAGAAGTGATTGTAATACATTCACCGAGTATGTACAAAAAAAATATACATTTATTGTGCAATGCTTTCGGCAAAACTGTAATGCAAGCATAATTTGAAAGAACACATTCAAAGATGTCTTCGATTATTTCCATAGTAACAGCCAAAAAAGGGGAGGGTCTTAACAAGAGACGAGACCAGTTTGAAAACAGGGAAACATGGATGTGTCCATACATTAGGCCTTCAGGCTTTAATTACACCGTCCAGCTTGTCAGCCTCCAGAATGTATCCGATTCAATGCGGTGTAGTTTGTCAACAAAGCTGCGGTTATTCAATTCCTTCTTGTTTGTCTTTAATTGCAACCTGAAAAAAGAGAACATGCTTATGCTTTGCTGGGAAACATTAGCTGTGACAATCAGCACTGGTGAGGAGGACAAAAAAAAAGACAGAAGCTGTGACCACTTATTTAAAGCAATGTTTCATAAAATAACACTGGTTTTATAGAACATAGTGTGCGATATCAACAAATGAATTCAAGCAGTGGTCGCAGTGCATTAAAACAAGTATGGGAATTCTGATGCTGCGGGGTGTGCGGGCATGGCTAAAAAAACAAAATATTCTGCAACTTTTTTCAGTCTTTCACCTTCCAGTAACTACATATAAAAAAACACAGTTTAAATGAAAATGAAGTACAAGTTAAGTTAATCAGTGGGAAATGCACCATCATACATCATGAAACCTCTATTAGTTAATGCACTGCACCAGAGAGCCACAGAAGTGAATCCAGGTTGATGCAGTGCAAAAAAGTGACTGTTGTATGTTTAGTGCTACAATGTCCGAGTCGGTGTCAGGAAGCATTGTGAACATGTAAGTCATTATTTTAAACTTGCATTACACATATTATAAGATAGGCTGCTACCAACTGGACAAAAGGTTTAATATAAAAGTGTTTCCAAACTATACATAGTGCAGTGTTTTTTCTAGAACTGTCTTTTAAAAGTACACACTTCGCAGCTTAGCTGGCAGAGTTCTTACAATACCTATCAAAAAGAATAAAAGTGTGTCATCAGGAAGCTTCAAGTGATTCCATGAATTAAAGCCAATACCAGCTTCCAGGCACCCTTTACATTTGCAGATTGACTAGTTGTGCACATTTACATTTCTTTCAGTCAAGCAGGCACCCTGGCACGAAGACTTGTTCAGCTGTCTGCCCCTCCCTCGGTTCCACAACACAGGAGATTCTCTGGCTTACACTTCAGCTGAAGCATTTCAGCTGCCAGAATCCCACCGACCCGGGACGGTTCTCTTTTGACAAAAAGTGGAGGGAACTTTTTTTCAAATGCCCCTGAGATCCCCCACTTCGACCACTAGATTGAAGTTTAGTAACTAATATTCTATTGCAAAGACCGAGAAAGCAGTTGGGGGGTGCCAAAGCGGGATGCTCTCTGTTACAAATCAAATTAATGTCCATTTCTGGAACAAGAGCACAGGCTGTGAAAAAGCAGTTTCTAGTGTAGACACTATATAGATGCTGCATGATGAAACTGAGATTAGGTAGGAGCCTCCTATATTAGGTAAAAGCAACTCGTCAAGATAGCACCGGTTTAGAATAATCTTGAAGCGTGTGCACTGCAGCGGCCACCAAAGTGTGAGTGGTATGTCTAGTGCCTAGTGCACATAGTAAGACACTTAACAGGATGATAAAGGAGAGAATATGGACAGTTGTCCAATTGTGTTTATATCTTGGCTTAGCAAACTGAACCCGACATTATAAATAAAGTATCACTCCATAGCTTGGAGGGATTATTTGTATGAAAGAGGGACCATACGTGGTGGCCAGGCGGTCAAACATGGTGGACGTGCCATTAAGAAGTTCCCGTAGCCCACAGAAATCTGTCGTTTATCCTGCTGCATCTGCCCCTTAAATGTACACCTCTGCCCTGTGCGGGTATTATGCTTACTCCGCTGCCACCAAAAAACTATTTGGAGTCGCCCTCCGGGTGGGCGAAGCGTCCCAGAGCAGAGGCGTTGCCGAGGTCTAGAGATCCCGGACTCTGTGGAGACGGAGCGCCTGGACGTGTGACGCACTGCCACGAGGACGATTCGGCGTACTGGTGGAGTGGCAGTGCTGCTGTGCGGCGTCCCGAAGGAGAAGCAGCAGGTGGATGTGACGCATGGATCGTCGCACCGGGGACGTGGGCGGCTGGCGTTCAGGATACGGTGGCTATAGCGGTGCGGTCGCCTTCAGTCCGCGCTGCTGAAAGCAGTAAGGGGGGCGCCCTGATCAGGAGACCTTATCCGGGGCCCCTCCGTCGACAAATAGGGCCCGCTGCTTCATCCGGGCAGTGGGCGCTAAGTACAGTGACGCGGGTGTTATTACAAGACACACCGCCCTTCGCCCTAATATCGGCGGCCATACCGGGCTGCGAGGCGTTGCCTGCATTGGTGCGGGCGGCCGGTACGAATTCCAGGCTGTGACCCTTCCTGATGGGGGGGTTCTGCCTGTGGTGAGACTCCAGGCCTGCAAGACCAGCTCTACAAGTACAGGCGGTGGGCCGTGGCGGGATTGGGGCGGTTGGGGTACCGTTGCTGCTTTTTGGAGACCGTATTGGTACAGGAGAGCACCCCCTGGCCCCGCTTACAGTGTGCCATCTGTTTTGGTGGTTGTCCGTGGGGGAAGAGGTGCAGCCTTGTGGATACCCAACATCCTCAGAAACATAGCACTATGTATACGGCTAAGAGTGCAGAGGTAGTCATTTGGGGAGCAGAAAACCCTCGGCTGTGATGGCACGACAGGGGGCAGATTTGTAACATTAGAATCACCACTACGTCCTACAGGCCCCGCTCATTGACTGTGCCCGCCACAGTAATTTACCTACTTATTCAGACAAGGCCTATCACTTAATCTGCTCGAGCTGGTCCCGGGTGATTGGAGATGGTAGTGGCTTTGTCCCAAATACTTTATATAAACGAGCCACTGCCTTGGTCTGGCTCGACGTACACATAGGGACGCTTCCTTTACCAGCATTCCCAAAATGACTAAGGATAAACTCCCTGGCGCGACGGCAAAGAAAAGTACCATGGACAAATACACAGGCGCCGTTGCCCAGGCACCAAATCCAGGGGATCTGATGACATCCATGTCCGACAATGCAGCTATACTAGCAGCCCTAACGCAGTCCAGAGACATGTTAGAGGCCAAAATCGGAGCGGTTGGCTCAGATGTCATGTTACTCAGACAGGATCTTCGCAATGCAGTGCAACAAATAACTAAATCGGAAACCAGAATCTCGACGGTGGAAGATACAGTGACCACTCTTTAAAAGAAAGTGTCCACCTTGGAGATACTCACGAAGGGTCTGGCAACACGTGTTGAGGATGCAGAGGACAGGCACGCAGAAATAACCTCTGCTTCGTGGGGTTCTCTTGAAGGCTGCAAGGGTGACAATATGGAGGGCTTCCTTGTCAAATGGCTGACAAGCTTCCTTCTGGTGTGCTGTCCTCCTGCTTCATAATAGAGTGAACGCATCGGGCCCTGCTGCAGAGGCCGCCACCCGGTGATAGTCCCAGGTCTATCATTGCTAGATTTCTAAACTATAAAGACAGGGATGTTATCCTACAACAAGCCAGGCTTAAAGAGACATTTAACTGCACCCCTTATCCTATAATGATATTTCCGGACTATACGAGGCTAGTTCAACAACGCTGACAATCTTTTGTGGAGGCCAAAGCTCGATTGCGGAATTTTAATATCCAGCGCTCCCTGCTGTTCCCGGCCAGATTGCGGGTGTCCTACAAATCGCGGAGACACTTCTTCGAATCGCCAGAGGAGGAAGCCTCATACTCCACCTAGAATAGATAAGGACTCAGTCAGGGGGCCCCAGCCATAAGATCTCTTAGGCTAATGATAAACGCCGTAGGTCACGCTTCAAGAAACGCTCAAGACTCGTAGCAAGTCTCGTATACGCTCAACAGAGGATACACCTGGAACGACAGCATCCTAATGACAACAACCGACGGCATTGTTACTTGGGCTACTTTTATCGGCACAATCCCTTGACTTTAAAGACACTTGTATTTACAAGGAAATTTCTCTGGGGATCCATTGGAAGGGGGTAGCACCTGACCCCCGTTGGGGTTGGGTCACCCATTGTGCCACGTCAGATGCTTCAATGTTCAGGAGGTATTGGGGTGGGAGGGATGGGGGTGGGGTACGGGAAAGTTATTGTTTGTTTTTAGTGCCATATCTTCGCATCATACATGCAACATCTCATTTAAAATCATGCCATCCATGCATCATCTCCTACTGACATATCACCGCAAACCACACCATCAGGTTTGACTGAGACTTACGATAGGCAACTTCACATTGTTAGCTGGAATGTCCATGGCCTCTAAGATAACATCAAAAGAGGGGCCGTACTACACCAGGCTAAACGGTACGAAGCCAATGTCTTGCTTTTACAGGAAACTCATTTATAGGGCAATAAGACACCATGCTTGGCACGATATGGATACGCCCAGATTTTTCCTTCCGGATTTACTAGAGGCTCTCGAGTGTGGCAGTTACGATTCACCGCAGAGTCCCCTTCATTCATGAATAGACATGGTCTGATCCTCAGGGTAGATACATCATGGGCGCAGGTACACTATATGGCAAGCCGCTCGTTCTAAGTAGTATATATGCTTCCCCTACCATTGGCATGGAATCTAATAGAACACCTGATGAAATTGTGGGGAGAAATCCCGCCAGGTCTGGCAATAGTCGGGGGTGACTGGAACGACATTGTGTGCCCTCATACTGATAGACGGCACAGCACAGGAAGGCCAGCGGACACATGGGAGTCAAAGTTGAAGTCCTTAATGCAGGGGATGGATTGGGTAGATACCTGGAGGAGACTCCACCCAACCGACCAAGGATTCACATATTTCTCTAGTGTACACAGGTCATCCTCCCATATAGACTATGTCTTTATGTCTGCAACCCACAGCCATAGACTCGAGACAGCAGAAATTCTGCCTAGAGGCTTCTCTGATCACTCCCCCGTATAGTTAGATCTGCAGCTAGACTCTAGACACACCCCTTCCGTTGGCAATTGTCGCCATGGCATCTAAAAGACGAGCAATACAGAACACATATACATGCTGCCATCTCAGATTATTTTTCCCATAATGCAGGGACAGTAGAGTCACCCGAGACCCTGTGGGAGGCCATGAAACCAACACTTCGGGGGTAGATATTGCATACTGCACGGCACAGCGTAGGCAGCGCCACGAGAAGCTGACACAGACAGAAGCCCAGCTTATAGATCTGAAGTGCTGGGGCAGAGAGGGGGATGAAGGCACTGCGCGCCGACAATCACTCCATGCGCAACAAGTTTATGCCAGCGAATTGAGGGATGAGACTAGAATGACATGGTTAGCCTCCTGCAGCAGCATACATCAGTGGAGGGACAAATCCAGTGCACTGTTACATCGCCTTTGTCAGCGGGCACATTGTCCCTTAGCAATCCAGAGTATTCCCAGTCCTGCCGGGGAGAAACTCACCGATCCATTACAAATCGCGGCAAGCTTTACAGGTTATTATGCAGATTTATATGCTACTAAAGAGACCCTCTCACCCTCTATTATTTACAAGTTCATAGAGGATATGCCTTCACGAGCCCCGGCCGACTCGGTAAGAGAGGAACTGGATACTCCAATAACGGCTGAGGAACTCCAGAGCGCGCTCTCCGAGCTGCGCTTGGGAAAGGCACCAGGCCCGAATGGCTTCCCGTGCAGTTTCACAAAAAATACCAGTCCCAGGTAAATACCCCATATCTAGCAGCACTCAATGCTGCTCTGGATAACCATTGCCTTCCAAGAGTTTGGCGCCATGCAGAGATAGTTGTGTTTGTAAAGCCCGGCCGACCCCCTGAACACCACGCCTCATATCGCTCTTATATTGCTTCTTAATGTGGAGGCCAAAATCCTTGCTATGGTCAGCACCAAGCCGGCTTTATGCCAGGCCGCGCTACACGACATAATATCCACCGTGTACACAACGCCATTGCGACAGTAGATCGCCTTGAAGAACCGGCGGCGCTCCTCCTGGCTGACATCGACAGGACGTTCGACTCCCTTAGCTGGACTTACCTTTACGCACTCCTGAGCATAGTTCCCTCTAACATGCGCAGGCACGTGCCCTCGCATGGGGCCTTTCACCAGCACGCGCACACGCTTGCAAAGCGCGCAGGCCACCAAGTGCCCATTCCTCAAACCAATTTGAATAGCGACATGATGTGGAACGGTGGTAAAACTGTCACTTTCTTGGTGAAGTGCTATGTGCAGTGGTGGCACGTTTGAAGAGCTAAAACAGAAGAGCAGCTGTTACGGGCACGTTAGAAATCTCAGACCGGAGGCAACGGGCGGCGCTTGCTGAGAGTCCCTTCACTGTGTCGAATGGGCTGCTGATGTTAAAGAGTCTGATCATGACACAGCTTCTGAGATCAGAAGCTGAGCCCAAGTATCCCAGTTTTCTCTGACTTTGAAAAGACGAGCTGCTGTCTCTGCTGCTTGCCGTGTTGCTTCTCTGAACCTACTGCAGAGATGAGGAGGAACTGGCGCCCTTGTGCACTTAGCTGCAGTGGTGCGGAAGATGCCCTTTTCTGAGCCACTATGCGCTTGGACACTGGCGCTCAGAACTTGAGACCCCCTACCCTGTTCTTCGAGTGTGCACGCACTGACTCTCAACTCTGCAACTGCCTCAGAAAAGGCAGGGCATAACACTTTGCTGCTGCCTTCAGCAAGCTTTGTTTATATATGCATGGAAGGCTCTTTCCCCCGCTCCGTTACATGCCAGCGGCTACCACAAGAATGTAAGCATTCCCAGGCCCATAGGTGTTGACTGGCGGGGCTGCAGTCTATTGGGCATGATAAGAGCGTCGCATTTTGTGCGCTTGCTGAGCAATTAGAAAGCACCATCATCTATCCACTTTCCATTCCTGCACCAATGTCCTTGAAAGTCCATGCTGGCCGTATGAAAAGAGGCGTTTAAAAGTGCTGCCAGAACATGCAGCAGTGAGGGATTGCCCTACAGGCCGAAGCAAGACAGGTTATGCACGCTGCAATCATCACTGCAGAGCACCGCCTGTCCTCTCAGCCACGCTCGGCCCATGAAGACCCCCCTGGCTCCCATCCTGGCAGTAAATCACTTGTCATTGTTAAGTTGTGGTGTGAGTGTGTCATGGTGGAGTGGGATAGGCCAGGAGCCTCGCCAGCTTTCCCAGTAAATTATGTTTTAAATTTCTTCAAAGACCCACACATGATAAACTGGAAGTCACACAAGATGGTCTGTATTCATTTCAACACTGCTTTGCTTGATTTGTTTACTTTATCAGGCACGGACCATTAAAACAGCTATGGAACACATTTTAATGTGCTTAACTCATATGTTTTAAGTTTTAAATATGCGCTGATATGAGGTAAAAATACAGGCCCTAAGGGATTTAAAACCTTTATGCTTCGACATTAATATACTAGTCAGGCCAATAAAAGAACAGAACACCCTGTTAGCAACCCTATTGGCTGGTTCTGGTGGATGTACATGCAACTAGAATGGCTTGATCTAGCTGGGTTGTGTGAATATTTATGGCTTTTGAACAGAAGGACGCAGGGCTGGAATGTTCAGGCTGGGAATGGGGCTGGACAGGACCAGGCTGGTACTGTTTAGGGTTAATGGGGCTAGAATAAACCTGGCAGGGCCACACTGGTTTTGGTGAATGTGTCTAGATAGCTTTAAATTGGATGGGCTGGCTCTGAACGATGTAAAGGGTCACAGTGCATTGAGCAGGGACAGACCTGCTGGAATTATGTAGGATTTGAACCCTGGGTTGGATTTGCTGTTTCTAATGCTGAAAGACCTGATGCGGTCAGTGGAGTTAGGATGTACTGGGTTGGATTGGGTTACTTTGAATGGGTGCTTCTCATTGCTCAGAAGTTGGTAATTTGGGATATTTACCTTTTTATTGGGCCAGGGAAGGGTCACTTGTGTCAGCAGAATGTCATTCATAAGTACACTAAAACCATGCAAATGTCGCACATAAGCAAATGAAAACTTGCCAGCTATGAGATTCCTGTTAGTGCCCTTCCATTTTTGATGCTTTGCATCAGTTTTAAGATCTTTTTAGCATTTCTCGTTGCTCAAATGGGTGCCATTTCTGATATTTATATGTTTCCCTCATCTTCACAGCTTGAATTTTGCTTGCGAGAAAGTGTCACTCACAGTCATTGAATGTCACTCATAATTACCCTGAAATTATAAAAATGTCACATATAAGCAATTTGAAACCTTGGCAGCTATGTGAGCAGCGCTGGCGGTCTCATTCCGACTGCATTCATGGCTGCACTGTGACTCTCCTTCAGCGGACATGCAGGTCCTAATGATCTTATGAGGGCCGCGAGGGCTACCGGCTGTACAAACTGAATCTGCGTGCTTCCCGGGCCTTGGCTGTTGACAGTCAAATTAAGTCACGAGACTCAGTCTCGATGTCACGTCACTGACTTTAGCCGCAGAGTGACTGAAACACATTGTAGGCAGCTCGGACTGGCCAGAGCAAATTGCCTGAACCAGCCCCCAAGCTGCAAATCCTGTCGCAGCAATGTGTTGTCAGCTAAAACCAAATTACCAGTCACTGGTACTTAAGCAGCGCTCCGGCTGGAAAGCTGAGTAGGCGCTATCATGCGTGACAATGCATCTCAGTGCGGTGATGCGGACCACCACACTGAAATGCGTTAGTCTAACACATGATGCGTGGTACTTGGCAGGGCTCGATATGCTGCACATTTCAGAGCTCGCAGCTTCTACCTGCTTTGTTAGTGTCAGGGGGCTGGTCAGATCTGCCAAGACAGTATGGAATAATGGCAGTGCTTCTGCCTTTGGAGCAGGGGAGCCAAGCTCGAGTCCAGGCTTGAATCAATTTTATTTTTTTGTGCTCCCCCTCCAGAAAAGCTTCTGAAATGCCTTTATAATAACCAAAGGCAGTGTTAGCCTCCAAGGAAAAATGTTGCCGAAGTGTGCACTCTGGGCAAATCATTTAATCCCTCCATCCTTGATACGTTAAAAAAAAATAAAAATGATGAATGTGTATTTCTGTAATGCAACTGGTGCTCATATAAAGCACACCAAGTTTGTGCTATATAAAACATTTTTTTAAACTATCAGCAGCAGCATTTTGGGGCACAATGCAGGAATTCATGTATTGTACACAACATTTATTTTTTGCAGTTTACATTTCATCCATAGTACGCGTTGTCGCTCTTGTTATGTGACTGACTGTTTCTCAGTTCATGTTTAGAACTACTTACTTTTAATAAATACTTGCCATGGTGTACGCTTTTTCAATTTCCCTGTGATGAGATAAAGAAAGAGCCTTTCCATGCTGCTGTCCTGAGCCAAAGCAGATGCCATATTTAAAACAAGCATTTGTAATGCAATAGGTATCCCAAGGGTATTAATCCATGTTCCAAAACTGTCTCAAGACCCTATTATATAGAGTTATATGTGTGTAATGCACCGGTTTTCGCTCTTGTTGTAAACTGAAGTTTGGAGTGGGAATTGCCATAGATTTATATTGCTGAGCGCAGCACTCGCTTGCATGTTCAGTTGGATGGCGCATATAGCCTTGGTTGCAGCGCACATGGACCTTGCACCGCCGCACACAGAGGAAAAATATTAGGAGGGAACATT
The DNA here is from genome assembly GCF_964204655.1 of Triturus cristatus. NCBI lineage: Eukaryota > Metazoa > Chordata > Amphibia > Caudata > Salamandridae > Triturus > Triturus cristatus. The sequence continues at coordinate 990,335,328 of NC_140584.1, read as the reverse complement.
GCTCCTGAGTAGACTACATTTTGGGCCCCACCTTTAAGTACATTTATCTTCTATATACAGACATCACTGCCTCCCTCTGCTTTCCGGACGCGACATCAAAGGCCTTTTCCATTGGGCGTGGTACCTGCCAGGGTTGTCCTCTTCCTCCCTACCTCTTTGTACTGGCCATAGAGCCGCTCGCGGGCTGGGGGTGGATAGACACCACACATCCGCGGTTTCGAATGGTCCAGATAAATCTCAGATCACATAGCACTATATGCGGACGATGTTTTGTTCTTTCTTACGCGGCCTGACAGGTCGGGTTCAAGACTGCTTGGGATGGTGCAGATCTTTGGAGAGACCTCTGGGCTGTATATGAATGCCTGGAAATCCTTCTTGTGGCCTTTGCGGGGTGGATGCCAAATGGGTAAATGGGCGTGCGAGGTGACGGTGGTTCAAGACAGGTTTAAGTTTCTTGGGGTCTTTTTGTCTTCCCAGCTCACATCCTGGGAAAGGAATTTGGCCCCGTTGTGGGTGCAGATTAAGGCGCAGACCCGCTCCTGGTCGCATCCACCACTCTCCCTGTTTGGCAGATCTGCCACATTCAAGATGGTCTCCCTGCCGCGCCTTCTATACCAACTTCAAAACCACCCGTACTCGATACCACCCATTTGGTTTAGACAACTAAATGCAATTCTTAGTCATTTTCTTTGGGGCGGAGGCTCAGCTCGCGTGGCACTGAGAACATGCTTCCAGTCTACTTATTGTTGGGGCTTGGCAACTCCGGCCTCCCAGGCATATTATGCGGCTTTGTACCTCCTTATCCTGAACGACTGGTGGTATGGAGATAGACGTGATCTTGCATATGTGGTCGAACGCTGGTTGATGGACAATATGTCACACGATTCTCTACACAAGCCAGACGCTCAAATTGTTGCAGCTGGCAACTGCGATGGTATTCATGATCTGGAAACAATCGCTGCATCAAATGGGGTGGTGAGGCAGATTAACAAGGGAAGCTCCCCTCTGGCACAACGGTCTTCTGCCTCATCTATCAGTGTTGTCTGGCTTTTGGGGCTGTGAGGCTATTGGTATATCTACAGTGGGAGATGTTCTCCATGGCCAGACGTTAAAGTCTTTCCAGGAACTACAACAAGATTATGATATGCCTCGTAATTTTATAAGTACCTTCAATTCCGCCATGCCTTCTTCCCATACATCACACACCAGGAAGTTATACCTGACTTTAATCCTATTGAGGCTAAAGTATTAATGGGGGAACTCGGAGAGCATAAGATCACTAAGATATATCGAAAACACTCGTGACTAACAGCCCCACTACACTCAACAAAACACGAGAGGCCTGGCAGGAAGATCTGAGCACCCTAGATGATGAAGACTGGGCTGAGGCACTTGAGTTCCCATGCAGCGCGGCCATTGCGGCACGCTTAGGACTCATACAATTTGAATACCTTCATAGGGATTACTATACTAGTACAGGTTCTGGCGTGCTGGGCTAATTGACTCCCCTCTCTGCTTACGTTGTAGAGCCACAGATGGTACTCTCCTGCATACTGTGTGGCAATGTACGGCACTCTCGAAGTTCTGATGGGGTGTAATTACATGTATGTCAGAAGTTTTGGGGTGGGACATACAATATTCACCACGATTGGCCACGTTTCACATTACAGATGGTATCCGGGGCAACATATAGAAGAGTCACTTACTACTCCTAGGCCTTACACTGGCGAAACGTGACATAGCAAAGGCATGGAAAAACACATTCCCACCATTAGTTGGGGTACGGAAGAAAGGACTTGATTTTTGCATGGGGATGGAATTATCAGTGTTTATGGCCAGAGGGTGCCCCCCAAAACACCTCAGGATCTGGAAGAGGTGGGCGGAATATCGGGGACTATATTTGGAGCCCATTCCAGCTATATCGACAGCTTCAAATTGGATAAATTGACAGATGATGTGGGATAAACATGGTTGTAAATCTATAGCTATCCAATCTGTGTAGCTGAGAATTGCATGCATTAGATTTTGGCACTACTGTTTATTGTAAGGGTAATATGTTTGATATTATCAGATTCTCAATTGTGTTTTATTGAAACAAAAAAAAGTCGACATCACTATTGCTACTATGTATATTGAGCTACTGGAAAAGCTGGTTGCACCAGGCTTGCTACTGCTGTTGACAATAAAATTCTGTTGTGAAAAAATTAAAAAAAAGTGACCATACTCTAAGCAATATAAATGAAACAAATGTATGAAGACTAAGCGCTCCAGAGAACACTGAGATAGCTAGATATCAGAACATTCAATTACCATCAAATTTACATCACATCACTATTCCAAATTTTATCTGCATACGTGATCAACTTACGTATGGACTCGTATGAGCTAGGCCACTTGTCTAGCGATAGTAAGTGGCAGTAATTCTTTAAGTTTGTTTCCTAAACCTCTGTCCATTCAATTGCAATACTGTTTAGACGGCAGCAACTTGCCTATTTGAATGGCTGGAACACATCAATGAAATAAACACATATTCGGCTTCAGTCTTATTTTACAATTTACTTGAGCAGTATTTAAAAACACAGCGCTATTAAAAAGAAACATAGATCATGGAACTTTTGGTCTAACAGCTAATAATTTCTTAAATTATTTTGAGGTTTTCTGAAGCACAAATGAAGCCCTTTCAGGCTTATGAGCACAGTACACCTTAGGTGGCGTTGCTTGAGGCACTTCAGTAAAGCGGCATTGTTTTTTTTTGTTGTTTTTTTTTTAACTTTCTACTTTCAAGTTTGACTGATTTCAGATATGTTTTTGATTGTGTCCATAAAAAAGTGGGAATACTGTTAGTGAGGTATACTTTAATCAACTTTAAGTGTATAGCATACCCTCCAATCATAGCTATAAAGAATTTTTTTTGCCATAGCTGCTAAATGTAACTCCTAAAAGAGACCATCTAATCCCGGTCTTAGTTTCAATAGGAGCACTATTCTAGAATTACCCGACCTAAGGCTTTTCCCTTACTCTGTCACAGCCTTAAATCTATGCCTGGTCACTATGCATCACTAATCTAATTCATATCCCTTGCCCTAAAACTTGCTTAAGGACATTTTAGCTTCCTTATTCCCAATCCTGGTTCTACCGCAACCTAATCCTACATGTTTCTTTTGCCCTTTGCATCTTAATTCGAACGATTTCCAAACAATCTGATTTTCTCACTAAAAGTTAAATTTTTTCCTTTATCACTTTTTTTTCTTACTTTTCAACTAAAGTGACTGGGAGTATTTGTTCCCTTCTGAATCTCAAGATTCTAGATTACGCAGAATATTGCAATGTAACTGAAGCATGCCACTGGAATTCAAGTGCTCCTCCAAGAAGAGAATGACAACTGTGTGAAACATTTAAAGACAGCTTAGTAACAACATAATTATTAAAAACTTTGTCTTGCAATTTAAGCTCTTAAATAAAAATTTAAAAAACACTTTATTTAATAAATTAAACCTGAAAGAAAGGAGAGAAACCAAAATACATACCCTGAATCTTTCCTCTAGCAGGGAAAGCTCGCTGATGAGATCAGTGATGGCGTTGGTGAATGCTTCCTGCGGACTGTAGTCAGGAGTGGTCTGAACTCGAATTACGATTTTATATTCTAGAGGATGTGGAACCTTGTATCCTGCAAACAACACTTGGGGGTCTTTCAAAAGCTGACTGAAAGGAAAAAAACAGGTAATTATTCAAGCAAAGCAAGATTCTTCCAAGATCCCACACAGACACCTGTTGCTGTTAGCAAATGCATTAACTTTAATGCATTAAATGTATGCATGGAGCACATAAACTGCAAAATGACACTTGACCGTCCTATGAAGCATGGATGCCAAGTTCCATGTCTATTACTTTCCTTGCTTTCTTTTTTTTTCAATAAATACCACATTTATGAAGAGTTGTGGCAGAATGTCAAAACACTTTTGACATTCTAAGCTACTGAGAACACTGCCCTGTGAATAATTTTTCAGTTCCTTAAATATACTAAACTGTGTTTTAAAATTAAGGAATTAAAACATTTGCCCCATCAATCTAAAAACATCAAAGTTAAGCCAGGCTTTCATTTCAAGAGCCCCCACCAACCATATTATAGCAAGGGCATCACTAATATTTACCGTGTTGTACTTAAATGAATTTGATCTTTGTCTGCGACTTCTCTTACTGTCTTCAATACAATATGTCCTCACACCAATTATATTTTCCTAGGAGACTTCAATCTTATTTGGAATGACATCAATAATAATCAGGTCAATATTCTTAAAGATATCCTAGCCGACCACTCACTAGTGTAAGTCTGTGCCCTGCCAACCCGTTCCAAAGGTGCTACATTAGATTGGATCATATCCAAATAAAACGCGGTCCATTCGGTCTCAATCGTCCCCTGTGACTGGTCTGATCATCACATCAACGCTTTCCAAGTTTCATCCACTAAAAATAAAACAATCTCACAACCAGTCAAACACAAGCATTGGGCTAGAGACACTAAAGGTCTGAACTCTGAAAGTCTAACATTACACGGCGAGAATGAACTTCAACCCCCTTCTGAACTGACTGACGTCAGCGAGCTGACGGATCATTACAATCGTACGGTTTCTAAAATAATTGACAATATAGCCACTCTACAACTGAAAAGAGTTCAGGTCAAAGATAAAAACCCTTGGTTCAATAGTTCACTTAATGAAGAAAGACGGAAACTCAGACTTCCAGAACGGATATGGAGACAAGTCCATCATCCCCCCACCTAAAACAATTAAGAAAGTCCAGACAAAATCTACTATAAAAGCATACTTAAATAAAAAAAATTATTTGTTTTAAATGAGCTTTATAAAGCAAAGAACAGGCCGAGAAAACTCTTCGAACTATTAAAAGATCAATCGAACAAATTAGCCAAATCCTCCCTACTAACTTCTAAATCGGAATTGAACTGTGAAGACTTCTCAACATTCTTTACCGACAAAGCCAGCTCACTGGAGAGAGAACTCAAGAATACTGCTGACAAATCCTTGAATATAAGGAATAGACAAGGGAAGAATACAGACACACCTGCACAAGCAATGCCCCAAAATAATGCTCATTGGTCAGACTTCAAACTATATGACCAACATGACATTACCAAAACCTTACTAACCTTGAAACCCAATAACCACTACAATGACCCTCTTCATGCTAAATGCTGGCCCTCACATGGTCATCCCCTATTGGAATAAGATAATTAATGATTCACTAGCCCAAGGTTCTTTCCCAGACTGTCTAAAGACTGGGCAGGTCATCCCTTTCTTAAAAAAAACCTACTGAGAACCCTTCGGACCCAAACAACTTTAGGCCGGTAACAACCATACCCTTACTAGCCAAAGTACTAGAAAACGTGGTCAACAACAACTGAATCAACATATTACTGAATTTAAGCTACTAAACGACTACCAATCAGGGTTCAGATCAGAGTACGGAAACGGCAATCCTGCACATAGTAGATGACGCTCTGCTTGCTCTAGACCGCAATGGAACCTATCTCCTGGTCTTTCTTGGCCTATCGTCCGCATTTGACACCATAAACCATCCCAAATTATTAGACCGCCTCGAGAATAGGATGGGCTTATCGGGAACAGTCTTGAAATGGTTCTATTCCTTCCTAGAGAACAGATCGCAAAGATTCCTAGTGAACAATAAGCTGTCCCATCTCCAATTCAAATTGGGGTTCCACAAGGATCAACTCTATCCCCTTCACTATTCAACCTGAACACTGAACCATTAACACAAGTATTAAAACAGGGTAACATTTCCTTCCACATGTATGCAGATGACACCCAGCTGTATATGAAGCTGTCATCACCAGAAGAGATCAACATAATGAACCAAGCACTACAGAGAACCGTCGAATGGATAGGTGACAATCATCTTAAGCTGAACGCAAGAAAAACGTATTCCTCCTGATCTCCCCTCCTAAAAGTTCAGCCAGGATTAAGGAATGGACCAAGATGATCACTGCGCTAAACGATTCCCCGATTCTAGTAGACTCCACCAAATCTCTTGGAATCACACTGGATAAAGAACTAAACATGCAAACCCACATCAACACAATGGCAAAAAACTCACATTTCCATCTGAGTTACCTCAGAAAAATTAAGCTGTTTATCGAGTCAGATGATCTCAAAATGGCAGTTCAAGCACTGGTCATATCAAGAATTGAGTATGGACGCGTGACCTTTTCAGGGCTTCCTAAGATCTCTACAGCTCCCCTAAAAGCGTGTCTCAATACAACAGCCAGACTTCTAACGGGATCAAAAAAATTTGCCCACATCACGCCACTTCTGAAAGCGCTCAGTAAGCTGCCGCAAGAGGCAAGAAAACAGCTCAAGATTGCATGCATCACACACAAGGCAATACACCACAAAACTCCACGTGACCTGGCCCAGAAAATTACGTTGCTGGGAGGCAGTATACCCTCCAGGGGATCTAAAGATTTTTTACTGAAACCAGCATTCTTCCGTAAGAAGAGATCATACAATAGAGCGTTCACGGGAGCTGCACCATGGATTTGGAATACGCTCCCACAGAATATTAGAAGAATCACATATTGGTCCACGATTCAAAAAGGAGACTAAGTTCTTTCTGATGGGTACATTTCTCCCATAACAAACATTGGGATACACTAAGACTACTTACTCTGAGATCGGCAGACAACCCGTCGATCCTCTACATTCAAGTAGGCTACTGTAAGCTGGATTAAGTCCTGTTAATCGCAGATCAAAGAAACTGGTCATTGCACGAACCAGCTTACCCCTCTTTGATGGAACTATAATAGCTATACTCAGCTAGGCTAAAGACAAGTCCCTTGACCGTCAACAGGGATGTTGTCTATAGACAAGTACCTCGATCGATGCATATTTGTTTAGAGTAGCAATAAAATAACCATTGTAGATAGCTAGGATATCAGTAGTGGTCTTATTCCGATACTTAATTATGTTATGGCATGTTTTACTATAATTTAGTGATTTCTTTTATTCTTCAATCTGTGTGGGTTGGGTAAGGGTAAGCATTTGCCAATATTATTGAATATGTATACATACTTGTCTTTAAAGAATTGAATATCCGCTGATTTTGAAAGTCATAAATACATCAAATATATTAACAAGATGGATTTGCCAATCATTTTTCCTGATTTACCTGTCAATCTATTTATTGCGATCACACATCAAGGTTAACACCCATTTACAACGGTGAAAGTGCGCTAACTGAGCCACGACATAAAAACAGTTATTTATTTTCGTTTGATATTTTAAACCTTCCATGCGGAGGCTTTCCACCCGTAGTGCCAAGACCTTTTTTGGATGTTTGGGGCACTTCGTGCTCAAATTGTCACATCATTTTTTCCACAAAAGGTATTCTAGTCAATTTGACGTCCCTTTTCATCCACATTTTGGGGATTGTTAAAGTACCCATGGTTTGTGGACCCCCCACAAGTGAACAGAGAAAAGCTATTTTTGTTCATGGCGCAAAAAAAAGTTCCATGCAAGAAAGCGTATTTTTTTCCCCTAGATGTGGCATCAGCAAAAGGTTTGCTGCACTAAGATCACCTTCTTCTCACCTTTTAGGAACATGCATAGTAGTAAAAGAAAAACACTAGCTCATTTTCCGTGGTTTCTACCCATTTGCAGTTTGTAGTGGAAACTGGTGTGAAACCCAAGGATGAACCCAGATATCTGCATTTCTGAAAACTAGACAATTCCAAAATCAGCAAGGGGTCACTTGTGTAGATCGCTCATATTATTACTAAAAAAATCAAACCGTGGCACACAAAAAGAAAAATTTAAATACAAACGAAAAACAGCAATTGGTTTTCGTCTGTAATTGATTTCCTTCGATTGCCAATTTATAAAAGTAGCATACCATTACGTCAGTCAGACCCTTCACAGGAATAAATTGTTTGTTTGTTGGCTGTCCAAAAATGCTCAACGCCCAGAGCCAACAACAGAGCTGCAGCTTATAATGATTTTTCATTCTGTAACAATCATGCAGCATTTCATATGGTACAATCTAATGAATGAAAAATGGGCATGATGGAAACCTATGCATTTTTTAAAATGTGCACAAGATACGAAGTTTAGGAATAGTGGTTTTATACACCTCTGAATTTGGGATTACCCATATTATAATATTATTCAGAGGGCATTTAACAAAATGTGTTAGGTGCACACTGGCTAACATTTGGAACACAAAACTGAGAGCAATACAACTTGAAACAACAAATGTTCTACTACTGTATGATCCCACACTACTCCCAATACAATCTGTAGCTCACTTGTATGGCTGGATATAGACGAAAAAAGGCCCCATGACATGGAGATATTACATTTTTGGCATGAAAAACAACACTTTTTGGCCATTTGGGTAGCTGTGGAATTTGGCCTCCTGACTTGGCTGCCACCCAGGGAAAAGGAAATGTTTCACCAGCATCATTTTCTTTTCTTTTGTGGCAGTCAACACATTCAAGGCAGCTGCACTGTAAAAGGAAGTGTGGCTGTCGAGAACGTATCAAAGGCCGCTCTAAAGTGATACATTTTAGCAATCTTTGTTACTTTAATTACTCTTCTGTTTTGGGGTTTTCTCAAGTTGTTGTTTTCAATATGGTGCAAGGGAATTACACAGGTCCATAAGCCTACGGTAGCTTATGTCCAATTTGTTCTTCTGATCTCCCGCCTCGTTTTTAGGTAGAGCCTAGCACAGCGCACATGCGCTGCCCTATGGGATGCTTCTTGTGAGCACTCTAAACTTCTCCGTGTGGGTCTGACTCCTCCCACACATTGGACAGGCCTTTGCGTTTCTTTTTCAATAATGAAAGCATGCAAATTGCCAAAGGCAGGTGCATGTCCCACCTCCTTTCCAATGTTCACTCCCAATGTGTTTTGCTCTCGGGAGCAAGCAGCGGTGCGCACGGTGGCAGCTGCATTCCTGGTGGGTCAGGTTACTATCTACACACAACGTCAACGCGCCGTGCTTTCTCTTTCGCTTGCAACCTGGTCTTTTACTGCTAGCGCCTAATAGCTTGCGTTTGGATACATACAGCTTGAAGTTTGACCACCTCCTTGGATGTATATATGTTTGTATTTTCGCTCGTCCTGTCGGCCTATAATGCCTTTATAAGCTGAACTCTAACGCACGCCTTGCAGGCACATAGGAATATTTAAAATGTGTAAAATTGTGAGATTTAGAGACAACAGGTTTTGTAAAAGGTTTCATTTTTTTTTGTTCTGCGTTTCTTAGAATTTAACGTTGATACCAGATCACGTACACCTCACCGCCGCTACCGAAGAAAGTAGGTATCATATTGCGAGAGCGCAAGGATAGTGACAGATATGGAGAGACTCAGACATGAGCAGCGACGTGGAGGTGGGCTGCTCCTCCCTGCGCTCGCTGGGCAGGCTGCACGGAGGCCAACTCAAGAAGAACAACAAAGGTAACTCGATCCAAGCACTAAACATGCAGGAACTTCGAAGCACAATTCTAGGATTAGGATTGCACAATAATGGACGTGCAAACGCCTTTAGGAAATAAACACTGCCAGGGGGGCTACAGAAGGATTATTTCAAGATATCTAATTATTGTCATGTTTAACTCCGCTTTTCAAAAGAATTCTTGCCTTGCCAAATAACATTTTATTAAAAACAAATTATACTACAATAGTCATTTTAGAACAACCAACATTACTAAAGGGAAGTGGAGTATAAAGTGCGCCCGGTTATGTGACTACGTAATCAGAAATGTAAATTCATTTGAAACTGCATCAAAGGAAATTAAAACAATGACCACCCCACGTTGTCAATTTAGTGTGTGCATGCCTACACACACTTATAATCTGAACACAAATTCAATTTCCTGAGCAAATCCTATAAATCCAAAGCATAAGTCCATGCAATAGTTATTTTCAAGTGTTCGTTCTTGATCTTTATTCTGTAACTTGTATCTTTGGAAGACTTTTTGGATCTCAAAACACACATCAGTTCTTCAATGATACAACCAACAGCCACAGTTCTTGCCAACAGTTGTTTCGTCTAATGGTGATAGCCAAAGACTTCATCAGGGCTAGAACAAACAAATGTATGGCTAAGTTATCATGTAGGATGCACATATAGTTTTGTGTCCAACCTAACCTCCACCAAAAAAGAATTTGAAAGTATAAAACACCCAGTGCTCCACAAACAACCTAAAACAAAGTCAGAGTACTTACACCCAATGAAGTAGAAGGCAGCAACACTTCAGGGTAACACCCACAGAGAGAGAGAATCCCCTCAAAACATTAAAGAAAGGAAAATAAAATAAAATCAAGTCATATAAGTCACCACTCAGCACATCGACCTTGATGTGACAAATAATCAAACTACCACTAAATAATCCCAAAGTGGACAGGGTAGGGAACCCTATACACCACCCATTTCACCTACACCATATGTCACAAAAGACTCACTGTAAACTGCTATATCAATTCAACACAACAGGTTTGGACTGCCTCCATCATGGACAGCCTTCATCTGATATGATGGACAATGTAAAACCTATGACACCATGCAAACATACATCATGTGATTATGACCCTCTTAATACTCCTTAGGTCCAGGAGATTGGTCCCGTAAGTCACTGAAGTAACTGTGTGCAGTATATGTCTTTTCCCTCATAGGATAACATTACCGCTTCAGAAATTGCACTAAGTCTTGATTTTTCAAACATACAAATATCATTATATGGAAACTTACTTGCCCGATTGTGGTGCCTAAATATATATAAAATGTGTGTTATTTTTATAATTTGGTGTGGATCTCCTTATTGAATTGTGTGTACCATTTATGTCTAACACTCCTCTCTAATAAGCCTAAGGCTGCTCAACCACACTACCCAATAAAAGAGCACCTTGGGATTGCTAGAGCAAGCCCCTGTCCACTCATAAGCGAATACCTAGACTCTTTGCACAGTATACCTCTTTTGGTATACTATACAAAGAGCCTGCTACCTACACTTAGAGAGCACTTTTAAATCTGGGGCAGGAGAAACAACTGTCCATTTGTCCTCCATCCGTCATTCCAACAAACTTCTATTGGTTCACTTAACCTCCATTTACACCACTAATTAAAGGTCTTGTCTTGATCCCTTTCCTGCGTACATTTTAGTTAAGGTTTCAGATGTCTTATGCCTTGTATTAAGTTCTCTTTGAAATGTTTCACTTAAATCTGCTACAATTGCCTCTGAATGTTAAGAAGCTAGTCTTAATACTCTTGCAGATCAAACAATTCTTAAAAACGAATCACTGCATGTTACTACTTTCTTTTTCATCCAAGAATCTGGAAATAGAAGTTAGGCAACAGATTGTTCTTTCATTGAATCCAGCAATCTACTTGACTCCACTCAGTCACGTTTAGACACTAACCGTACGACAGAAACGGAATTTTCAAGTGACTTTAGCAAGGTATTCCATCAGGGCACTTCTTGGCAACATTCGGCACTGAATCCCAAGACACACTTATCAGTCATCTTGATATTGTAGTGCCACGTGCCAATGCCCTTGCTTCAGTCTAACAGATCACACGTTCTGCAACTTCCCCACCCAAACATAGTCTTCCAAACCCTTTGGCTGCTAATTAATGCCATATGAGGATGACACTCTTTCATTGTGTTCTTTAACGATGATCGAGACACTGCCCAAGTTAATTTCCACTCCGGTTAAACAGCAGCCATGTCCTGGTTGAAAAATTCAGCCCTAAAATATGAACTTGGTCTCCATCTGCTCCAGTCAGGTCAGCCAAAAACCTTGGTCTCACTTTTAATACGGTGCTGTCTTTTATGTATCAAATCAGTAGAGTATCTTTCCACTGAGGACTCTTTTGGACAACAAGTTATGCGTTTCTTTAGGTGCTGATTCCGTAAAAAAAAACATTTACAAAGGAAACATTGTTTTCCAGTTCAACAGTAATTTCCTTTGGTTCCTACAGTTACAGGGGTGCCCCCCAAGAGTTGTATTGAGTCAGAAGAGCAGCTTCACAATTTGTCAGTAGTGAACTGCACATTTCTTCAAGGACTATCAACGGAAATTGGCATGTGCCACATATTTTCAAGAACAACAATTTGCAGGGTGGTTTGCAGCATTAATACATTTAAGTGGCTCATTTACTACAGCTGTAGTAAGTGTGAAAAATATAACTGTTTTACTTACGACTTGATGATGTTCCCAAGCGTATGGTCTTCCTTGTTTAGAGTAAATAAACAGGCATTTGGTACTTTCGTATCCTTTGTAATTGTAATCCTACGCAGTAAGAGAAAAAGACCAATTTTTTTTTAAAAACAGTGCACTGATAACCCTATTAAATGTCCCAGTTTTCACGTTGTGTTAGCCGCCTCTTTAAACTCTTGCATTGACTTTAAGCAAACAAGTCTGGGAAACATCTCTTGACTATCTGATATTTAAATAATGGAACTTACACTGTATGAGTGCTGTGAAAAGGTAAAAGCTGCAGTGAAATGTAGCTTGCAAAATAGTCTACATACCTCTAAAACTGATCGATAAGGAAAACTTCCCTCACACTCTTGCCAGAGAGTCTGTTATAGCAGTTGGGAAATATACATTAGATTGCCAGTATACCGCTGTAAATTATAAATTTGCCAAATGTTACATATAAATCTCAAACTACAAGCCTTATAAAATTATTGAAAAAGTAAACTGGAATAAGAATGTACACCAATGACAAAAGGGGATCACAAAGGCATTCAAACAACGCAACCGTATAATTGATGTTCTATTGCTTGTAGACAATTGTTTTGATCTTCAGGAATGGTGCAGTAGTATAACAAATGATTTTACACATTATTTTGGGATGCCTATTTGTTAATGTCTGTGAAATATTTTAGAGTCTAGGGCCTAGAGACTCTAAAATATTATTATAGTTGCTGCGGGACGGATAAAATCTTGTATGAGGCCGGATGTGGCATGCGGGCCGTAGCTTGGAAACCCCTGGTTTAGAATACTGAGAAGTTCTGCAAAATCTAGATCGTGGTACTACGTTTTCTTCCCCATGGGATTAGACTTTGGGTGTGAAATTCCTTTAGGTGTTTCCCTCTGAACCTCTTAATTCGATAGAATGTTTATGCTTCCACATTATCTGGATGTGAAAGGGGCAATTTTAGCACATCTAGAACATACTAAACCCTTCAGAAAATCAGGTCACATGTTCGTCTTTTAGGGGGTGCAGGAAAATGGTACAGATTCAAATATTACTTTAAGAAGATAGACAGGAGAGACTAATTCAGCAGCATACTCTTTGGCTAAGATCCATTTATCAGACAAAATTATTGGAAGGGCAATGAGTGAAGATGTGGTTTCTGGGGCTGACGTTCTGGGTGTTACACGGACAGAAATCTGCAAAGGAGCCACTTGGACTGTGCAACTACTTTTGTAAACCACTGTAGTAATCACTGGAATGACTCAAATGACCCCCTTATTAACACCTTCAAGGCTTTCCTTTCAGACCTCAACCTTATCCAATCCTGTAAAGGCCCAACTAACAACAGAGGTGCTACTCTTGATCTAATCATTAGTAAGGATGATATAATACAGCTTGAATCCATATCCTCATGTGACTGGTCAGATCATTACCTAATCTTCCTCATCCTGGAAAATGTGCTGATTATACAGGGACAATCCCTTAAACCCAAACAGTGGTTGAGAGACTTGAGAAATATTAAGTTAATGGACCTAACCTACATTAGCAACAAGCGTCTACCTCTTTCCACAAATATGACTGATGTGAATGACCTTACCATACACTACATCCATTCCAAACAAACGTACTTGACACATTTGCTCCGAAGCAGCTAAAAAAAAGAACTCATATCAAACACTCCAAGCCCTGGTTCAGTGGCAAACTTAATGAGGAAAGACGTAATCTTAGGCTTGCCTGGAGATCTTGGAGAACCCCTCAAGCACTCCTTGAAATTCAAACAACAAACACATCCAGAGATCAAAAGCAAAATACTTCGGGATACAATTAGATAATAGAGAATATACATATTTTGGTCCTGAAAAATTGCCATGTGATCCCCCAGACACACTAGGCAAGAAACATGTTGACCTCCAATTCGTAGCCACTACTGGACATAATCTCAGCGGTGGCTCACAATTTCCATTTATAATTGGGACCAGTGGGCTCGCTGATTAAATTGGATCTGGAGCACCACTGAACCCCTTTTTATTTCTGCACACTTGTTACTCACAACTACACCACAAGGCCCTATACTCGCACTGCACCGACAGCCTAGGATAAAAAGATCTCCGGCAAAGAGCCTGACGAAAAGCATGCCCTATGATAAAGCATGACACCCAGCCGGGTGTGTGAGGGCCCCACTTCCCAAATTGGGAGACTCCCTGTCTCCACCATAGGATCAGGGTAGTAGACCGACCCAGCTACGTCATCCTCTCTCTCTCTAAAGAACTGCATACCTTTTCTGCTTCCATGATCCCCCCGGGGCTAGTAAGCGGGACCTTTAAGCGCCCTCTGTCCCCCCTTTTATGATACAATTAGACAATGCCAAAAACAGACTCACAAAACTATTTTAAATCAAACAACAAGTTTGTTGCCAAGCTAACCTCCAATCGGGTGATAATGGGTCATTGCCAAGTGGAGACGATTTCTCTGCTTACTTTATGGAAAAGACAAAAAGGATTGAATCAGAATTACAATTAGCCTCCCATTTCTACCTTCCTTGGACTAGCCCAGTTTCTTCCCAGTCACACACATACTGCGAGCCCCTCACATTGGCCATTGTGCTAAAAAATAATGCTAATTTCTGGATAAAGACAATATATTTAAAGCAATAACATCAATATAACCCTCCAAGCATGTCATAGATCCACTGCGAGCCAACCTCAAAGAGGTTAGTTCTTCCATACTACTGCTTTGATCCGACATTATCAATGCTTCCCTCTGACAAGACATGATTCCTGATTGCCTAAAGATAGGCCAGGTCTCACCAATCCCCAAAACACCTAATGCAGATTTGTCGGACCTCAACAATTACGTCCAATCACTAAAATCCAGACTCTAGCAAATTTACTTGGAAAATGCGTATACCTACAACTCAGCAACCACATTGAACAACATGAGCTTCTTGACCAATGCCAATCAGGCTTCAGAACGGGTCATAGCACCGAATCGGCTATAAGTCACACTGTAGATGATCCTGTGAGATCGCTTGATCAGAATGTACCCTGCTTGCTTATACTCCTTGATCTCTCCTCTGTGTTCAACACAGTAAAACAGGACAACCTAAGTTAACTTCTTGAAAATAGGATGGGGCTATCTGGTCCCGTTTTAAATTGGTTTGCCTTGTTTCTTCACAACCAGGCGCAAATAAAGTTAATCAAACACTTTCTGGCATCACCCCAGTCCCAACTGGAGTACCTCAAGGTTACACACTCTCACCCACATTATTCAACGCATACATGGATCCGCTAACTGAGATTCTGAAACAATCCAACATCCTTTACCACATCTACGCAGATGACACCCAATTTCACCTGAAAACGTCCTCACTCGTTGATATCAACTCTCTACACTCTACTAAAAACCCAACAATTGTCAACCCATAATAACCTAAAGCTCAACACTCTCAAAACTGAATTCCTTTTGATCGCCCACCCATAAACAATCTTCATCCATAAAAGAATTCCTTATACAACTCACCGCTCTCAACTGCACCCCACACGTTATCGACTCTACTAAACCACTTGGTATCGCATTGGACAAACATCTAAATATGCAAGGCCATATTAGTGCAACCACCAAGAAAGCCTACTATCATCTGAACAGATTAAAAAAATTGAACCATTCTTGGCCCCAGCTGACTTTTAGTGTACAGTAGTAATCTACTGATTAGATTAAGGAAGTGCTAATCTTGCATGCCTACCTAAAGCAAGGCTAGCGCTGCTAAGGGCTACACTGAACTCAGCGGCTAGGCTCATCACAGGATCTAGAAAATTTGACCACATCACACCAGACTTAAAACAGCTCAAATGGCTTCCGTTTTGCTGTACCCACTTCCCGCTGCATCTGCCTCTCTAGCTGTTAGACCGATTATATGAAATTCGGAAGAGATTGGTGGTGAAGTTCCAAAGCGCAAGTACAATGCTGATACTTACTTCTTCTCACCCTCGAAGAGTAGAAAGGACTCGAATGCGGGTGGCGCATTCATGATGCTGGCTTGACAATCACTTCAATGTTCAGGGGTAGAGGATAATGAAATGGAACTCCACGAACAACGAGCACCAAATAAACTGGAGGACTTCCGGGGCATGTAAGGCAGAACAGAAATGCCGCACAAGCACAACCACGCTAATATGGAGGCCATGTTGAAACAGTGGTGGGGAGGTTAATAGGGAGAACAAGCTCGGGCGAGCGCCATATTGAATAGGGAATACTACCTAGACTGCAATTGACAACGGACTGGTCATGCCTTCGAAATATTAATCGCATAGAAAATGTAGTGCTGCATTGCTATAGTATCACACTTATTAAATGTAGTTCGAGGAAAACCAGAAACGTACATGTTCCGATATATATGTATTAAAGTTAAGCATGAATAAATATTGAAAACCAAATACCGCGACTATTCTTAGACATAGAAGTAAGACTACAAGTTATGGTTTATTACAGTCCTGTTTTGTCGTCAATTGGGGAGGTGAGTTGCTTGTTTTGAGCTGCTTTTGGTAGGGCGAGCACACTGGATTTTGCCTTTTCCAGTGAGAGTTTGGCGTTGGACAGTACATTGACTTTGCTTTTTTCGCCGTTTTAGCGAGCAACCCTTTGGATTTAAGAAGTTGGATGACCGTCTTCGATCCAGGTTAGTATCTTTCCTGAACTACCTGTCAACAGCGGCTCTGTCCAGCAAGGAACGTCTGTGAAGTCATCCACCGCCGAATGACTGACACAAACTCCACACGCAAATATGTGACAGCTTGGTTTGTATTTATTGGTTAAACAGAAGTTTTTTCACACGTTTTTAAAAGGGATGTGTGACTGTGTCACTTCTTATTTTCGCAGACTTGCTGTTTCTTATTCTGGTCGTTTTCTGCTTACTGAATTTAGGGATTTCAAGTACCAATATATTTTTTTGTTTCTTGAGTTTCATTTAATTTCTAGGATGTGCAGTTTCTGTGGTAGTCAGGATAGATATTTATTTATTTTATTTATTTACTTGTTTTATATAGCGCTGGCTAGACCCGGAGGTATCAGAGCGCCTTTCATGAGGAAAGTTGCATCGGTTACCATAAAACAAAAACATTGTTACAGAAAATACATAAGTTACATCTGTTGGTTAGTGGTGCGTAGAATGGTAAGGGGAGTAAAGTAAAAGGGTAACAGGAAGGGGATACGGCGGAGAGACGAAGGAAAGTCTGCCCAAAGTCCGGCTGGGTAGGTGACGGCTGAGGGGGAAGTCCGCAGTCCATCTCCTCACTAGCTAACAAGGTAGCTCCACTGGGCAATGGACAAAAAGCTAGGTCTAGCTAGGTATCTATAGAGCTTATCCTTATAGGTTAAATATGCCTTCTGAAAATACATCACTTCTCTACTGGTTTTCCTTTTACCGATCTTAGTTCTGGAGAGTTCACTTTTCTTTGTGTTTGTGATTAATCACGCTACCAGGTTTAGTTCTACTTTGGGGATGAGGAAGAAAGGCTGTATTTTGGTAATCTAGTGAGGAAAGCTGATTCATAGTCCAATACTGAGATAACTAGGCAATGGACTCACTGTGAAGCAAGGCTCTAAGTTTGCGAATTGTGCTCAGCTACCATTGAGCATTTTTCACAATGTTATTGTAGTTTCGCAGTGTGTCCATTTAGTGAGAGACTGTTATCCCCAGCATATCGCCTAGGGTTTGGGCTCTATTGACAAAAGGCGGTTTCATTCTGTCACCCAGTTATGAGCAAGGGTGTTGTTGCTAAGGGAAATGTGGTATTTTGGAATTATTTGAATAGCCATTGTTGGGACGGAAGAGTCATCTGCATGGTATACATGTGTACCCCTGCCCTGAGTGGCATTAGGGATCCAGATAACAGTAGTCGACAACTGTATTGTCTGGATCCCTAATGCTGATTTTTTTTTTGTCAGAGGAAAACACGGATCATGCATGTGCGCTATGACCTAGCCGTGTCTCACAGATTGCGGTTTTGTTGGACCGGAAGAGAGCTACTTTCATAGTGATGGAAGGCTGCCACCTTCACCAGGAGTTAAGCATCACAAGCTCAGTATTGGTAGCATACCTTGTAATGATCAGTGGTAGTGAACAGGACCTTTTTACACTGTCATTGGAGTGAGGCCTACAGACTCACTCACCGTTTTAAAAGTTCAGCTGTTGTGTACTTAACTCACTGTTGGCCTACATCAGGTAGATGTGGAGTACTGCATAGGGCAGGAGTAGTGACTGCATTTGTTGTATGTGTGCTTGGGAAGGGTAGCGTTCAGGGATAGAACCATACTGTGCAGTACTTGTGAGATTCATGCATGTGCTGAGTGTATGAATGCCTGTGAGGAATACATTACATTTCATGAAAGATGTAGTGCAGTGCATGTGCAATGAAATCATGTGCTGGGTGTATGTATGCTTGCGTGATGTACAATACACGAAGGGTGGAGTGTTGTGGAGAGCGCACATGGTGAGCGTGTGTGCTGGCAATGTGTGTGTTTGTAAATAACACATCTTGTTTAAATATAGAAAAGCTTCAGTGTGAACAGTGCACCCAGACTGAGTGTGTGTACTGAATGCATGTGTACATTTAAGTGTATAATTCAGAGAGGTAATAGTGCTGAACAGCAAGTGTGCTGTCAATGTACACTAAATAAGTGTACATGCAATGGTACATTATATGGAGGACACTGGGTTCCATTTTGGGAAGCCCAGGCTTGCCTGGTGAAAACATGAGGAGGAGAGGAGCCCTCCTAGACACATTTGTGTATTGCTGTATTCCTGTGAGCTGAAAAGGTGGTAACTCTAGAGGGAAAATGAAGAGACTTCCTTTACACTTCAAAATACAACCCTTTGATTCAGTGATAGATCACAAGGAAGGGCCCTTGACACATCTCAGGAAGAGAGATGGGACTGATGAGTCAATCATAAAGAGTAGGACTGGACATCTGGGATTAACCTTTTAATGCACTTATCACTGTGGCTGACACCTAGGTGTTAACTTTGATCCCTCCCATGAGTGGTGTTGCGGGGCAATCAGCTTCGGAGTCTTGCCTGCTGTGACAGACATCTTTCACAAGGAAATAAGAGAGAAGTGCAACTTCAAAAGAAGCAGAGCCCCCACATAAAACTTCAAAGACTCTGACCCAAAATCGCATTTGAAGTCTGGAAAAGGAGTATAAGAAGGGGAGCTTGAGTCCCCAAAAATTAATCATCCGCCAAGTAGCCAGAGGGGCTGTGTGAGAAGAGGACACTCTGCAAAACGCCTGCCTGTGAGCAGGACTGCGGGCTAGGGCCAGCTGGTCTCCCTGCTGGGTGAGGGAAATCACAAAGGTCACCAAGATCACCAAGTCTGGAGCACCATTATATGCCTGCTTGCCAAGACCAGTGCACCCTGTGAAGGAGAGGAGAGCGTTGGAGGAAGTGAGGTTGAGTGGGAAGCCCTACACGCAGATTCCCTGCGCAAGATGTGAGGTTGTGTACCGATTGGGCTGTTGCCCCAGTATCGGCTCGTGACCTACATATGCCAGGAGAGGATTACCTTGTTCTGAGCCATATTAGAAGTGCAGTGCGGGAATGTACCAGGCCGCTCCGTCATGCTGCTGTGACCCCTTATGCCAGTAGGGGTTCACCGGTGAACTGATTTATGGGCCAGGAACGCGGGACTAGATCATGCCGAAATCGATGACCCCGAATGCCAGGATGGGTCACGGTAGTGGGGGCAAATTCATAAGGAGAACCTGCGCCCGGATCATGATTAGTGTGGTAACCCTGTAAGCCAGGAGGAGCTGCTGGTACCACTTTGGGCAAGGGAGGAATACTGCTGTGACTGGTAGGTCGAGGCCGTACACTGTGTTCTGCACCTGACGGATTCCCGTTTTTACCGAGGACATCGTACTCTTGCTGGAGCTCCAGCTGGGAGCTGGAGGATCACAGCAGCACACCCCTAACCCCCTCTCCTAGGGAAAAGAGCAACTTACCTTTGCTTCTGCTGAGCAGGAGCAGCTCTGCTCGACAGTGAGAGTCTGTGCTGTCGGGTGCTGCTGCATACACCGCAAGCGGCCTGACTTTGCCGTGCAGGATCCAGACTCGCGAGCGCCGTGAAAAGGGCACTCGTCACACCGCTGAAGACTGCCATACCACCAGAGCAGGTAAGGATTGGCGTGACAACTACTAGAGCCCTGACCTCCAGGGGCAATTTGTTATTGCTTCTCAGTGTCATATAACTTTGCATATTTAGAGTTAGAACTAAAGTGCTTCTTTTATTCTATTGAAAGCAGGTATTGGACTGTACACTGATTTATTGCTTGCACTCTGAGTTATCAAGCTGTGTTTCCAACATCAGGGGCAAGTGGTGTCATTTCGCCTTGCTGCCAACACTCTAGGAGACTGTTTGGTGATCCCTGCCTGAGGAAGAAGGACACTGGCGATTCACATCGCTACTTGGGGATCGCCTTGGGTACTGTTAACACCACTGGGGAGCTCACGTTCCACAATTCCCCCCCCCCCCCTTTCCTGAGCAGCTGTGGCTGATCTGCCTGGTGCTTTAATAAGCGTGCTGCAGTCCCGTAGTACAGGAAGCGCCCAGGCCAAACCCGAGCCAACAGCAGGCACGTCTGCGTCCATCCACGACTAGATGAGGCTGGACTGTGCTCTTCACTCGTTTCTCTATGTTTCACTGGGAGCGAGCATCCCAGCACCACTTGTGTGAAGGTGAGATCTCCAGCTATTTTTCATCATGGGAAAATGTAAAGTTGGTGGGGGGCTGTTGTCCCATGTCCCATCACCTCAGCCTCTATTGACAGTATATTGGATAGAGTTGCAGGGATCGTTGCAAATAAAATTATCCCGGATTTGGATGACCATTCAATCTTGCAGTCCGTCCCTGGTGTTGCGGTGAAACGTAAGAGGCAATCCAGGAGCAATGGATCTGTAAATCAGAAATGGCCATGCTCTATCAAGAGTGGCAGTAATCAACTACTAGCATGGATGAAGCCGGTCGCTACTACACAAACGCAGCCCCCAATACCAACACAGTCCTCCACCAGCCAGACATGTGGCCCCCCGTCACTTGACTGTTTTCCACTTGAAGCGGTATGTGCCCAGTTCAAGTATTCTGAATGACCAATTAAAACTATTGACCTATCGATTAGGCCGACTTGAGGGTCTTGTCGCTTATCAACCATCCTACTATTGAGCATAAAAGGGAAAAGCACAATGGCTGTCTGGTATCTAGCTGTCCCCCTACAAAGGATGCCAGCATTACAGTTCAGAAGGGTGGGTCCAAAACCCCATTGGAGTCTGTTAGGGGCATCCTGGGTCATCCTCTACATACTATGCCAGGGACCTCGGACAAAGCAACAAACAATCTCTATTTGTTGGCAACCTTTCCAATCATGTCCGACTGTCCCAGCTACTGCCCCAATTCCTCATGCCATTGGTATTACTGCTGACGTCCCCTCCCAGGATGTTTTGAGCCTTCTTTCTGCGGCCTGCCCCAATGTTTTGATTCAGTCCGGGGTGCCACCTCACAGATACGGCCAACAGGAGTCGTGGGACCAGCTTTGGAACAAGGCTGTCCATTGGTTACACAAGCACAAACATTTTAATGCCTGGGGTCAGAATGAGATTATAACGGTGAGGAGTGTGGGGCAGCTTGGACATTCTAAGAAATGTGTCCCAGGGATTGCATTGTGGTAAATTTCCGCAGACATGTCTGCCTACGGGGCATACTGAACATTATGGAATTCAGTAGTTTTACTGAGACTAACGTTGTTACTCTTCCACTTGGATATTTCTATAGACCCTTGCATTTCTAGCAGAGTCCCTTGTGTTAATATGTTTTCTGCTCTTAACGATTTAGAAAACTTTGATTGACTTAATGGGGGTTTATTACCAGGTGAGCCTGTCAGGAGTGAAGTGTTGGTCCCCACAATGACCACTGAAAGTCCTGAGGCTTCAGGAACTTGGGGTGGAGTTGTTTCTCCGCCTCGTGGTACTGACTTTCCCATTAAAGTACAGTCTTGGAACATTGCTGGAATACATATTAAACTTGGAAATGAGGATTGAGTGGGTTTTGTTTTAGGGTATAAGCTGATTTGCTTTCAGGAGACATGGTCTCTAACAGACCCGCTACTTCTGGGACGGCGAGGGACACCTTGGCCTTTCTTAATTCTCATAATTGTAGCTCGGTGAAAGTTAAGCCCCTTAATTCCTCAACTTGGCTCCAAATATTGTTAATAACTGGGCTAGGCACAGTGGCAATCCTGGTGGTTAATTTTTTACCATCATATATTTGACCATCAAAACTTCTTAGTTGTCGATATTTTAAATAAGGAAATTGTCAAAGGAAACACTTCCAGGCACTCCTTGTGTATTCTGTGGGCAGGGGATTTTAACTGCTCATTATGCGATTTTGGTAACACGAGGGTGTGTGGACCAGAAGATGAGGTTGGTCAAGCATTAACCCATTTTAGGCACTCGCAGTATGGGGATGCTCTAAATAACATTATTAAAGCACAACTTGAGGCTTTTTCCCCATTCCCATGGGTGACACAGGGGGTTCAATACCTAGGAATTCAATTGTTTTCCTCTCAGGACAAGTTCGCAACTATGCGTCCTTGTTGGCTCCCGCTCGTTCCACGGTTCAGTCCTGGCATGGGGTACCCATATCATGGCTCAGGAGGATAGCACCCATTAAAATGTCTCTTCTCCCTCAAATCCTGTATCTTATGCAGACACTGTCTCTCCAACCCCATGTCCTACAAAAGCTTCAGCAGCTTATAGAAAGTTTTATCTGGAACGGCAAGCAGCCAAGAATGGTCAGGAAAAGATCATACTTACCGATGGCGGAGGTAGGACTGGGATTCCCTCACCTGGTACACTATTACCAAGAAGAGCAGTTGAGATACCTAGTGGAGTGTCATCGCCCGAACACAGAAGCACTAATGCTTTATAGATCAGGCTATCATGGGCATACACATTTGGAAGATCCCCAGGCTCCTACGGTAACATCGCCCGGCGGGGGTATGCGTCTCGCCCGTAATTAGGGGCATGCTGGGGACGTGTATGAACTCAGTCTGTCTAAGCAGCTCTCTACTCCTATCTTTCCACTCACACCTATCAAAGGGAACCCAGATTTTTGTCTGGCACTACATGGCATGTCATTCTCTAGGTGGCAAGAAACCAACTGTAAATGAATAGGAAACCTCTTTGACGTCCAGGGCCTATTATACTTCCCTCAATTGAAGACAGACTTTGGATTGCCCGAGTCTGAGTATTGGCTCTATAATGCTATTCAACACTGGGTAACCCACCCGCTAATACTCCCAATTGCGAGTAGACCACTCACGCCTTTTGAGAGGAAGCTCCTCTCTAGGCATGACGACAAGCGTATCCTCTCTGACATTTACACTTTCCATAACCCTCTCCCTAACGCTACTGCCTCACCTGCCCGCACCCAGTGGGGTCTGGAGTGTGAGCGACAGTTCTCTGATAAAGAAAGGTCAGACATTTTGCGGTGGGCCCGCGTTTCAGGAAGGGAGACTACTTAGAGTTGCCTACTATTGGTACTTTACACCCGCACTACCACTGTCCTTTTGTATTTCCTCGCCGGCCTCCGGATGTAGGCAAGTTGTTATGTTCTCTGGTTAATTTACTTCTGGGGGAAAAAAAAACAATAAAAACGGATTTAATCCTAAATAACATTATCACATGAAAGATAACCCCTTTCCTTACTCCCCACCCCCTTTTAGGGGGCCCTAAATCAAGTACAATTGACTTTGTTAATTTCTAGTAATTATTGTCACCTGGTTATTGATTTTGTGTTCCGAATTGTGCCAGTGGCCAAAATCCTCTAGTTGTCAACTTAAATATGAAATACAAGGGAGAGATTATGCAAGCCCCCTCTATCCCTATTAAGCATAGCTCAAATCAAGGCATTAGATTGAAATGGGAGTGGATTGATCCGCATGTTCTCAAAACCAAAATAGTCCAGGAGAACCTCAGCTTAATATATATTTGTTTGTCAGCTGGGACTATTCCTACCGGCCTGATTTGAGATTTTGAGACATTGTGTCGAGTTTTATCATCAGAATGAATAGCTAAACATTCCACTCGGTCTTCTCAGCCTTTTCGCTGGTTTGACAGGGCATGTAGCAAAGCGAATAAACCGCTAAAAGAAGCTCTCCACATCGACCCAAGAAGCAGGGTCATGGTAAGCACAGCACTGAAAAATTACAAGGCCACACTTGAAATTTGGAGGATGAGCTTAGAAATAAAGTGTGGTCTGACTTATAGGTGACTTGTTCCCTTAGTGATTCACAGAAGTTTTGGGAAGTTGTCAACCACCCACTGTTCACTGAGGGACACAAAAACGAAAATTGATTTTTTTTATTGCAGAGCAGCATGGGCTGCGCACTTCTCACACATTTTTAATCTCCTAGATAAAGCAATTGATACTGAGGAAGGGGATGTTCTCACACCTAGGGTTATGGAACAGGCCTCCTAATTTAGTCAATCACGGTTAAGTGGGTGGAGTCAGCGATTGCCCTAGGTTTTTGCAGGAAAGCCCCAGGCCCGAATGGCGTCCCGCTTAATCTTTTAAAAAAAAAAAAAAACATCCTGCTCTTTGGGCTCCAATTCTAAGTAATCTCTTTAGGGCTGTCCCTCTCCCCTTTTTGTGGAAGAGGCCATTGTGGTCCCTATTTTTAACAAGCATTTGCAATGCAACCGGTCTCGCCTTTGGGACCTTATATGTATTTATCTATGCAGCAGATTAGCCAGGGTGCTGAAACATCTACTGTTCTAGCAGTACCAAACTGCACTGCCCTTGATACAACTTCAAAGAGACTCGTTTTCGTTTTTTCAGAGTATCATCATGTCCGACTTACAGCATTTTCAATGTTATATATAACAAAGCCATATATGGTGCTTATTTATCATATGCAACTAGCAACCATTGACAAAGCAAATAATCTAAACAACCTAACAAGCTCCCACACTTGTTCTCCGCCTTCCTCGCCCTGCTCAGCTTTCTACTTGCTTTTTATTTCCGAGCAAGCTTTCCCAGGTCAGGGGCCTCCCCTTTCTAGCCAGGGGGACTAAAGGCTTTAAAGCGTCACTTGTTCTTTAACTGTGAGCCAGCAGAGGAATTTCAGGGCTAGTGTGATGCTACTGTATCGCTTCAGACCAAAAGAAATGTGAGCTGGAGGGTTTGGCAGTGCCTCGAGCTGTGCCAGAGATATACAGTGGAGACCAGGGTATAAATCCACACTTCACATAGCCACAGAGAGAATTAATGCGCTTTTCTGAGAGTAACAGAGTAGCAGCTGTACAAGTTTTAGCAGGCAAAGATGGTGGAATGCTGATTTGAAAATCGACCTGATCTGGGGGAAATTTTGAGCCCCTGTTTGAGTGCCATCCCCAATTGCAGGCTTCATCCCCAGAGACCGGGGGCAGAGGGAGCAATGCCCAATTCCTCCAGCCAAAGTAAGAGCTCCAAAGTTTCCCAGGTCATGCACGGGTAACTCATCCTGCCAGGCTATCCCCCATGCATTGTGGAGCTTGTAGTTCTATTTACCATTATATAAAATAGGATCTAGAAGTCCCAGTAAGAGAAAAGCAGATACCTGGACAAGTTAAACTATTGACGCACAGACATGGGATACTTGAAAGGTCTATCAGAGTAGAGGAACGAGTGGCTGGACGGTCAGAGTCCAGAAGCAGGATTTAAGGAAGAATATTTAAAAAAAAATGGTACTTGAACCAATAATTTAAATCAAATACGTTTTCCAAAGAGATACACATTTGCATGGATGTCATTTTTAAAAATCTAATTTGGTAGTGTTCTTTCTGGGGGGAGAAGGGGCTGGTTCTCCTTTGGTAGAGATTGGGAGGAGGGGTGTCTCGCTATGGATGGTCACTGAGTTGAAGCAAGTTGGGGAATCTGTTTAAAAATTGCTCAGGTTTGTGTGGGCTTTCTATGCCTCACCTGCTCATAGTAGAGGGTATCTCTCCGACAGTCTCTCGCTGTGAATGGCATTATGGAAAGTGGCGTTCAGTGCTGGTTTGAAACATGATTAGGAGTGTTGGTGCATTTATTAAAAAGATAGCTTTAAAAGATCTAAAACATGTTTCCGAAACTACACGCAACCAAGCTTTTGTGCAAGGCAAAAGTGACTTTTAAAACTAATGCTCTAAGGTAGACTTTACATTACGTCAGGCCCCTATCTAATTCAGAAATGCAAACGAGAAAGCACATAATGTGATTTGCCAAAAATAGCATGGTATTGAATTTCACTTCAGGAAAGAACGGCATGCCATTCAGGCTTTTGAGGTCTTGAATGAGTGGCCAAGTTAGGGCTGTATCGTTAAAAAAGAGTGCAGAGATCTGGCTACAAACATGACGCCCACTGACTTTGACAGACGTAAGCAAGCCTATAGATAAGGTGTTCTCAAAGTCTACGATAATAACAAGCACAGTGAGGCTAAAAGAAAACCTTCTGCACCCATACTACCAAAAAAATATATATGTTCATGAATTACTACATTATCATCGTTCGGTCAGAGCTTGGCAGGTATTTAACGGTGATTGTTTTTCTTTTCACACTGCCTTGTTAGTAATAAAAGATCCCCGGTGCTGGAAGCATTACATTCTGCCACTGGAACTCTCTGAAAATGAGTAAGGCACGACGAGCGCAATTCTAACAGTTTGCTTAGTAAGTTTGTTTCAGTTAATTAAAACCATTTCGTTTTTCTGAAACAAAATATAGAAAACCATAGCAACTTAGAGAAGTTCCATACGTCCTTATTAAAACGGAACGAATAAACGATATAAAATTCAGCGTTCTAACAGCAGGGGCTGAATAGCGTCGGATTGTCATTTAAGTAATCTCCGGAGGAAAGCTAAAATTGTACAAGCCCTCGCTCCAACACGTTAAAATACTTGCAGCCACACTCTGGATAATACTTCATTATAAGGCAACTCCTTAAAGCTGAAATAAATGATATGGCTTATTGATCTTGGTGTCAGTTCCTGTTGCAAAAAAGGTCAGAGAAAGAGGGAGATGTATACAATGCCCTCTACTGTTACTTAAAATGTAAGAATGTGGCTTAGTTTTCCTTGTATGTGTCGATTGTAACACTTTAAGCCAGGTTAAAAGAGAGCTGCGCACTATAGCATTTTTTCGGCAACATCCTACATGGGACGTGTGATCAACCATTCGCACAGAGAACAATTTATGTGTTAAGCCAATGTACGAGATAAGCGGCTCAGCTGCTCGCAGCACTTCGGGACGGATAGCACATTGAAGATAGTGATCCAAATGAGAATAAAAGGGGCGGGTGAGCCACGGGAGTGGCTACGATGTGCCCCATGAATACTTTCTTTCACTTGTAGCTTTGTGACGGAGCAGTGGCACAGACTGTCAACTACTGGTGCAGATCGGGGTGTACAAAATCTCCCTACTTCCACGGATAGAGTAATTTCACAGTTACACGCACATACATTAATCATACACTAGGGCCCATTTCACTTAACATACACTCAAATACTCTACCAACACTGAACCTGTGGAAAGAAAACTCCTAAACACCCTGCATCTACACCAAGGTCGATAAATCTAGTTATTGTAACTGTCCTGAATCATGATCTAAACAATCTATACAATAATAATCAAAATAGAGTACTCAATAATTGACAAGAAATAACCACCAACACTGTATTTAAAATTATGATGCTTTATCTAAAATTAGTCAAAGAAAATCAATCAGAGTAAATCATTTTTCTCATAATTACCTATTCTAGCTAAATGTCAGAATGGGTCAGGACAGGTCTCTCAGTAGAAGTCTCCCGAGTCGCCGTCCTCACAGCATAGATCCTCACCAACGCAGATTTGGGAAGAAGTGGCCTTAGACCCTCTCTAGGCTAACAATATTTATAATGTTTTAAACAAAAGAAAGCAACATAAAATGTTCTAGATATCCGCTGAACCGCTGAGCAAAGCGAGCAGGAAAGGATGTAGCATCGCTACATTTGGAAAATCTCCGCTCAGAAAAATCACAAAAATAAAAAGACAGAACAGGAACTAAAAATTAAAAAGTATCCCTTCACGTTCGTATTTCCTCGGAACCAACATCATGATCTCAGAGTTCATTCATTATGGCTCCTTTGTCCTCCAAGGTTACTCAAATGTATCTGGAGGCTTGTCCAGAACTGCTGCTGTCCTCACGGAAAATTTTAACCAGGCGAAGACTGTGGTCAGATGACTCTCGACCATGTTCAGCAAGGCCTTCTCATCAAAATTCAGTTACTCGAGGCCAGGCTGCAAACGGCAGCCATTTTACACCAGGCCAAAACGTACCATCTTAATTAAAAGAGACAAAAACAACGTTACCACAGCATAGTGATTAAACAGTGTTAACCCCACTAATACCCTTATGTGTATGTAATTATCTAGCCTTTGCAACACAGAAAAGCATTAATTCAAAAGCGTTTCGTGCTTTAAAATAAACAGCACTCAGCAACGTTTATTTAATAAAACATGCACATTATTAATAAGCAAACGAAAGCATTCCCACGTGTCGTTTTTCTCTCATTAGTACGTATTGGTTAGTTAAAACATTTACACAAAACAAATAATTAATAATTAAAATTAATAATTTTAATTTCACCACGTATAGACAACTGAAGCTTCAAAACCCGATAAATTTTCAACAGAAAACTCTGCTCCAGCAATCCCCCCTTTGGTGATTTTATCACCAAATAAACAACCCAAAAAATTTTTTTGTGAAATTTGATCCCATTTTAGGAGAAATTTGGAAATGTCTTTTTCTCCTTACACAACACTACACACCAGACACCCTTTCATCATCCCTCTTTGTTTCCAAGTAAACACTCTCCCTCAATTCTTCTAATTCTATTTCTTGTGGTTCTCTTTTCAACCTTTTATTTCTCTTTTCATTATTTCTTTTAATTAATTTCTTTTTCCCTCCCCTGTTTTTACAACACACACACACCAATATTAGTATCAATAAAGCAACAATTATACAAGTTAAAGGAAACAATATCTTACCTATAATAGTACTACCTATTTTTGCAATAAAATTCTTAACAGCAACTATTTTATTAGCTGTTTTAGTCCATAAACTTTCAGCTTCCAGTGGTACTAATTCTTCATGCAAATCAGTAATATTTTTGATATAGACCTTCAGGTCTTTGCTTTCGTCTGGAATGTAAGTGCAACAATGTTGAACTTTCAGCATTCCACAAACTCCACCCTCCTTGGCTAAAAGAATATCAAGGGCAAGTCGATTTTGCATAGACATGGCACGTACGGCAATCAACTCCGTATTTACCAAAAGAAACCCTCCAGCGGTATTTGTTGATAAACGATCCACCACTTTTGACAGTTTCCGAATTCCATAAGCATTCAAAGAAATTCCCACTGCAGGAATTAAAGCTCCAAAAATGTTACCCACTATTTCAGACCAAGTTTCTCTCTTGAAACGCGTTAGAATAGAAGATGTAGAACATATTAATTTACTATCTATATGAAAGATCTTTGGAAAGACCAGGCCCACATAACACGTGCCATACCAATGATCAGGCAACCTGTAATAAGCCTTGTTCCCACAAACCTAATACACTCCTGGGAAAATTGTATCTTCTCCACCTCTGAAACCCCATCCTGTTGCAATGAAGTATGTATCATGGCACTCACTAGTCCCAACAAAATATGTATCATATTGGGATTTCCTTCTTGTAATGCACAGCTTACCCTTCTGTGGTGTATCTAGAGCTAAAGTTGGACTAGCTCCATTTCTCAATTCTTTTCCCATCTCAATGTCCCAAATTGTCTCACTCACTTTGTATTTTCCTGCTTTCTCATGCATGCTCATTCTTCTTTCCTCCACCATATTTAGGAAAGCTTTCTCCTCTTCTTTCAGACTGCAAGTTAAATTATTCTTAAAAATGTAATCTAATGTTAATTCTTCTTTCTCAATAAAAATCTCACCAAAAATGTTAGCTTCTTTAGCTGGATTCAGCTTTTTGTTCATTGACAATTGCCCAAAAATACTATCTTTGTTAGACATCTCATAATCTATTTTCCCTAACAAATAAAAAACACTACTCAGCACACTACAAGAAATTCCATACGTAGCTGGTAAATGGTGATAAGTAACACCCTCTGAAACGGATGCAGGTAATTGCATACAAACATAGCAATCCCTAACTTCCATTGTTTTCACATATTCATACAACAACTTTGAAAAAACATTACTAGAAAAATCATTAATTGACCTATCTTTATGTATGTAAGTATTACTAATTCTAGTTGGAACTACTTTTTGTGAACTCTTCTCTGGATTGGTCACATTCTCTGTATGCATCTCAAATGTACCTATTGTAACTCTAAAAGTAACTAACAAAGCTAAAACACCCCATAGTAGCATTAATAATGCAGTACAGCAACAGCACATTCTACACCATCTTTTCAAAAAGGCACATCCACTTTGGTTATTCTCTATGTTAACCATTTTACTACTTTGACCTTGTCTTTTGACTTCGCCTCTACTACTCCACTACTGAAATTTCTTGAACTTTGGATTTTTCAACAATTAATTTTCAGACTTTCTTCTTTCACTTTTCTCCAAGTGATTTCTTCTGTTCACTCAATCCAAGTGAATTCTT
This sequence comes from Triturus cristatus, assembly GCF_964204655.1. Lineage (NCBI taxonomy): Eukaryota > Metazoa > Chordata > Amphibia > Caudata > Salamandridae > Triturus > Triturus cristatus. The sequence goes on along the minus strand of NC_140584.1, from coordinate 990,304,379 downwards.
CTATTCACTCAATTTGGATACTTGTCATTCTTCACTTCAACTTCTTCGACATCAAATTGTATTAGATCTCCAACATCATCCTCAGTATCTGACTTTTCTCCAATGTCAGTCAAGATTACTTTCAGGATTTCACCAGTACCTTCCTCAACCACTTCACGTATGGCCTCCTCTGGATTTCCTTGACTTTCTGTCTCTTCACCTTCAGACAGTGCCACGTACGTCCATTCCGGCGACCTATACTTCTGGTTAGGTTTTCTTATCCTTTTGATCTCCTCTGGTTCTTTTGACTCTTTTCTCTTTTCACCTCTTGCTGGATTCTGACTCGATACCTCATTCACTTGTTCAGCTTTCGAGGTATTTGCTCTTATCAGTCTATATCTCAGCCTCTTTATTCTGTTGTTAGGCCAAAGATCTCCTCTTATAACCTTTTTCGGCCTTGTTTCTGTATTATTTCTTTCTCCAATCCAAGTTCTCTTTCTCAGAACTCAACCCTCTGATTCTCATTCTCACTCTCATCTGATTCTGTTTCAAATGCCTCTTGTTCTTCAGCAGTTTTCTTTCGCTCCACAGTCTTTTTCACCACTATTTGAGACTTCCCTACTTCTGTCCCTCCTCGGGTCTCCGACACGCAATCTTCTTGCTGTCTACTTGTCCCTTCACCTAGCTTGTCAAGAATGTTCCCTACACCTCCTCGGGGGTCTTCCGCAATCTGTCCCTCTCTATCTTCTTCTAACCCTGCTTCTTCAGGTACAATCTCAAGTGGTTCTTCAATCTCCTCCTCTTCTGATTCAGGAGTAGTCTCTGTGGAATTGCTCTTTTCTCTTCTTTTTCCTCCACTGCTTTCCGGAACTTCAGGCTCTCTTACAGAATCTGATCTCCTTTCTGAGACTCTCAATGGTTCTCTCGAAGCCTTTTCTGCTTCTTTTCTCACTGGTTCTGTGTCTTCATCATCACTGGAATCTGACTCTTCAAAATACTCCTTACCAGTCCCATCCTTTGGGTTTGGAACTCTCAGAGTATGACTCGCATGTACCCTGTTTTTCACACCAGCACACTTTACTGCAGTTGTCGTAGTCAGAATGACTTGTCTCGGCCTTCCCCACCTTGGAACCAAGCAATTTCTTCTTCTGTGCACCTTAATCCTCACCCAGTCCCCTGGACTCAGATCATGAGCTTGCTTCTTCTCAAGTGTGGTAGCTTCTTCTCCAACCTGGTGAAACACAGAATGAACTGCGTCAGCCAGGCCTTTACAGTAATCCAAAATCATGTCATCAGTTATTGTCATCAACTTATTGACAGGTACATATGCATGTCGCATTGCACGTCCCATTAAGATTTCATGCGGACTTAAACCAGTAGTTCTATCTGGAGTAGATCTAATAGTCATTAGCACTAGAGGCAAGACATCGGGCCATTTCATTCCAGTGGCTAAACACATCTTACCAATCCTGTTCTTAATTGTGCCGTTTATCTGCTCAACAACACCAGAAGCCTCTGGTCTGTATGCACAATGTAGCTTCTGCTGTATGCTCAATGCTTCACAAATCAGACTCATGAGTTCATTATAGAAGTGTCCACCTCTATCAGACTCAATCGTCACTGGAAACCCGTACCTAGGAATCAACTCTCTTAACAGTAACTTTGCCACTGTTACTCCATCATTTCTCCTAGTTGGATAGGCCTCCACCCATCTTGAAAACAAACAGACTACCACTAGAACATACCTCAGTCTGTTCACTTGGGGCATTTCAATGAAATCAATCTGCATTCTTGTAAAAGGACCACCTTCTCTACCTATCGTTCCCAGACTCACCACTGTCTTTTTCCCAGTGTTAAATTGCTGGCAAATCAAACATCTTTGACAGATGCTCTCTCCAATTGTCCTGAACTTTGCATTGTACCAGGTTTGTTTAAAAGACCTGATCATCGCATCCCTTCCCAAATGTCCCTGGCCATGATACATCCTTGCCATTGTCGACAGCATGGAATTAGGCATGACTGGTCTGCCATCTCTGTAGACCCAAACATGGTCTGTTTCTCTTGGGGCACAACCTGCCTTGATCCAGTCTTTCTTTTCTTCCTTTCCTGCCTCATCCTGCAACTGTTTCACTTCATCCCACGTTTCTAGGACATTAGTAAACATCACAGAACAAAAAGACATTTCACCTTCTCGTTCCCGATTAATTGACTGGTTATTTTTTGCGCAATACTGAGCAATGTCATTTGCATATCTATTGCCAACTGTCACAAAATCATCTCCTTGTCCATGAGCAGCACATTTCACAACTGCTAACTCCTTAGGCAGCTGTATCGCCTCAAGTAATTTTCCAATCACTTCAGCATTCTTTATTGGAGTCCCACTCGACGTCAAGAAACCTCTCTGCAGCCAAAGCTGGCCAAAATCATGCACAACTCCAAATCCATACTGACTATCAGTTATTACAGTCGTTCTCAAATCTTTCCCAATTTCACAAGCTTTTGTCAATGCCACCAATTCAGCAACTTGTGCAGATTTCACTCCTTTCAATGGTGATGCTTCCATAACCTCTGAAACTTTGCACACTGCATATGCTGCACATAGCACACACTCATCATTCCTTAGACATGATCCATCCACAAACAGCACATGATCACTCTCAAGCAAGGGAAGATCCCTTATGTCTGGTCTCGGTTTTGTACAATAATCAAGCACATCCAAACAATTGTGATCATCTTCCGTTTTCACACCCACATTTTCAATATCTGGCAACAATGTCGCTGGATTCACATTCACACATCTCTCAAGAGTCACATTTGATGCTCCCAAAATGACTTTCTCATATTTAGTCAGCCGACTATGTGACATGTACTGGGTTCTGCTTCTTGTCAAAAGAATTGCCACATTATGAGGTACGAATACCCTTACAGGATATCCCATTATGATTCCCTCACTCTGTTCCAGGCTTCTGCATGTTGCAGCCACAGATTTCAGACAACCTGGTAAACCCACAGCTACAGGGTCAAGTGTCGATGAGAAGTACGCAATAGGCCTCCTCAGCTGTCCGTGCTTCTGAATTAACATTGAAAGTGCACATCCATTTCTCTCACTGCAGTACAACTCAAACTCTTTTTCATAATCTGGCATACCCAAAGCAGGGGCTTCACACATTCTGCTCTTCAGCTCCTCAAATGCTGCCATTTGTTCTCCATCTAGTTCCAATGGGTCTGTCATCTCACTTTTTGTCAGCTTAATCAGTGGCTTTGCTATCAGAGAAAAATTAATTATCCACTGATGACAATAACCCACCATACCCAGGAACATTCTCACTTCCCTCTGGGTCTTTGGGGCCTTCATTCCCCTGATGATTTTGATCCTGTCATCAGTCACTTTTCTCAGACCTTTTTCAATATTGTGTCCAAGATAATGCACCTCTTTCTTGCAGAATTGCAATTTGGCTGGAGATACTTTTAACCCTCCATCTGCCAGATGATTCAGTAAAGCTATAGTATCTACTTCACAAGCTTCACGTGTCTTTGATGCCACAAGTAGGTCATCAATATACTGCACTAGTACTGAGTTTTCAGGCATGATCAAACTCTCCAATGATTTTTTCAATAACTGATTGAATATCGAAGGACTCTCTGTATACCCCTGTGGGATACGACACCATGCTAAAATACGCTGGCCAAACCTAAATGCAAAAATCGTCTGGCTGTCATGATGCAATGGAATTGAAAAGAAAGCATGACACAAATCAATCACTGTGTACCACTCAGCATCATGTGGAATCTGATACAAAATCACTGACGGATTTGGCACAATGGGACAACATGCCACTACAATTTGGTTAACTTTTCTCAAATCTTGTACAATCCTGAACTTCCCATTAGGTTTCTTTAGCCCCATTATCGGTGAATTACATGGGCTACTCAGTAGTTCTCTCAGAACTCCTTGCTGAATCATTTTCTCAATAATAGGAGTTATTCCTTCAATTATTTCTGGTGTCATTTTGTACTGAGGAATGTTAGGATAAGTAATTCCCTCTTTCACTGATATTTTTACAGGATCTACATTATTCATCAATCCCACATCCTCTCCAGTAAAATCCCAAACTGTCCTTTTCACTGTGTCTCTCAGCTCTCGAGGCAAATCCTCCGGATCAAACACAGCAAATGCTCCAACCATTTCACTCTCTCTATTTCCTAGAGTCATTCGGTACAAAACATCCTCATCTGGTGTCTCAAAAGCTATTCCATCCGGTGTACAGAAAATTGTACAGTTCATTTTACACAATAGATCCCTACCTAACAGGTTCACTGGACTAGTGTCACAGACGATAAATCTGTGCATGTCTGAAAATTTCCCTATTTGTACTCTTACTGGTTCAGTAAGACGTGTCCTGATTTGTGTATTGGCTACACCAACTACTTGGATTGCTTCATCCGAGAGAGGAAGATTTCTAATATCTGTTGACCTGACAGTTGATCTTGTCGCACCTGTGTCTACTAAAAAAGTAACACTTTCTTCATTTATTTTCCCATCTACAAATGGTCCTGCCTGGTCTATTTCTAGAGTTGCACCAAGTATGCACTCTTCCTCCTCTCTTCGGCACCGTCAATAATCACCCTCAGACTCACTCCCTTCATTCTTTAGCAAGTACTGTTGTACCTGGTTAGAACGCCTTTGTTTGTTTACCTGCTCATCATTGTAGAATCTTGAATCCTGATTGTACTTTTGTGACCCTCTATTCTGCGGCAAGGGCGGTTTTGGCTCTTGACTCTGCTGTCTCACAACTTTCTGTTGTTGCTGCTGTTGATTATTTCCCTCGTTCTGCACCTGTTGATTTAAGGTTTTACCTTCATTATTCACTAATGGTGGATTGGTACATTCAGATCTCCAATGTCCCAGTTGGCCACAGTTGTGACATGGGAACTTCTTTTTAGCTTCCTCAAGATTCCCCTTTCCTTTCCCTGCATACCTGGGCCTATTCCCTGCATTATTTCCTGCACTATTCGCCTGTTCCACCAACTGTGCTTCCTGTCTTTCCGCAACTTTCACTTGTGCCCACATTGCTTTTTCTTTCAGCTTTCTCTGTTTTGCTTCAATTTCATCACTGAAGTATTTTGCATGTCTCAGAATCTCATCTATTTTCTTACTCTGCCAGTCCACTGTATGCTCACGAATTCTCTCACTAATCTCAGGTCTCAGGCCATATACAAATCTGTATACAAAATGACTCAAATCTTTGTCACCCAGGTGTTCATGTCCACTGAATTGTTTAAACGCCAGTATCAGCCTTTCATAAAAAGCATGAACTGATTCTTTTGCTTCCTGTTGTGTTCGGTCTATTTTAACCCAGTCTGTCTCTTTTGCAGGTACTTTACTTTTCAGGTATACCATCACCTGATCATACTTTCTCATTACCTCTGGATCTGGTGCTCCTGTTCTCTGATCTCTTGGATATTCCTCAGTAGGCCAACTCACAACTATTTTACACTCAGTCCACAAGTCTGCTGGAACAATTATATCAAACAGACTATTCCGGTCAACCCACAGCACTTTTGACAATTTCACAAACCTATCTACCTGCCTATACCACTCGACGGGCTTTTCTCTCAGTCGAGGGAAATCATTCGTAAATGATAAAATATCCTGTCTGGTGCACGGAACATGTACATATCCTCCTCCAGGTATTTCTCTCATAGGATAAGTATCCACTGGTTTCTCCTTTTCTCTCACAGGAAATGCTGAATAAGTTCTATCTCCTGATTCTTCCCTTTTCTTGTACCACCTATCCTTCCACTTCTCTACATCACCCCATCTTCGCAACAATGCGACCATTTCTTTAATCTGTCCTGTTCTACCAGTACCATTCAAATTCTCAATGTCTTTGTCTGTAAAATCCATCCTATAAGACTTCTGCAAAGCTTTTACCTTATCAATGTCAACTCCCTGTTCATTCGCTATTGCTCTTAACCTGTCATGTGTATTTCTTGCTCTCCAGGTGATGTTTTTGCACATAAATAACAGTTCACCATCATGATGGTTTTTAAGAATTTCTGTAGGAACTGTCCCTGCAACAAGCTCTTCTAATTCTATACGTAACCTAGCCACATCAATTGCTTGTGAATCTTTATCCCTCTTTTGAAGAACTTTCATCCAATCATTCAAATCTTCAGCTGTTATTTCAGTAGTTTTTCTCACTGGAACCACTTTCTTCTGCGGTTCTAATATCGGCATTCCTGAACAACTAGCTTCACTAGCATCCAATCTCGAATTGGACTGTACCTCTAATCCTTCACTACATGTCATGTCTGGATTGTCTCAGATCATTATTTTCTGTCCTTCTTCCTGAATCTCCTGAGGGACCAGCTAAACTTGTTATCTTATTCCCAACATATGGAATCACCAAACCATTTTCACCTATCCTCTGCTTGTCAAACACAGGCATAACCGGACCTATGGTTACAGGCACCGTAACAGCTTCCAGATTCTTTGTTAGCTCTCTAATCTTTTCAGTCAGCTCTGTTGTAGTTCTGGCTAATTCTCTTGTATTCTCGTCACCACATCGATTCTCTCTCTCCCTGAAAGGATTACCACTTCTTAACTCAGGTGTCACATTTTCTGTCTCAATGATACGCAATGTATCTCTTATCGGAGAAACAACTGGTGTACTCTCGTCTGGTTCTGGTCTATATGGAGGTGGTCTCTTGTAAATCATGTCATTCAAGACCTCATCCTCATATTCATTAACTCCATATCTTTTCACTTCTGCCTCAGGAACCCTTTCTGCTCCCTCGTCAACTGTTCTCATAGGATATAATCCCTCTGACATGCTAGCATCTCGCCATCTTTGAATTCGATCATGATGAGTTTCACGATCATGTCTCCTTCCAAACATGTACCTGTAATTTCCTCCAGACCTCTGCTTTTCTCGCTCATGTACTTCCTCTTCCCATTCCACTAAAGCCTCAAACTGTGTCGGCCTTGGTCTTGGGTCAAGACACAACATCTTTTCCCGTAAATTTCTCAACACGGCCAGATTAAAAGAACCATGTTCTGGAAATGCTAGCACACCATCTTCCTTGGTATACCTAACCCAATTCTCCAACCATATACAGGTATGATACCCATATCTCGCAGCCATGAAGGATGCAGGTGTTTTCGCTGGAGGTAACAATTCACCCTCTCTTGTTTTAACATCTTTACCCTTGTCGAACCAGCGTTTTATTTTTCCGAACAAAGATTTTTTCTTTTTCTCTTCTTGGTAATACATTTTAGCGTTTACCAAAACTTTCTAATCCCTTCCGTATTACAAATATATAATACGATTTTTCAACCAATAACAGCGCGACTCACACTAACGCACCAATCCTGGAGCGTCTACGTCACCCTGTATCCCTTCCAATCCTTGCGCAGCTCACACCAACACACCAATCCTAGCGCGAGCACTGTACTGATCTAATATCCAATCAGAGCGCGGTCTATGACGTCAACAGTCGCTGCAGTCGCTTCTGTCTCCTGTCAGTCGTCTACCCCTCCTTTACAAAATCTTCTCAGTAGACTTCGTGTCAAATTCTACAAAATCTATTAGTTACAACATATAAACATCTCCATTGTCTGCTTCGCTAACCACAGAATAGTAAAGTAAATCTATTTCACAAGAATCCCGTTGACACAGTAGCACATCCCTCTACTCTGCCCTTCTATCATGCATTCATTAACTGTTTCCTCTAGGACTTGTCCAAAGAGTCTTACAATCAACTAAATGCTTATACATTCACGCACATTCATACAAGAAAATGTATTACATACACACAGAATCCTTCCCGAGAACAGCGAACAATCTGTCCCGCTACAGAATTATAACACACGTTAACCAAGCAGCTTACCTCTGCTCAGTCCTTCAGACAAGCTCAGAGAATACCTATTACTTCTCCCGCAATAAGCTTTAACGGTGAACCTTACGGATCCCTGGGACTTAAGACCAGAGTTTCATAGATAACCTTCGCTACCATACGCACTCCTTTTATACCAGAAATATATCCCTAATAGTAACATATGACAATGTCACTGATTCCGAACCCAGACAATGTGACGCGCAACTTCAATTGTCACACGTTTTTCCTACAATCCCGTCATTCCCGAGAGCAGTATATACTTCCTCTGCCCTACTACGGAACTGCTACTAGCTCCCAAGTTCCAGAAGCACTACATTTAACTCAACATGACGACTCCAACATATAGTATTAGTACATATACCAACATCAATCAATAATCAATAAGCCAATATACAAGCAATCTAATCAGATCAAAACAATCATCAATAACCATCCAACTCTGCTACCAGGAAATTGGTGCAGATCGGGGTGTACAAAATCTCCCTACTTCCACGGATAGAGTAATTTCACAGTTACACGCACATACATTCATCATACACTAGGGCCCATTTCACTTAACATACACTCAAATACTCTACCAACACTGAACCTGTGGAAAGAAAACTCCTAAACACCCTGCATCTACACCAAGGTCGATAAATCTAGTTATTGTAACTGTCCTGAATCATGATCTAAACAATCTATACAATAATAATCAAAATAGAGTACTCAATAATTGACAAGAAATAACCACCAACACTGTATATAAAATTATGATGCTTTATCTAAAATTAGTCAAAGAAAATCAATCAGAGTAAATCATTTTTCTCATAATTACCTATTCTAGCTAAATGTCAGAATGGGTCAGGACAGGTCTCTCAGTAGAAGTCTCCCGAGTCGCCGTCCTCACAGCATAGATCCTCACCAACGCAGATTTGGGAAGAAGTGGCCTTAGACCCTCTCTAGGCTAACAATATTTATAATGTTTTAAACAAAAGAAAGCAACATAAAATGTTCTAGATATCCGCTGAACCGCTGAGCAAAGCGAGCAGGAAAGGATGTAGCATCGCTACATTTGGAAAATCTCCGCTCAGAAAAATCACAAAAATAAAAAGACAGAACAGGAACTAAAAATTAAAAAGTATCCCTTCACGTTCGTATTTCCTCGGTGTAGGAGAGTAGGGTCTGCAATCCTATGATCACCCAGATTTTTTTGCTTTTGCTTCATTGGTTTACGACTTTCCCTGGCTGTGGGCCTGCCAATCAGACCCACAGCCTAGCTGTTCTCTCTCGAAATTAACACACATGTACATTAGGTGCATCCACTAATTGGAACTGGGCCGCCTTGTCAGTCCCTGTCTCAGCATACCACAGGTATCCAGGGCATTGGTGTACCCAGGGCCTACCAGGGGCTGCAGCATGTATTATGCCACCCCTGGATGGCCGCCCAAATCTGACACAACTGGCTGCACGAAAGCTGGGGCAAAGTGGTGTAATCACCCGTTGCTGTAGGTGTAGTATTCCTACACCTAACCCTAAAATGGACACATGGATTCCTGTCAGTCACTCCTATGGCAGGCCTTATCAATCCTGAAGGCAGAGTGCAGGGAATCATGTGGGACGGTGCTCTGGCGCGAGCCGAGCCCGTCGACGGCTGGCGGAACCAAGTCCTAATAGCCGTTCCATGGTGACGCGGGCCAACTACTTTAAAATGCATTATAATCCTTGCGGTTATTTGCTAACTGTGGCATCGCATCACCTACACATGTCGAGTAAGGTGTCATACGAATTGGAATACGAACCCCTCGCCAGTTCTGGCGACGGGGTTAGCATTCCCCCCTTTTAGAGGGGCACGACATGGAAGTAACCTTGAACCCCGGTTAAAGTTGACTCAAGCCTCAGCATCACAAAATGGATGCTGCCACCAGACACAAGTCTGACCTCCTGCTGCTGGGAGACCTTCCAGCGAGGGGAGCTTGGACAAAGGGTTTCCTGTCGAGGGCGGTGTTAGCACCATCCCAGACAGGGTTTGTGTATCCCATGTAGGCAGGGCTGAAAGGAAGGTGATTGCAAGTGGCACCCCGGTGCTCACTGTGCATAGCCCGGCTCAAACCAGTTTCGGGGGCAACCCTGCCCCTGAGCCGGGGCGAAGCCGGACAAAGGATAGGGGTGTAACCACCCTCCTCCTGGCCCCACCCATAGGTAGGACCTAGTCAAGGGCCAGCCCCTTTTCTTAGAATAAAGGTAGGAGCGAGTCCCCTTCCCAAATTGGATAATTCTGAATCTTGAACTACTTTCCACGAAAGGAACTCTTGACTGTTTCTGAAGACTCTCCCTTGTGGCTAAGGAGTAGCCACCCTGCACCAGCAGGCACCACCTAAGCGCTTGCGGTTTGCTGTACGTCTCTCCTACGGATCAAGACTGCCCAGCTCGACGAGACCCGAGTTCCCTGCCAGCTCTGACCTCTACCTACATCATCAGCCCAGCTGAGAGTCGTAGGTGTGACGAGACCTGCGGGACCGGCCATCTTCAGAACCTGCACGACGCTTATCTAGCACGCCCACCGAGGGACCCTCGAGTGAGTGCACCTAGGGTTTGAGAAGCCCTAACCCTGAGCAGCTCCAGCACCGAAGTCTGCCTCCCCAGCATCCACGAGATCTGCGTGGGGGCCCTTCCGCTCCTTGCTGTTCACCGCGTTGTCCGACCACTCGCCGACCGGCTTGTGGCCCTCTTCACGACGCACCACGATAGTTTCATCATTGGTCTGGTTGCTCCAGACTAGCTCTTGCTCCCCTTCCACCGAGGAGTACCACGGACCCTCCTGGTCCACTCCAGACGCCATCTTGACTCCACCGCGTAGGCTCACCACTGCCAAGACCTGCTGCCCCACTCCTGGGCCCAGCATCATCGACAGCAGACACCTTCGTGGGACAGCTCGCCCTCCATCCTGGTCGCCGCCGCGCCTCCTGGTCCGAGGAACAGCCGAGTCCGACGTCATCCACTCACCTGGTCGAGGTGACTTCAGCCGGTACCCTCCTGGTGCCCACACGATCGCTGGCTAGCGGTTGAGAACTGAGTCCCCTCTGCTTTCAGGTTTCCTTCATCACCGATCCAGGCTTGGATCTCGCTGAACATCGTCACTGGTCGCCTGCCAGCAACTTCTTCTTTCAGGCTCCTGAGACTACAACGAGGACTCCCGACATCTTGCCGAACCTCCCGCAGCCGCAGCCTCTGGGCTAGGTAACTCGAGCATTTCGGTGCTCCATCACAGGTTCGCTCTACAAGTGTCCAGTTCCTTTTTTGTTTAGTCCCACTGATCGGAACACTCCGGAATCAGTAACTCCAGACTCTAACCATTCGCATTTCACTGTTAGTGTAGATGGTCTCTCGTGCCCCTCGGGTATTTGTGTAAATTGTGCAACTGAAGTATTTTCGTAAGAGTTTTGTAGTGTGCTTAGCTCCCTGACTCATAAAGAGCCAGGGTAGTCTTGTTATAAATAAATATCCTTTATTTTCATAACAACTTGTGTGGTGTCCTTTCACGTGGTGTTCAAGGGGTAAATGTGGTGGTAAAACAGCTGGCTTAACACGCCCTCTAGAGTTTAGCCTAAGACTGCTCGTGTCCACGCTACTAGGATAGCCGGTCTATAAGGTTGACTTACAACCAATCATCAATAAGGGTCGTTTGGAATGATGCACAGTGATCACTAGAATAGTGAGCACTACATATCAGGCCAACTTCTCACATTGGTGGCAGCGGTGGGATTTGAGCTTGCTGTTGTTTTACCACACACGTATCCTAAGAACATCGAAGTGAAAGATCACATAAGTACCCAGGTACATATAACTTAACTTAGAATACTCTGAGTTCTACTGAACCAGCTGTTGTAGTGTAACAGGGCGTAGCACACCCTGACTACAACTCTTAGCAAGGGATCAGTAGGTAAACACATAGTGTAGGTAGGTGCATCACTTACACCTCACTAGAAAGCATGTCGGTCCACGGAGAGTCTGCGGAGACTCCCTTAGTGGTCAGTGACCCTCCACAGGTCGTGTCACGATATGCAGCTCTTAGCTTCAAGGAGATGAGACAACTGTGTGCCTCCAGGAAGCTAAACCAGGGTTCTAACCCTACCATCGCAGTTCTGATAGGTCTCTTAGAGGCGTGTGATGCTAGGAGGTCCTCTAATACAGGTCCCCCCAATGCTGATGGGAACATGCCTCCCTTAGAGGGAACCCTTGGTGACCCAGACCTCGACCCCCATACAGAGGAGGAGGACGAGGAAGAGTTATCAGGAGACGAGGCAAACAAAGGTCCAGTGGTAGTCGGCAGGCTTACGAGGACCAACTTAAGCAGGCATGAGAATGGAACTGGGGGAGCCCCGGGCCCACGCTCAAGCAGGCCTAACCTTGGGAACGGACGAGCTAGGTCTCTCTCCAGAGGCTCTAACAGATCGGTTCATACACATGTCTCTCAAGCATCTTCTCAGAGAGGAATGACGTCCCCTCAGAGAAGGGAGCATGAAGCGAAGATGAGGGAAGTCAATCTGAGGATCGAGCGGGAAGAACTTGCCCTCGCCAAAGAAAGACTTGCCTTGGCCCGAGAGCAGAAATTAAGTGGGTTAGATCCCACTGGTGGCAGCATTCTCATTAGAGAGAAAGACAGGGGTATAGACACTAGCCACCTGAATAAAATAGTGCCCCCCTTTAAACAAGGGGACGACATCCACAAGTGGATAACTGCTTTGGAGAGGGCCTGCACTGTCCAGTGCGTCCCCTCAAGTCAGTGGGCAGCTATACTGTGGCTCTCCTTTGAAGGTAAAGGGCGAGACAAGCTCCTCACTACTAGAGCTGAGGATGCAAACAACTACCAAGTCCTGAAGACCACACTGATTGATGGGTTTGGCTTAACCACGGAACAGTACAGGTTGCTGTTCAGGGACACCCAGAAAATTCAGTCTCAGGATTGGACTGACTTTGTCGATTGTGCCACTAAGGCGTTGGAAGGCTGGTTGCTGGGTAGCAAGGTTACTGATTACACAGGATTGTACAATCTTATCATGCGAGAACAGATTTTAAACAACTGTCAGAACCAATTGTTGCATCAGCACCTTGTCGACTCGGATCTGACCTCTCCCCAAGAATTGGGAAAGAAGGCAGACAGATGGGCCAGAACAAGGGTCAAGCAGAACCAGAACCAGGGTGGTCAGAAGAAAGCAGACCAAAAGGGTAGTAACAAGAACGAACAAAATGACCAGAAGTCTTCGACAGGTCCCCAACAAACCAAAGAGGGTGGGGGTCAGGCTTCACAGAAGAAGAAGACTCAAGAAGGCCAGTCAAAAAGGTGGTGCCAATACTGTAAAAGTAAGACTCACTGGTTTAGTGAGTGCACCAAGAAAGGAGGGCAAACTCCTGCCACTGCAGCCCCTAAGGCACCTGCACCCCCTAGTACAGTCAGCAGTGGTAGTGCGCCTCCCAAGGCATTAGTTGGGTTAACCTTGGGAACCGAGGGGAGTGACGACTTAGTCAGCACGCTCACTCAGGCCGTCCTTGTCTGTACAGGGGATATGGATATGTCCCCTGATGCCAGTCCCAATACTTTGGGCAAATACAGACAGACACCTTTGATCAATGGAAGAGTGGCTCAGGCCTACAGGGACACTTGTGCCAGTGTCACCATGGTGACGCCTAACTTTGTGGACCCTGGACAGATCATGCTAGGTACCGATTACCTAGTGACCAATGCCAGCAACGTCACTACCAATCACAGTATGGCAGTTGTTGATTTCTCCTGGGGAGGGGTAAGTGGCCCGAAAAAGGTTGTGGTTAGTTCAGACCTCCCCGTAGAATGTCTGTTTGGCAATGATTTGGAAACGTCACAATGGTCAGAAGTGGAGCAGAGGACTCACATGGAAATGTTAGACTTGCCAGCACATGTCCTGGCTGTGACCAGGTCACAGGCCAAAAGATGCCCCACTGAAAAGGCTGGATCCTGGAAGAACGGACCAGACACCTTCCAAGAAAAGGAGCAGTAAGGGTAAGGCTTCGCCTTCCCCCAGGTCGTGGATCAAGTCTCTGAGGAGGCTGACCTTAAAGAACTGAGGGAAACTGAGCCAAAAGAGCTTGAACCTGGTCAGGTTGAGTTTCTGGGCTCAGGGGGACCCTCCAGGGATGACCTGGGGAAGGCACAGTTAGACTGCCCCTCACTTGAACCCCTCAGACAGCAGGCTGCTGCTGAGGCTGCAGGGAACGCCACAGGTACCCACAAAGTGTACTGGGACGATGGACTCCTGTACTCCGAGGCAAGAGACCCCAAACCTGGCGCGACCAGGAGGCTGGTCATCCCCTTGTCTCTGAGAGGTTTCCTTCTTACCTTGGCCCACGAGATTCCCCTTGCAGGTCACTTAGGCCAGAATAAGACTTGGGACAGAATTGTTCCACACTTTCACTGGCCCCACATGTCCGAAGATATGAAGGAGTTTTGCCGCTCCTGTGTCACTTGCCAAGCCAGTGGTAAGTCAGGTGGCACGACAAAGGCCCCCCTCATACCACTACCGGTGGTGGGGGTACCCTTTGAGCGAGTGGGGATCGACATTGTCGGACCAATGGAACCCCAGACAGCGTCAGGGCACAAGTTTATACTGGTGGTGGTGGACCACGCCAACAGGTATCCTGAAGCTATTCCCCTTAGGACCACTACAGCACCTGTGGTGGCACGGGCCCTACTTGGAGTGTTCTCCAGAGTGGGCTTCCCTAAGGAGGTCGTCTCAGACAGAGGTGCAAACTTTATGTCGGGATATCTGACTGCAATGTGGAAGGAGTGTGGTGTCAACTACAAGTTCACCACACCCTATCACCCACAATGCAATGGGCTTGTTGAGAGATTCAACAGGACCCTAAAAGGGATGATTCACGGACTACCTGAAAAGCTTCGGCGGAGATGGGATGTCCTGATACCCTGCCTCTTGTTCGCCTACAGAGAGGTCCCGCAGAAGGGGGTTGGCTACAGCCCTTTTGAGCTTCTGTTCGGACATCCTGTAAGGGGACCCCTTTGTTTGGTAAAGGAAGGATGGGAGAGACCTCTCAGAAAGCCGGCATCAAACATTGTGGACTATGTGCTCGGTCTCCGCTCGCGGATGGCGGAGTACATGGAAAAGGCATCTAAAAACCTTGAGGCGAGCCAAGAATTACAAAAAGCTTGGCACGACCAAAAGGCTGTCCTGACTGTGTACCAACCTGGGCAGAAGGTGTGGGTGCTGGAGCCAGTGGCCCCAGCAGCACTCAAAGACAAATGGACTGGGCCCCACACGATCATTGAGCAAAAGGGAGAGGTCACCTACCTGGTAGACCTGGGAACTCCCCGGAGCCCCCACAGGGTGCTCCATGTAAACAGGCTCAAGGCATATGTCGACAGGGAGGGCATGGGCTTGCTCATGGCCACAGATGAGGGACAGGAGGAGGAGAGTGACCCTCTCCCGGACCTGCTCTCTCAGAACCCTGACGATGGGTCAGTAGATGGTGTTGTCTTTTGTGGCAGCCTCTCTGGACATCAACAAAAGGATTGTAAACAGGTTCTTCAATCCTTTCGACATATGTTCTCTCTGACGCCCAGTCAGACCAATTGGTGTACCCATGAGGTCGACACTGGGGACAGTCTGCCCGTAAAGAGTAAAATCTATCGGCAACCTGATCATGTCAGAGACTGCATCAAGACAGAGGTGCAGAAAATGTTGGAGCTGGGAGTCATTGAACCCTCGGACAGCCCCTGGGCTAGTCCCGTAGTTCTCGTGCCGAAACCTCACACCCAGGGCGGTAAGAAAGAGATGAGGTTTTGCGTGGACTACAGAGGTCTCAATGCAGTCACGAAGACTGACGCCCACCCGATACCAAGAGCAGACGAACTTATCGACCGGTTGGCTTCAGCCAGCTACTTAAGTACGTTTGACCTGACAGCTGGGTATTGGCAAATCAGGTTAGCTGAGGAGGCCAAGCCCAAAACAGCATTTTCTACCCCGGGTGGGCATTATCAGTTCGTGGTAATGCCCTTTGGTTTGAAAAATGCACCTGCCACCTTCCAAAGGCTGGTGAATCGAGTTCTCACTGGGTTGGAGGACTTCTGTGCGGCGTATCTGGACGATATCGCTGTCTTTAGCTCCACCTGGGAGGATCACCTGGTCCACCTGAGGAAAGTGTTAGAGGCCCTGCAGAAGGCAGGCCTCACTATCAAGGCCACTAAGTGCCAGATAGGGCAGACACAGGTTGTATACCTGGGCCACCTTGTAGGTGGAGGCCAGGTTCAGCCATTGGAGAGCAAAATACAGGCCATCCAGGACTGGGCTCCTCCAACCACCCAGACTCAGGTTCGAGCTTTCTTGGGCCTGACTGGTTATTACCGGAAATTTGTCAGAAATTATGGATCCATTGTGACCCCGCTAAACGACCTGACAAGTAAAAAGATGCCAAAAAAAGTTCAGTGGACAGCAAGCTGTCAGAAGGCATTCGATGACCTAAAGCAGGCCATGTGCACAGCACCTATCCTAAAGAGTCCAGACTACTCCAAACCATTCATTGTCCAAACAGACGCTTCGGAGCTGGGTGTGGGAGCTGTTCTATCTCAACTGAATTTTGATGGTCATGACCAGCCCATAGCTTTTATTAGCAGGAGGCTGACCCCCAGAGAGAAGAATTGGTCAGCTATTGAGAGGGAGGCCTTTGCTGTGGTTTGGGCCCTGAAGAAGTTGAGGCCATACTTGTTTGGCACTCACTTCAAGATTCAGACCTACCATAAGCCCCTCTTGTGGCTAAATCAAATGAAGGGTGAAAACCCCAAACTACTTAGGTGGTCCATTTCCTTACAGGGGATGGACTTCACAGTGGAGCATAGACCTGGCACTGATCATGGCAATGCAGATGGGCTCTCCAGGTATTTCCACTTAGAGCAAGAAGACTCACCTGGTCAAGGTTAGCTTATTGTCCCAAAGTTTGGGGGGGGGGGGGGTCATGTAGGAGAGTAGGGTCTGCAATCCTATGATCACCCAGATTTTTTTGCTTTTGCTTCATTGGTTTACGACTTTCCCTGACTGTGGGCCTGCCAATCAGACCCACAGCCTAGCTGTTCTCTCTCGAAATTAACACACATGTACATTAGGTGCATCCACTAATTGGAACTGGGCCGCCTTGTCAGTCCCTGTCTCAGCATACCACAGGTATCCAGGGCATTGGTGTACCCAGGGCCTACCAGGGGCTGCAGCATGTATTATGCCACCCCTGGATGGCCGCCCAAATCTGACACAACTGGCTGCACGACAGCTGGGGCAAAGTGGTGTAATCACCCGTTGCTGTAGGTGTAGTATTCCTACACCTAACCCTAAAATGGACACATGGATTCCTGTCAGTCACTCCTATGGCAGGCCTTATCAATCCTGAAGGCAGAGTGCAGGGAATCATGTGGGACGGTGCTCTGGCGCGAGCCGAGCCCGTCGACGGCTGGCGGAACCAAGTCCTAATAGCCATTCCATGGTGACGCGGGCCAACTACTTTAAAATGCATTATAATCCTTGCGGTTATTTGCTAACTGTGGCATCGCATCACCTACACATGTCGAGTAAGGTGTCATACGAATTGGAATACGAACCCCTCGCCAGTTCTGGCGACGGGGTTAGCATTCCCCCCTTTTAGAGGGGCACGACATGGAAGTAACCTTGAACCCCGGTTAAAGTTGACTCAAGCCTCAGCATCACAAAATGGATGCTGCCACCAGACACAAGTCTGACCTGCTGCTGGGAGACCTTCCAGCGAGGGGAGCTTGGACAAAGGGTTTCCTGTCGAGGGCGGTGTTAGCACCATCCCAGACAGGGTTTGTGTATCCCAGGTAGGCAGGGCTGAAAGGAAGGTGATTGCAAGTGGCACCCCGGTGCTCACTGTGCATAGCCCGGCTCAAACCAGTTTCGGGGGCAACCCTGCCCCTGAGCCGGGGCGAAGCCGGACAAAGGATAGGGGTGTAACCACCCTCCTCCTGGCCGCACCCATAGGTAGGACCTAGTCACGGGCCAGCCCCTTTTCTTAGAATAAAGGTAGGAGCGAGTCCCCTTCCCAAATTGGATAATTCTGAATCTTGAACTACTTTCCACGAAAGGAACTCTTGACTGTTTCTGAAGACTCTCCCTTGTGGCTAAGGAGTAGCCACCCTGCACCAGCAGGCACCACCTAAGCGCTTGCGGTTTGCTGTACGTCTCTCCTACGGATCAAGACTGCCCAGCTCGACGAGACCCGAGTTCCCTGCCAGCTCTGACCTCTACCTACATCATCAGCCCAGCTGAGAGTCGTAGGTGTGACGAGACCTGCGGGACCGGCCATCTTCAGAACCTGCACGACGCTTATCTAGCACGCCCACCGAGGGACCCTCAAGTGAGTGCACCTAGGGTTTGAGAAGCCCTAACCCTGAGCAGCTCCAGCACCGAAGTCTGCCTCCCCAGCATCCACGAGATCTGCGTGGGGGCCCTTCCGCTCCTTGCTGTTCACCGCGTTGTCCGACCACTCGCCGACCGGCTTGTGGCCCTCTTCACGACGCACCACGATAGTTTCATCATTGGTCTGGTTGCTCCAGACTGGCTCTTGCTCCCCTTCCACCGAGGAGTACCACGGACCCTCCTGGTCCACTCCAGACGCCATCTTGACTCCACCGCGTAGGCTCGCCACTGCCAAGACCTGCTGCCCCACTCCTGGGCCCAGCATCATCGACAGCAGACACCTTCGTGGGACAGCTCGCCCTCCATCCTGGTAGCCGCCGCGCCTCCTGGTCCGAGGAACAGCCGAGTCCGACGTCATCCACTCACCTGGTCGAGGTGACTTCAGCCGGTACCCTCCTGGTGCCCACACGATCGCTGGCTAGCGTTTGAGAACTGAGTCCCCTCTGCTTTCAGGTTTCCTTCATCACCGATCCAGGCTTGGATCTCGCTGAACATCGTCACTGGTCGCCTGCCAGCAACTTCTTCTTTCAGGCTCCTGAGACTACAACGAGGACTCCCGACATCTTGCCGAACCTCCCGCAGCCGCAGCCTCTGGGCTAGGTAACTCGAGCATTTCGGTGCTCCATCGCAGGTTCGCTCTACAAGTGTCCAGTTCCTTTTTCGTTTAGTCCCACTGATCGGAACACTCCGGAATCAGTAACTCCAGACTCTAACCATTCGCATTTCACTGTTAGTGTAGATGGGTCTCTTGTGCCCCTCGGGCATTTGTGTAAATTGTGCAACTGAAGTATTTTCGTAAGAGTTTTGTAGTGTGCTTAGCGCCCTGACTCCTAAAGAGCCAGGGTAGTCTTGTTATAAATAAATATCCTTTATTTTCATAACAACTTGTGTGGTGTCCTTTCACGTGGTGTTCAAGGGGTAAATGTGGTGGTAAAACAGCTGGCTTAACACGCCCTCTAGAGTTTAGCCTAAGACTGCTCGTGTCCACGCTACTAGGATAGCCGGTCTATAAGGTTGACTTACAACCAATCATCAATAAGGGTCGTTTGGAATGATACACAGTGATCACTAGAATAGTGAGCACTACATATCAGGCCAACTTCTCACACTCGGAACCAACATCATGATCTCAGAGTTCATTCATTATGGCTCCTTTGTCCTCCAAGGTTACTCAAATGTATCTGGAGGCTTGCCCAGAACTGCTGCTGTCCTCACGGAAAATTTTAACCAGGCGAAGACTGTGGTCAGATGACTCTCGACCATGTTCAGCAAGGCCTTCTCATCAAAATTCAGTTACTCGAGGCCAGGCTGCAAACGGCAGCCATTTTACGCCAGGCCAAAACGTACCATCTTAATTAAAAGAGACAAAAACAACGTTACCACAGCATAGTGATTAAACAGTGTTAACCCCACTAATACCCTTATGTGTATGTAATTATCTAGCCTTTGCAACACAGAAAAGCATTAATTCAAAAGCGTTTCGTGCTTTAAAATAAACAGCACTCAGCAACGTTTATTTAATAAAACATGCACATTATTAATAAGCAAACGAAAGCATTCCCACGTGTCGTTTTTCTCTCATTAGTACGTATTGGTTAGTTAAAACATTTACACAAAACAAATAATTAATAATTAAAATTAATAATTTTAATTTCACCACGTATAGACAACTGAAGCTTCAAAACCCGATAAATTTTCAACAGAAAACTCTGCTCCAGCACTACCACTGCAGGCGGCAGGGGGGCTATTCTACTTCCGTGGCCAGTGGTGGGAGCGAACGTACAAGTGACAGCCCAACAGCTTCAGGACAGGAGTTAACAAGCACTCTAAAAAACAAGTTAAATAAATAAACGGAGCGCGGTGACCCTAAATCTGGCGCTGCGCTCCGAAATAAAGTAAACCAGCACTGAAAAGGGAGCGGGTAGCGGTGGGGAGGACGACGGGGCGGGGGGGGGGGGGGTATAAGGGGAGAAATAAAAAGCACGTCCGCCATTGTTGAAGGCAAACGCGTAATACGAAAAAAAGTGCTTGGCGGCTAATTGAGAGGCACTGTCTCCCACCGCAAGTAAGAGATCAAATCCCAAAAATGGAGGCGGAGCCATGACACGACTTCTGGAATCGTATGGATTCCAAGAAGCCCTTGTATGACGAGGGCGGTGCATGCGCTGCTTTTGTCAGGCTGGGGACTAAAAAAGGGGGACAGAAATGACCCGGTGTGTTATAGACCGATTTCTTTGATAGATGCAACGGCCAAGGTCCTGGACAGGGTGCTCTTAGCTCGATTGGAAATGTAAGCTAGCAAAATCAGTGTCTGAATTCAGCTCTGATTGTCAGCAAGTACACAAAGTCCATGAAGTACTCATTACATCTGGCCTTCATGGATCCGTTGTGTGCTTTTGGCACTGTAAATTGTGACAAACTCCGGAGTATGATGGGGGACATGGTGGTGGAGGAGCCCATGGTCATTCTCCTCTGGAGACTACACCGGAACACAACAGTGAAAATTAATTATAGTCTTGAAGGTAATAGCACTGATCCCCTCAGCTCAGGGTGCCTGCCAGGGATGCATCCTGGCACCTTTTATGTTTCTTTTATATAGAATGGATTGGAGGCCTTCTGTTGCAAAAGAGACTAGACTATCTAAGGGTTGGTAATTACTCCATTTCTTTGCTTCTTTATGGAGACAATGCTGTCCTAGTGAGGACAGCATATAGTCTACAGAAAGTGCTTTTGCAGAGTTCATATTCTCTTTGGACCTGAAAGTAAATCTCCAAAAATCCCATGTAATGGTTTGTGGCCCAAAATTAACGAAAACCTTTTATTTGCAAAGAGTTCTGGTGGATAAATGTTCAAGTTTTTGTCATTAGGGGATCCTCTTTAATAACCAATTGAAATGGAACCCCCCCTCTTATCTCTAAGGGTGCAGCACGTTTACAGGGCAGTATAAGCTCTTCTTCACTTCACAACTAAGCTCGGCCAGAAGCCCGCTAGGGAAACGATAATACCATACAGAGCCAAATCCATTTCAATTGCTACTAAGGGGCATACTGATTGTTTAAAGCTCCAACTTGTTAAGAATGCTTTTTTTAATCGGCTTTTGATGGTATCCCAAGGGTCCCCAACCTCTTTTTGTCACTCTGAAGTGGGTCTGAATTATCTAGACGATTGCATAGGTCTCGCTCCTTTGTTACTATGGGTCAAATTATAGTGTACAGCGGAACTAGAATTCTCAAGACACATTTTATCTGATTGTTTGTCCATTTGTAACTCTGAGAAGATTTCCTGGTTAGGATATGTTAAACACGTTTTTAGCGATTAGGCCCTAATTGCTTACTTTGATGACCCAGTTCTCATTTCATCTCTGGCTAAAGCCCAGATTAAGGAATCTTACTGAAAAGGGCATTAGCCAACCAGCGAAGTTCAACTCCCCGGCAACTGTTTTTGAGCGAGCCTAACGGTACCCCTTCCATTCCAGTGATGTAATTTTATATGTCACTTGTTTTAAACTCTCAATATAGATTTTACTTGACCTGATTTATCCTTGGAACTGTGCATTTCCTTGTGGCATTTCCACTATAAGGTGACTGGGTGCAAAATCTTCCTCCTTGCCCAT
The DNA here is from genome assembly GCF_964204655.1 of Triturus cristatus. NCBI lineage: Eukaryota > Metazoa > Chordata > Amphibia > Caudata > Salamandridae > Triturus > Triturus cristatus. The sequence goes on along the minus strand of NC_140584.1, from coordinate 990,282,437 downwards.
GTGATAATATATCCAGTAAATGTACAGTACATTTTCTACTTTTTTGCCCACTTTATCATTCTGGAAGAACAACCTTTTTACTCCCGCTACTGAGATTGCATAAGCCAAGCTCATATCAACATGGTTTTCAACTAGCATTCATTGGAATCCCATGAAATATGCTATGCTGTTCTTAACTTTATAAGAGGGGCTTTCTCTATTAGGAAACATTACTGTTGGCTTGCTGGCTTGAGACCAGTGTTCAAATTGATTGGTTGTGATTAGCACTTTGTAAAAATGCACTTTGCACTTTTTCCTAGTCCCATTGGTGACAATTAATATTTCAAGGAGGTTGTAATTGATACTGGGTTTCTAACTTTTTGAATTTTTACAGAGTTTTGTTATTTATTTGTGTATATATAGCATGCTTTAATGATTTATCAAAATCAAATAAAGTTTTATGACTGACTGAGTTATCAGTCGTGTTCCCTGACCTGTATCTACACCCCCAGAGAGATCCTTGACTGCTCAACCACAGCTACCATTGAGGGGTTCTCTCAGCCATGTTTAAATTAGTTTGAAACCAGTTCTCAAAATTGTTTGTTTGTTCTCCTTTATCTGTAGAGCTGAGTGCCATCAGCATATTTGTGTATACTATAGCCAGGAACTTTGATCTTTATTAATTAATTGAGCAACATATAGGTTGAAGAGTGTTGGTGTCAAAATAGAGTCTTTTAATACTCCATGTGAGGATAGAAAAGAATCAGCCAAGTTAGTCATCTTATGTAATTCTATTTGTATAGCACTTACTACCCTTGACGAGGCTTTGAAGTTCTTTATTTCAGGTAGCGCACTGCTCCGGACCTTGAGGTTAGTGAATAATCCTGTGGTTATTAGCTGTTGATTATTGACTTTCAAAGGAGGTCTGGTTAGGATCTTTGAGATGAGGTATGGAGAATTTATCGAAATACATTAAAAGAGATGGAAATGAAATGAAAATTAGACTTCTAGCGTGCTCTACTACCCTGGGGTGTCTAGCCGCTATAGCTCTGGAAACAGATCACAGGCCGTTATTGACCATGTTGAATGCTGCCGAGAGATCTAATAAAATTAGGGCAGCATTCCCACCCTCATCTAGTGTTTGTCTAATTTCCTCAGAGGCAGTAATAAGGGCCAATTCGGTCCTATGTTGGCTTATGAAGCCAAATTAGGTATCGTCCAGAAGACCGTTGTTACTGATGAAAGCAGAGAAATCAGTATTAATGGACTTCTCTGAAAGATTCGTTGGGAAGGAAAGGTGTGAGATGGGGCGGTAGTTACTAGGATCGTAGGCATCCAAGGTGGGTTTCTTTAAAAGAGGGAGGATGGAGGCTCTTTTCCACTCTTCCGGGAAGTAGCTGGTCTCAAACATCCGACTAAAGATGTCTGTACGGTATTTGGATACATACAGTCTCAGGAGCAATGTGAACAACTTAGGGAACATGAGTCCAGTAGAGAACCTGACTAAGTAAGAACTGAACAGATGCTATGGATAAATTGGAAAAGGTCAAAACAGCATTGTCCGATGGGAGGATCCCTTCGGGCATGTTGGAGGGAGGGACTGTACTATTGTCTACTATTGATTAATGTAACCTAGCAGGAGGCGGTTGCACTCCAAGAAAGGAGTCTTGCAGAGGGTGGAGTGGTGGCATTCAAAGAAAAGGGTGAGAGACAGCCAAAAAGGATAAGATTTAATGCAACAATACACACACACAAATACGTGCCAAAATTAACATATCTAATAAACGCAGATGCCAAGTACAGACACCGAACAGGTTTTCTATATAGGCAATCTCAAGAAATAAATAGGTAGTCCATAATCAAACAGTATCCTAACAGCCAGGGATTATGTTCAGTGTGTACGTAAACATACCAAAATGCATGATGCTTGTACTCAAGAAAGAGAGAACCTTGGTGTTAAGTGCCAAACTCTTTCCCTACATCACTCTTCCCCTGACTTTCCATGCATTAGTAAAAGAACATTAAGATCAAAAGGTTCACCAAAAGAAAATAACCATGGGCAAAATATTTCAAGTGCAAAACTAAGTTGTGAAGGAGTTGGCAGATATTACGAAGCAGCATGAAACACTCCAATGACAAAAGCACACACTCGGAAGTAAAATCAAAATAACTTTTTCAACACTACAGGAACTAGTTAACGCAGAAAAATTTAAATGAAATGTCCAAGCTTGTATACCATCTGGACTGGATTTGTGAGAGTGGTTTTGTTTCAACCACAGCGCCCACTACAGTCACTTCCCACTCCACGCCAGCCATCTATCTTTTTACATTCCAAACCACAGAGTCCTTAATTTCTGTTTAGTTCTTTAAAGTAGTCCCCTGGTGACGAGCACCATGCACACCAAACTGCCTTCTTCCGAATCCCGTCACCACACCTCACCAGCGCTTTGAAGTTGCATGGAGGCGCACATGGTACACAAATAACCTCCTTCATCTACATTTTAACAGCCTAGGCCCGTCTTTTAGGTAGGATCTGTCTTTATTTGGACATGGCTTCATCAGTTCTCATACTTATTCAGCAGTATGTTAGGGAGGGTATAATGGCTGACCTTCTGAAAGGTCATATTGAGGTCAAGCGGATTAGGTGTCTGTAGTCTCCCTTGTCTAGTATCTCAAGAGCATCATCAATGCCCACGAGTGTTGGCAGCTGGAGGAGAAAGGAAAACCACTATTTTTAATTTAAAATTGACAATGCAAATTGTTCATATTATTATTACTGCAAGTGAGATGTTTACCTATTGCTTGGTTAGAGGAACTGCTCAGAGCAACACAGCCTTTGCATATACTCCTGAGTGAGGCTGTGGCAGGATGCCTGTAACAGTCTTTCAAATGCAAAAACAACAATTGATGGACAGAATGCAGAGCAATGTCGTACATTCACCCCAGTACAAAGATCTGGGCCTAAATCCATCGTTTTTTTGCTCATCATCCCATTCCAGTTTGGACCCAGCCATATGCAAATCAGTCTTGACCCTGCGCCCAATGGCAACAGTCCAGCTCCAACTGCCAGGCTAGGTCCTCCCTGGACTGGAAACAAGCATCCTAGGACCGATTTCGGGCTTTCAGCCTTCATCAGCCAGGATAGCTTGACTCCAGTGGCATGGAGAGCACGGGACCCGCGTCTGGGCATACCCGTTCCGCTCGGGGTGACAAATGCAAAAAACAACTGATGGACAGAATGCAGAGCAATGTCGTATATTCACCCCAGTACAAAGATCTGGGCCTAAATCCATCGTTTTTTTGCACACCATGCCATTTCAGTTTGGACCCAGCCATATGCAAATCAGTCTTGACCCTGTGCCCAATGGGAACAGTCCAGCCTGAACTGCCAGGCCGTCCATCAATTGTATCTCTGTAACAGTCTTTCAAGTGCATTAAAAATGTAGGGACTTCTACACATCCTTTTGGGAACTACACATTTCCATTTGTGAAAGTGCTACCGTCTTTTGTCTCACCCTAATGCTAATCATGAAAAATAGTTTTGCTGTGTAGTTTTATGGCTCTTCCTGTTTATAGGTGTTATGTCTGCGCGATTGCCCATTAGTTGGGCCTGAAATGCACTTGCTGGACATTACTCGATTGTCTACTCTCCCATAGCTTATAAAATGAGGGTTTACCTCGTGGACAGAGACTTATTCATATTGAGATAGAATGAAAAGAGAACATGCCTACAGCATTCTGGACATTGGACATTTAAATCCAAATGGGCAGATGCTGCGATCTCTTTAAAGGACTGATGACCATAGCTAGTGCAATGCTGGTAGTTGCTGGCTGATAGCTACTACTTGCAGGAAGGTGTGGATGAGCTAACCATTCGCTAAGCCATATTAAGGAAGATAACTCTTTACTTTCTGTGGTCAGCACAGAGCGCACCTGCTCTGTTTTGACGTTCACTTGTTGCTATTTAGACCCCATGAAGATGGCTGAGTTGAATTTTTATTATTCTGCGTGACTGAATATGGAACTTTAATGCTGTGTGGTCTGCTTCAATGAAGTAGGGTCCTCTATTTCCCCCGTGAGTTCTGTAGTGAAGTCCTTTCATCCTGTTCTTTCTGCTTCCCTGAAGTGGGGCCCTTTTTGCTGTTTGCTCTGTTCTTCTGGTTGTTCTGCTTCACAGTGGTGAGGCCCGTTTGCTGGGTGTTGATGTTCGAGACTGTGCTTGCTGCTAAGTGACACTCACTGAGATGTCCCTGGCTCTGACTGCAGTGTCTGATTCCAGTGCGCATTAGGTGAGCCTAGGAAGTTTGATTTTCATCCTAATTACCCATACTGAGGGTTGATTTTGGACTCGCAGCTGGATGGCAGCTGTGACCATGAAGGGGTGCTAAGAGACGGAACATAGTCCTTGCTCCTCTCCTTTTATTCAGAGGTGGCTCCTCCTTTGGGGCGGAGAAGCGTTGCCCCACTTAAACCCCCCCCCCCAGCCCCAGAGATGAAAAATAAAATGGTAATTCATAATCCTTTTATTTTCCATGCCCCATCCCGAATGAGAGCATGAGGACGGGGGCAGGGCCGCTGCTGACTGACAGCAGAAGGGAAGAGGGTGGGCTAGCTGTGCACTGTTTAAAGTGCACATGTCTTTTTGGCCGGCTGTCGTTCGTCGGCCTGCCACACCTGCGCACTTTACACCACTCTAACCCAGCTGTCTAACGACAGCTAGGTTAGAGCAAGCTAAAGCCTCCACGGTGCTGTGGAGCTCCGAGTCAGGCGCTCGTACCAATCCTAGCGCTAGTGTCAGGATTGGCCAAGGGAGTTTCCTGTTGGCCGGGCTGCAGTTGGAGAAAGAGGACGTCTAGTGCAGAGGGCGTCGTGCTCATCTCCAGGTACGTTTTTAAAAATGTTGTAAATATTATTGCGCGTGCCCTACCTCCCCGTAGATGCCAGCCGCCACTGCTTTTACATCCCTGCAAATGGGCCCGCATTAAACCCTGTCTAGAGTTCACATAGTCTGGGTATCCTGCTGGGCCTTGGATCAGCCACAATGGTATCTTTACAACTTTAGGTGATGATAGAGAGACGCTGTACAGATTGGAAAACAGTTGCCTGTCTTGCCACCCCCACACCATATGTACACTTCTGTGAATCAGGGCACAGGTGATGTGGAATTTGACTTTTTGGTAGTGGTTTTGACTAAAGTGATAACTCCTATTCAACATATCCTGAGGCTTACAGGAGGTTCCTGTGCTATCTACCTCTGAGGCTAACGTGGAGTACGTGTAGAGTGTATTAAGTCAGTACCAACTGGTATCTGAATCCGGCCTCCCTCTTTTACCTAGTATTCTTGAAAGAATGGGGAGAACCAGAGAGGCTGGTTGTGCCTTGAGCCTGGCAGAATCAAGACTGTGACGTCTTGCGGGACGTAACCCTACATCTTCTCTTTCTCATCCCAGTTCCTATTAATGCTGATGTAGCAACTTAAAATGTAGGTGCGCAAAAGACACAGATAAGAGTCACAAAGTGACCGGGCATGTCATACAACTTTCAGTACGGTTCAGTTTAGCGCAGTGGCGTTACGACCGAATTACAAGTCCCACTGCACCAGCCCCATCCCTTCTAGGTGGGTGGGTGTACATGACATGAGCCTTGTTTTAAGGAATTGCTAGGGACAGGATGTGATTTGGGGAGTAGTGCCTTTTCAGGTAGGCTCAATCTGATGTGGAGTTATTTTTTTCTTTTCAACCTATCTGCTTACTAGGTCTGTGCATACGAAGTAAATCCTCATTTATAAGGACCACGAGGAGGAAGGTTAGGAATCGGTGTAATCCGGATTACCATGAAGTAATTGTGGCATTGACAGGTTCGGCAGGATTTGTCCATGTAAAACACAATCCTTTATTTCATCCAGAGACATTTTAAGGCATGGGCAAAGTGGGCAATTGCCTAGAGCCCCCACCTTCCAAGGGGCCCCATGATGAAGTGAGCGGTCAGTCAAAGTTCGTGCCATAATAAAGTTACTCATAAAAAACAGCTTCTTTTTTTAAATTTGAAGCGGAACGTTAGGACCACATTTGCTAAGCATTTGCGCAAGGGACATCTCATGCAGTGACACAAAGCAACGCAAACCCTTGTAAGGGTATTTACATTCTGGCTCAAAAGTTAATTTGTGCCGTTAAAATGCCATTTTCTCAGCCCAAATAGAGTTTTGCACCACTGTGAATCAAGAGAGCATTTCCTTGGAGGATTAACACAAGCACCTATAGTTTTAAAAAAAATTTTTTGACGCAAAGCCTGAGCTACTGAAGATGGCCAGACTGGTCTTTATGTCCTAAAATAACATCTAATTGAAGCAGGCACCAACATTCCACACATTGCATGGACGCTGCACTGTACAGAAACATATACAATGGAATGTTTAAGAATTTGTCTATGCATAGGATTTTATAGTGGAAGGGTAGGCTTCCGGTACAAATCTACTCCTTTATGTGCATGCATGGTCTGCCCAGCCTTAACCCTCACACTCTCAAGCAGCTGGTAGCTTTCCTCCTACTTTTTGTATAATTTCTCTCTCCTTATATCACCTTACCTTTTATCTTCTTTAACCCAGTCTCCTGACCTGTTCTCTCTCAGCTCTCTTTACCTCACCTTTGTCTAACTCGCCTCTTTCCCTAGCTCTTTTTCTCTGTCATTAACTTCTTTGCTTCTGCCTCGGTCTCTCTTTCAACTCACCCCCTTCACCTCAACTATCGGGCTCAACCTCTCTTTATAGATCTCTTGATCTCATTATCACTTCATCATTTTCTGCGTCACAGCTCTCCACCTCTGTATACGCCTCATTTCTCTTTCTCTGTTCTATGTATGTCTCTCACCTTCCTCTTTTCCTTACACACATTTCTCCTGCTACTTTCCACCCCTCACTCTACGTTGCTCTCTTTCCCCACTACTCTATTTGCCAGACCCAATTTTCAGTACCTCCTTTTTATTTTGCCCTCTCTACTTTTCATCCTTCCTCGAAGTCCACCTCTTGCTGCCTTTACCTAGTTCTGATTCACCTTTTTGTACATTATCTCTCTCTCTACACCACCCCTTGAAGTACTGTACTCCTCCGCTTCTCCATTTCTTTCTCCCTATTTCTACTTCTCTCTACCTCTCTATCAGACTCTTAACACTTTATCTGTTTCTCTGCCTGTCTTTATCTACCTATATCTTGCTTTTTCTACCTCCCCTTATTTTTCCTTTTGGCTACCTTACCTTTCTTTATTTACCTTACTTTTCTCCCTCATATATATTTCTACATTAACTCTATCCCCTTCTCCCTGTACTTCATGTCTCTATATTATATATCTTTATGTCCTTGTACTTCTCTCCGATCATGCCCTGTCTCATGTCTCTTACTTATCAGGATAGATACAACAATATCTCAGCCGGATTTATTGAGACTGGTTAAATTTGTATGTCCAAGACATTACGATTAACGAACACAAGAAAAGAGGCTTCAAATTATTCACTCAATGCGCCCATAGGCGTCATATATTTTTAAGAAGATCAGAAGATACAAAAACCAGTTGTTACAGCACTGTTGGGTATAAATACCAAGGCAACCCTAAAGAAAAGTGTACAAAGTGCTCGTGACAAGGAAGTGACGGCGCAAGTGACAACGTGAAAAAACACCACAGCATACGGCGCAAGAGAACATACAATATATGTACACGATTTAAAAGGTTCACACATAGATTAATTCAGATGTACAATTGGTCATTTTCGTTGTGTTAAAGGACCAAAAGTCAGGGTGCGCCTAAGGCGTTTGAGCTGGTGGGCAGGGGTCGACGGCGTTTCGATCCTATTCAATTAGGATCATCTTCAGGACCTGGGTGGCCTATTCGAGGAGTGCTGTGTGAATAAAAGAAAGTATCAGAGCGGCTGAGAGCGGGGAAGAGAGTAAGTGCATTCAGGGAAGGAAAAGGGGAAGAGGAACTAAGATTTGCCTACCTGGTGCTCGTTGAATTAATCACTGGCGCAGAGGCGGAAGAAATGAAATGTGAAGAAAGACCGCTGAGTGGTCGAATTTCAATTTGGCCGCTTTGATTCAGGGCACTGACCGTGGACTGCACACGACTGTGGTATCCTCACGCTCCTTTAATTTTGGATTGATTCCAGCCTCTGATTCTTTGACCCTGGAAACAGGTAAGCCCATTTTGCTTAAAACCTACGTTTCCCTGCTAAATCCTTCACAGAGAAGGGGTTTTAATCACCTGTCTCACGACTTCCTGCCCTCTCTATTAGGTATCGTCCTGAACCTTACCATACCGATCAGGGTGGTATCCCTGCAACTGACCTTCCCTCGATTCCCATCTCTTACCGGTGAGTTTTCCACCTGCTCCGGTTCTGGTTTTCTTCCCCGGAGTCTCCCGCCTTGCCTCCTCATTTTCGTGGTTTGACTACCTCCTTGTCTACAACAGAATACCTACCACCCTCCGTTCCCCCTTTTTCCCCCCCCACCCTCACACACCCCGTTTTGCCCTTCCCTCGTTTCCCTGCGGTGATATATCGCCCTGTTTTCGCTTTAGATATCTGCTGGCTGATTCATCCCCGACGCCCAGCCTAAATTGAAATTCGACCACTCAGCGGTCTTTCTTCACGTTTCATTTCTTCCGCCTCTGCGCCAGTGATTAATTCAACGCGCACCAGGTAGGCAAATCTTAGTTCCTCTTCCCCTTTTCCTTCCCTGAATGCACTTACACTCTTCCCCGCTCTCAGCCGCTCTGATACTTTCTTTTATTCACACAGCACTCCTCGAATAGGCCACCCAGGTCCTGAAGATGATCCTAATTGAATAGGATCGAAACGCCGTCGACCCCTGCCCACCAGCTCAAACGCCTTAGGCGCACCCTGACTTTTGGTTCTTTAACACAACGAAAATGACCAATTGTACATCTGAATTAATCTATGTGTGAACCTTTTTAATCGTGTATATATATTGTATGTTCTCTAGCGCCGTATGCTGTGGTGTTTTTTCACGTTGTCACTTGCGCCGTCACTTCCTTGTCACAAGCACTTTGTACACTTTCTTTAGGGTTGCCTTGGTATTTATACCCAACAGTGCTGTAACAACTGGTTTTTGTATCTTCTGATCTTCTTAAAAATATATGACGCCTACGGGCGCATTGAGTGAATAATTTAAAGCCTCTTTTCTTGCGTTTGTTAATCGTAATGTCTTGGACATACAAATGTAAACAGTCTCAATAAATCCGGCTGAGATATTGTTGTATCTATACTGTACCTACCCAGATCTCAGTTTGGTTTATGGGTTACACTCCTGTGTTTTCTCTTACTTATCAGGGTCGCATGTTACTGTCTAACTCTAACCAAAGAAGTGCTTACGTATCAAGAGGAAAAGAGAGGCAAAGGATGGGAAGAGAAATTAGGAGAAAGATATTAGATTTTTACCAATAGAACTCATTATATTTTGACAATGTGGGATTGCGATAGGAAGAGAATAAAAGCAGATGTTTTCCATCTGTACGTGTTAGGTGTTTGACAAGTACAATATCCTTCTTGAAAAGGATGGCTTGAATGCATCCGAGGTTCTAGCAATGATTAACCAGTATTGCCAAAGCCAATAGGTCTCGCCTATGCAAGGGCTAGTGGCTTTGTCAATGTGTTATAGCCATGTTGAATACCAGCATGACTGCTGTTCAGCATGGCTAAAAGTTAGTGGCGTTGAGTGGAATGGCGAATAGTGGAGTAGAGTGTCGTAGAATGGAGTAGCATAGAGTGGTGTGTATTGGAGCGGTATATAGTGGATGGGCATAGAGTGTTTCAGAGTATAGTGGCATAAAGTGGAGTGGCATAGAGTGCAGCGTCTCAGATTAGAGTGTTGCATAGTAGGGTGCAGTGGCCTGAAGTGCAGTGGCATGGAGTTGCGAAGAGTCCAGTGGTGTATAGATGCATTGAGTGCAGTGGCATTGAGTGGTGCAGAGAAGAGTGGCAAAGAATGGTTGCAGAGTAGAATTTTTCTTTTTTTTGTATAGCGCAAACTTGACCCGAAGGCATCTGATATCAGAGCGTTTTGAGAACCAGTTGCGTTACACAATTTAATTAATTTTTTGTAGGCACAGGGAGATTAAGTGATTGTCCCAGAATCACAGTATGTTAAGCCGAGTCTCGAACCCGGTTCCCCAGATTAGAGATCGACCGCCCTGGCATTAGGCTACATCCTCTCCCCAGAGTATAGTGCCATAGAGTGCAGTGATGTGCAGTGGTGTGATGCAAGAGTTCAGTAGCATAGACTGCAGTGTTGCACCGTAGATTGACTTGTAGTCCAGTGGCGTTAAGTACAGTGGTGCAAAATACAGTGCAGTGGTTTAGAGTAGAGTGCAGGGGAGTAGAGTGGCATAGAGTCAACTGGTGTAGAGTGCATTGACGTAGATTGTTAGAGTATATATGGGCATGGGGTGCAGTGGCGTAGATTTAAGCGGCTTACAATGCAGCGTTATAGAATGTAGTGGCGTACATTATAGTGGTGCTTAGCAGAGTGTAGTGGTGCAGAGTAGAGTGGCGTAGAATGCAGTGGTATAGAATGTGCCGAGTAAAATGGTATAGATTGCAGTGGTGACTAGAACTGAAATAACTTTCCTAGGCAACTCAGGACCAACTTAAAATTAGGTCTTATACCAAATGACAAATGATCACCATATATGTTCAGTGTACCACACAAACTCAATTAAAAATATATTTCATTTTATTCTTATAAAAGTAAAAATTATGACATAAACAGACATGATAGAAAATATACATAACCTAACATACAGGAAATGTATTGACTGACTAGCCAAAACATCAAACCATATTTATTCACAAACCAAAGAGAAATAATCAATTCTAGTGGAAAAGCCCACAATGGCTGCGATGTAATATAGTTTATAAGTTCTTCTACGCGCGTTTTGGCGTTTAGAACACCTTATTCAGGAAGAGCCACAATAGATTCTGTGCAAAAAAACACATATATAAATCACATATCAAACCTATAACGGTACCCTGAAACTTATGCAGGAATAAGGGCTGTACACTAAATAACAAACAAGGTGCTCAAGAGAGAAAAAAAGGGGATAGAGAGAATAGTAATTTGTGTGTAAAGAATATAACATAAAAAATTATCAGTTAGATTCAAGGTCTAGAAAAGGAAGTGACCACCTATATACATCCCAATTTTGTGACATGCTGATAAAACATTTGTGGTACAGAGATCCCTGATTAGAGGAGATTCATGCAAGATAGTATATATATATATACAGCACACAAACGATAATGTGTGGAAACTGCATCACCTAGTGTATTGATTTGTTTTGAACATATTAAAATATGTTTCCAACATACTTCATCTTTAACAAAAAATGTGCTTTTCTATTTCTGATATATTCTGAAATACTTGCACAGTTCATGTAAATGTTGTTGTGTGCTAGAAAAAAAACCTTTCCTACCCCCAGGATATTATCTTATGTTAATCAAGGATTTATAGATCGCCTAGCTACTCGACAGAGTGTCCCGGCGCTATGACAGAAGAGACAAAAGCAAAGACTATGAAACCAGAAGTTTAACTGAGGTGATAAGTTATGGTAATTGTTGAAACATCCAAGTTTTTAACTGCTTTCTAAACTTCAGAAGGGTAGTGGTCTGTCTCGGGGGTAGAGGCAGGGTATTCCAGGCGCGGGCTACTTGCACCTGGAAAGACCGTCCTCCACAGCGGGCTCTACAGAAACTCTGCGCCAAGATCAGATATTGATGGGCTGATCTAAGCGGGATGTAATAGAGAATTCTTTTACGAATGTAATGTGCCCCTACCCCATGAAAAGCTTTAAAGGCAAGGGTTAGGGCTTTGAAGAGAATTCTACACCGTACCGGGAGCCAGTGTAATTTCTTCAGATGGTGGGAAATCCGTTCTCTGGCTCCTAACTTCAGGACCGCTCTGGCCGCTGAGTTCTGCACAATCTGGAGCCTGTTCAGTAAGCACTTCGGGAGGCCAAGATACCGGACGTTAACATAGTCCAATCTAGAAGTAATGAGGGCCTGCACGGCTAGCTTTCTATGAGTCATTGGTAATAGATAGAGAAATTTCCTAATCATTTTTAACTGTCCAAAACATGTGCCAGTCACTGTCTGAACTTGAGTTTTCATGGATAACATGTCATCCATTTTCACTCCCAGATTTTTAACGATGTTAACTGCCATCTGGGGTGGCGACATTTCGTCAGGCCACCGCTGTTTCCAAATGTCCAGCGGAGGGGAGCCGAAAAAGATGATTTCAGACTTCTCTGGGTTGCATTTGAGTTGGTGGGATTAAAACCAGAAGAACACTTCAGCCAGACAATCTCGAATCTTCTGACCATTAAAATCTTCACCCTTCTTACATGTGAACAACAACTGAGTGTCGTCCACATAAAATATAATCTTCGCCTCTCCCGCCTCCGCCAACTTGGCTAGGGGGGACATGTACAGGTTAAATAATACAGGGCTCAAAATAGAGCCCTGGGGGACCCCCACATTTAGGAGCGGGATCCTGGTGGTGAAGGGGGTAGACCATACCTCCTGCCTTCTGTCCTTCAGAAAGAAGGCAAACCATTTCAACACCGTGCCACCAAAACCACACTCCTGTAATCTCTGCAGTAGGCGATCATGGGGTACCGTGTCGAAAGATGACGAAAGATCTAAAAGAATCAAGACAGCTTTTCCTCCCTTATCAAGGGTTTCTTTGATGGTCTCAGAGACCTCAAGTAAGGCCGTCTCCGTGCTAAAGTTAGAACAAAAACCTGATTGACTTGAATGAAGGAGGTTATTAGTTTCAGCAAAGTTGAAAACTACCGAATGTACATATTTTTATAACGTTTTAGCAAAAAATGGGAGAAGGGAGATCGGTCTATAGTTGGAGAGTATAGTTTGGTCTGCAGAGGATTTCTTCAATAACGGAATCACTTTTGCACTTTTCCAATTCTCGGGCACCTGACCAGTGCTCAAAGACAGATTCAGGATGCTGTTGACTGTTGGATTCAATATCTCTGCCATATCGGCCAGAAATTAGGCAGGGCAAGGGTCTGACGGGGAGCCAGACTTCAGACCTTTCATTATTACTAAGGAAGATTCTAAAGGGACCGGGGGGAAGCAGGAAAGAGAAGCATTTCTAATCCTGTTTTGACAGTTTAGCAGGGGGGATCCTTATTTTCAGATCCCTCCGACAATCTAAATGAGGATTGGATCTCTGTTATTTTTGAGTAGAAAAAATTGGCTAACTGATTGATCGAATCCGCGGAAAAGGAGGGATGGTTAGATCCAGCATTAGGTGATGAGAAGTGTTGGACCTGGCCCATCTGGCAGGTCCGCCCCTGAAGTTTTTATGCTATATGTAACCTGGGGATGGTGATTCCCCCTCTGAGTGAGTGTGAGGAGAGAGCGACCTCCCCTTCCATAGGAATACATGGGGAATGGATGAGTCCTCAGTAGTTCCCGGTGCGTAGGGTGTGCAGGGTCAAGTCTGGTATGGATGAACTCGGGAGGTTGAATGCTGCGCAACGGTATATGAGGTATGAGTGTGTCTAGTGCAGAAGTCCCTCTTTTGGAAGTTGGCATATTTGTGGAATATGTGCCTGGCGTATGATTGGCCGGGGCTGGCTGGTGAGCCTGGCTCCCAGGATCTGGGAGGGTCTGCCCGGTGGTGAATGGAGTGTTTAGCATACTGATGTGAGGGGAGGAGTGAGCCTGGGTCTGCTTGTGGATTGACCGTCTGGTTTGAGTGTCATGAATGAGGCTGGGTTTTCCCCAGACACTGCTGGCTCCACCCCCTGGGGTGCGGCTGATGTTCCTAGCCTGGCCAGTGTAAAGAATCCCCCATAACCAGTTCCAGCTGGTTCTCCCCCTGCCTGCCCCTTCAGACCAAGAATGTGTGTATAAAAAGGGTGCTGGGACACCCTGGACTTGTTCTTGTTCTCCAACTTGAATCTACCCGGAGCTGCTGCTGCTGGGGCTCAGGGGTGGCGTGCCTCCCTGGGCCCTGCCCTACTCCTGGACTAAGGATGGCCCCTTCCCCTCTTTGGCGCTGTTGGGCCCCCCTGAGGTCCTGGACTACCGACGGACTTTGGTAGCCTGCATCTAGCGCTGGGGGAGCGCTGTCCCTTCTGCCCAGCGCCTGGAAGCGCTGCTCCCTGCCCCTGCCGCTTTGGGGTCCTTCACTCCTGCACCAGCGCTGGTAGCGCTACATTCAACGAGCCGGTGCCCACCCGGCTTCTACCCCGTGCTCCCAGTGTTCGATACCCCCAGCGAGTGCCTACCTCGCTTTATTCCCTGCCCGTGTGCCTTACGAGGGAGCCCACTCCTCGTCGATTTCTCCCCGAGTTCACCGCCGCCGCCCGGGACCCTAGTGACGTCATCCCCGGGCCGCGCTGGTATTGGCTGCCGGCCCGGGATTCCCCACTGGCGTCATCCCCCAGGCCGCGCCGTGATTGGCTGCCGGCCCGGGAGAAGGAGGAGAGGCCGGCCGAAGGAAAACGACGTAGCAGGAGCGGCGGGAGCTCACTCCGCGCCCCTGCGATACCCCCGTGAAGCTGCTGACCTTCCCCGGGGCTCCCGAGAGAGAGAGAGCCCCGGAGCACAAGGAGAAGGCTGGCGCAGCGAAGGAGACCGGCGCACCAAAACCGGCGAGTGCTGCTGCGAGCCCCAGGGAGGAGGGGCGTCGGGACACGTTGTCGGTGTCCGCCCCCCCTCGAGTGAATCTCCGGTTGTGCCCGAGGCCCAGGAGGCCTCCCACGAAGCCCAGTCCCCCGAGAGGGACTCCGCGTGCCCCCCCAATGGTCTGAGCCCTGCGAGGCTCCACCTGTGGCATTGCCCCCAGAGCCCAAGAGGCTCCACCGTATCATTGCCCCCAGAGCCCGAGTGGCCCCACCCGTTGGCACCCTTTTCCCCAGGGCCGTTAAGGCTCCCACGGGGTCCCTCAGTGGCCCAGCACTTAGTGGGCCACTGCTACGTTTAGCTTTGCCCCGGGCTCCCTGCCATGAACATCGAGACACTTGGGCACCTTGCCCCAGAAAGGCCCGCTGGCCTGTGGATTGCCATGGACCAGGTCTAATGTGATCCCTACACGTATTCTGTGTTGCACCTCTACGGGTGCTCCTGTTGTTGTGTACCTTGTCCTATTTTCCCCCCTTGAATACCAGATGTCCCCTATGTGATTCCTGGCCGTGGTCCCTTGGCCCTGTGCTGTACCTTCTTCCCCGAAGCCCCTACCCGTGCCCCTGGCACCTTGTACGATGTGTGTTCCTATGTGTCCTGCTTAATACAGAATCTATTTTTCATATATATATACTTGGTGTGGAGTTCCTTTGTGGGAGGCCCGGGAGGTTGTTGTTGGTGGGTGCGTGCGCAAATGCTTCACATGTCCTCCGAGATAGGCCTGGCTGCCCGCGCCGCGTTGCCTAGAGGGCGAGCAGGGGTCGACCTTTCATAGGAGTGGTGGTCTCTGACTGGCTGTGGCGCAAGCCCTGGCCGGCCGGGGGTCCCATTTCCTACACTGGTGTCAGAAGTGGGATCCGGACTTGTGTTTGCGCAGTACCCCAACGATAACTGGCCTCCCTGCAAAACTCTGTATTGTACATGGTCGCAAAGAAAGGAGATTATTGTTTTAAGGGGTTACGTAAATGTCCGCTCTGTGAAAGATGTGTTCGAGTCAGGTGTCCCCCCCCGTACCCCGCTGAATATGGTTTAGGCGTCAGGTGTCGCCCTGGCTGAATTGACGTTACCCCGCTGAATGTGTTGGAGGCATCATGTGTTCCGTGCACCGCTGAATGTGTCTGATGCGTCAGGTGTCCTTCCTTACCCCGCTGAATGTGTTGGAGGCATCATGTGTTCCGTGCACCGCTGAATGTGTCTGATGCGTCAGGTGTCCCCCCCGTACCCCGCTGAATATGGTTTAGGCGTCAGGTGTCGCCCTGGCTGAATTTACGTTACCGCGCTGAATGTGTTGGAGGCATCATGTGTTCCGTGCACCGCTGAATGTGTCTGATGCGTCAGGGTCCTTCCTAACCCCGCTGAATGTGTTGGAGGCATCATGTGTTCCGTGCACCGCTGAATGTGTCTGATGCGTCAGGTGTCCCCCCCGTACCCCGCTGAATATGGTTTAGGCGTCAGGTGTCGCCCTGGCTGAATTTACGTTAAGTTGTATCCTGGACAAGGAAGACCTGCTGGCTCGGCCGCGGCTTGCCTTGGGGAGAGCTGAACATTGAGACCTGCTGGCGCTGCCGCGGCTCGTTTTGTGAAAGTTATGGTAGTTGTATCCCGGACAAGGAAGCCCTGCTGGCTCGGCCGCGGCTTGCCTTGGGGAGAGCTGAACCTTGAGACCGGCTAGTGCTGCCGCGGCTCGTTTTATTGAATTTATGTTAAGTTGTATCCTGGACAAGGGAGACCGCTGGCGCTGCTGCGGCTTGCCTTGGGGAGAGCTGAACGCTTAGTTCCCAGGTGGAAGACCAGTGGAGGGAGGAAGTTCCAAAACTGATAGGAAGGTGTGTTCTGAGGGTGTTCCCCCTGGGAGGACGCGGAACCTCAGAAGTAGAGGTAGGGTGGGGCATTCTTGCCCGTGACCTCTGGCAAGCCTGAGGGTGCGGACCCTAGGTGGAAGGAACAGTGGTAGGCGTGGCTACCCTGAGAAAGGGAGTGGAGAAGGGCTATTGTGGGCCCGGGGTTACCACCCCCCACTCCGGATTAGCAGGGACCAGTGGTATCTGGGGAGCCCAGGGCCTGGTCCTAGTCAGACAACTAAGGCGTACCAGTAGGATAGCCTGGTTGGGCCTATGTCTTTATTGTTTTTCATTTTTTTCACATTTTTAGCCTGTGTGTGTCTATCGGTCCAGGTAGGCGTTGAACTGGAGGGTGGCTCGGTAGCGCGGGCCACGTCCATGTTCTATCGCCCTGCAAGCAGGGAAGTCCATCACGGTAGTGATTGGTCTACCCTGCCTTTGGGCTGGGAGGGACGTGTGTTGGACCTGGCCCATCTGGCAGGCCCGCCCCTGAAGTTTTTATGCTATATGTAACCTGGGGATGGTGATTCCCCCTCTGAGTGAGTGTGAGGAGAGAGCGACCTCCCCTTCCATAGGAATACATGGGGAATGGATGAGTCCTCAGTAGTTCCCGGTGCGTAGGGTGTGCAGGGTCAAGTCTGGTATGGATGAACTCGGGAGGTTGAATGCTGCGCAACGGTATATGAGGTATGAGTGTGTCTAGTGCAGAAGTCCCTCTTTTGGAAGTTGGCATATTTGTGGAATATGTGCCTGGCGTATGATTGGCCGGGGCTGGCTGGTGAGCCTGGCTCCCAGGATCTGGGAGGGTCTGCCCGGTGGTGAATGGAGTGTTTAGCATACTGATGTGAGGGGAGGAGTGAGCCTGGGTCTGCTTGTGGATTGACCGTCTGGTTTGAGTGTCATGAATGAGGCTGGGTTTTCCCCAGACACTGCTGGCTCCACCCCCTGGGGTGCGGCTGATGTTCCTAGCCTGGCCAGTGTAAAGAATCCCCCATAACCAGTTCCAGCTGGTTCTCCCCCTGCCTGCCCCTTCAGACCAAGAATGTGTGTATAAAAAGGGTGCTGGGACACCCTGGACTTGTTCTTGTTCTCCAACTTGAATCTACCCGGAGCTGCTGCTGCTGGGGCTCAGGGGTGGCGTGCCTCCCTGGGCCCTGCCCTACTCCTGGACTAAGGATGGCCCCTTCCCCTCTTTGGCGCTGTTGGGCCCCCCTGAGGTCCTGGACTACCGACGGACTTTGGTAGCCTGCATCTAGCGCTGGGGGAGCGCTGTCCCTTCTGCCCAGCGCCTGGAAGCGCTGCTCCCTGCCCCTGCCGCTTTGGGGTCCTTCACTCCTGCACCAGCGCTGGTAGCGCTACATTCAACGAGCCGGTGCCCACCCGGCTTCTACCCCGTGCTCCCAGTGTTCGATACCCCCAGCGAGTGCCTACCTCGCTTTATTCCCTGCCCGTGTGCCTTACGAGGGAGCCCACTCCTCGTCGATTTCTCCCCGAGTTCACCGCCGCCGCCCGGGACCCTAGTGACGTCATCCCCGGGCCGCGCTGGTATTGGCTGCCGGCCCGGGATTCCCCACTGGCGTCATCCCCCAGGCCGCGCCGTGATTGGCTGCCGGCCCGGGAGAAGGAGGAGAGGCCGGCCGAAGGAAAACGACGTAGCAGGAGCGGCGGGAGCTCACTCCGCGCCCCTGCGATACCCCCGTGAAGCTGCTGACCTTCCCCGGGGCTCCCGAGAGAGAGAGAGCCCCGGAGCACAAGGAGAAGGCTGGCGCAGCGAAGGAGACCGGCGCACCAAAACCGGCGAGTGCTGCTGCGAGCCCCAGGGAGGAGGGGCGTCGGGACACGTTGTCGGTGTCCGCCCCCCCTCGAGTGAATCTCCGGTTGTGCCCGAGGCCCAGGAGGCCTCCCACGAAGCCCAGTCCCCCGAGAGGGACTCCGCGTGCCCCCCCAATGGTCTGAGCCCTGCGAGGCTCCACCTGTGGCATTGCCCCCAGAGCCCAAGAGGCTCCACCGTATCATTGCCCCCAGAGCCCGAGTGGCCCCACCCGTTGGCACCCTTTTCCCCAGGGCCGTTAAGGCTCCCACGGGGTCCCTCAGTGGCCCAGCACTTAGTGGGCCACTGCTACGTTTAGCTTTGCCCCGGGCTCCCTGCCATGAACATCGAGACACTTGGGCACCTTGCCCCAGAAAGGCCCGCTGGCCTGTGGATTGCCATGGACCAGGTCTAATGTGATCCCTACACGTATTCTGTGTTGCACCTCTACGGGTGCTCCTGTTGTTGTGTACCTTGTCCTATTTTCCCCCCTTGAATACCAGATGTCCCCTATGTGATTCCTGGCCGTGGTCCCTTGGCCCTGTGCTGTACCTTCTTCCCCGAAGCCCCTACCCGTGCCCCTGGCACCTTGTACGATGTGTGTTCCTATGTGTCCTGCTTAATACAGAATCTATTTTTCATATATATATACTTGGTGTGGAGTTCCTTTGTGGGAGGCCCGGGAGGTTGTTGTTGGTGGGTGCGTGCGCAAATGCTTCACATGTCCTCCGAGATAGGCCTGGCTGCCCGCGCCGCGTTGCCTAGAGGGCGAGCAGGGGTCGACCTTTCATAGGAGTGGTGGTCTCTGACTGGCTGTGGCGCAAGCCCTGGCCGGCCGGGGGTCCCATTTCCTACAAGAAGCTTTTCACTATGTTGAAAAGTTCTCTACTTTTATTCCCGGCAGATTCGATTTTTTGAGGATCCAGAAAGATTGTCACATAAATACTCTCAAATTGAAGTCAGAGAATTAAAAGTAAACAACAAGCTCCCTTGGAGGACAGAGCCTGACATTTGATCTCTGTCGTTGAATGCACAGCAAATGTGACTAGATAAGAACAAGAATTACAGGCCTGTTTACAGAAAGGAGCACTCGTCCAAGAATACAAGTTAGTGTCAAAAGGCTTTGCTCCTGGGGAGGGATGAACTGAATCGGGACAGCCTAAAACAAATAAAGCCAGCAAATAGCAAGCCAGAAAATGTGAGTTACAAACCACAAAGCCAATAGTAAGCAGCAATGGGAATGTATTCCCAGGGAATCTTTCTGAATGTTCCCAAGATGTCTTTTGCAAACCAGACAGCTGTGTTGTCTGGTAGGCTTTGACCTTAAAATTGTATAATGCATGAACATACTTTGTGTGGAAATTTTCATGTACATTTTTAAAGGTTTTTATTGTCTAGCATTTATTATATCAATTATTTGAAACTGTGGTTTTATTTCACTTTTTAACACTTTTTATTCAAATCTGTTTTAATTTAGCTGTTTAAAAGGATGTGTTGATATTTCAGCCGCCCTGCCAGGGCTCTGATGTTGTACATGTTCCTATCATCTACAAATGAATGATTTTTCAATGAATGTGGACGTCCCTCCTGTCTTACTTCTGGTAGATGTTAGTGATGGGTCATGTGTGACAGGAGCGGGTGAGACAGGTGCACATGCATGATGTGCTCCAGCCCTCCCATAGTGTGTATTGGACCACTCTCATTGTGAGCCCCAACCAAACGACAATCTCCTGGGTAGTTTGTGTTACAAATGCTGCTAGTGGTAGTAGTTCCCTAGCATATTTTTTTGTTTCTTCCAATACTGTGCCT
Source organism: Triturus cristatus (assembly GCF_964204655.1). Taxonomy (NCBI): domain Eukaryota; kingdom Metazoa; phylum Chordata; class Amphibia; order Caudata; family Salamandridae; genus Triturus; species Triturus cristatus. The sequence goes on along the minus strand of NC_140584.1, from coordinate 990,262,286 downwards.
TCAGCCACCTGGCAATAGTACAGGAAACTATTCTTTAACTTGTCTTCACCCCATTGCATGTTTTATTCAACCATGCAGAAACTATTTTAAACCAAGAGCTGACCATCAGAGCTTGTAACAGTAATTTCTATTTCTGTGGAAAAACGCTCCTTCTCTGAGCCCTGGCCTTTGTCAAAAGTGTTGTCATTCTGCTGAATTGGTACTCCAGCTCACCCCTTAGTGGAGTAGGGAAGTGTGCACCACTAATGAAGAAAAAGGTTTTGGTTCCACTCATGTGGACACTACAAAGTGGCCTAGGGGGTGGTTGCCCTTCTCAAGGGTGGGGTAAACTCTGGGTTAGTGCTCACAATCGGCTCCTGGGTGAAAGAGCCAGAACCATAACTAAATATTGGTGGGCGAGCTGGGCAATGTTGAGCTACAGATTGAAAAATACTTTGTGTTTTTTAACTACCTTAAGGAAGGGCAGAGAATTTTTTCGGGAACTTTCTTAAAACACGAACAGGTTTAACCTCCAAATTCAATGTGCTGCATAGGAAAGTACAGGATTATTAAGCTAGTTTGTCTCTAAGCATTATGGGCATATAAATGAGAGCTAATTTAGCACTCAATAGTTTGTTTTCCTAGATACTGCTTTAAAACTTTATTTTTAGCTGCTCTTCTCATCACACATGGTATTGTCAGTCTCACTGATGTCAAATCTGCCTTAAACCAACTTATTTGCTCTGATCAACAGCTGTTCAACTCTAAAAATATTGTGGACTCATGGCCGCCCATTCAACTGAGCCGAAGCCCCCTCGCCCTAAGAAACCACCGCAGCCACTAGTCATTCCAAAGAATGCCATCGAGGAGCAACGACTGAAGCTGGAGAGGCTTATGAAGAACCCCGTAAGTGTGGGCTCCGAGAGGAGATTGTGAAGTTAAGAGACTGCATTGATATAAACTCAGAAATAGGACTGCCGAGCCATGTTGGGGATACCACTACGGAAGAGACATGGAAAATTAGCCAAAGACCTAAAAAAGGAGACTTCAGGTTCATAAAGACTATTATGTAAAGAGTTTGACATGAGCTTTTAGGTTAGCGAAGGAACTGGAAATGCAGTAGATGACAGGTAGCAAAGAATGAGCGCAGTCTGCTAACACAATCTCTCTTGTGACGCACAGAATCCTCGTTCTGACCCTCAGAATGTTTGTGAATTTCATGGTAAAATGGTTGCGCTGCATGTGTTTTATTTTGAAGCAAAGCATTGGCTTGATTAATGAAACTCATCTTGCTTCTTAAATAGTGACACTACCTATAGTCACTCCTGTCTTTATCTTCTTTGCGCTTCTGTTCAGTGATTTCTATTGTACTCTTGGACATTTTTTAGGGCCTTGGGGATTTTCACATCTCACCTGCGTGAGCATGCACCTAGCTCTTGGGCTCTCGCTTGGAACACGCTCATTACTTACCATTCATTGGCACTCGTCTTTGCTGCCTTCTAATTGTGCAGCCCTTGCCATATGTCACTTCCTTTTTATGTCTCTGCCTGGCGAAAGCAGCGCATGTGCTGCTCTGCCATGCAGAGGCCTTTTGGAATCGATACTATTCCAGCGTGCACGCGGGTGGACAAACGAGACAGATGTGCATGCGGGGATTGGATGCTTTACTGGCGGCGTGATACACCCGTGTGCACATCTTCTGTCCGTCCCATGACTGGCCGCGCTTGTTTCTATTGGCTCCGCCCTCTATTGTCATCCCCACACCCATCTTGCTGTAACATGCTGCTGTACGTGATTTTCACATGGTTTGCTGCTTAATTTAGATGTCCTCTATTTTAAGCACCCAGCTCTTGCACAGTCTCTTTGGCTCGGCTAACAGGCTTTCATATTTTCACATGGTTTGCGTGTATATGTGTGAGTTTCTGTACCTATGTACATGTGTCCGTGCATATTACATTTGTGTATGTTTGCTTGCATGCATGCACCAGTGTGTGCATGTTCGTATGCCACGCTTGTGTGAATGTGTGGTTCGATCTCTGTATGTATGTATGGATCTATGTATGTGTGTGTGTATGTATACATGTGTGTGTTGGGGCCTGTGTGTTTATGTTCATTCTTTGATTTAAAGTTTCCTCTACATCGACAGCGCCTAGAAATCACCTCCGCTCTCGCTCTGCTTTATAGAAATCCTTCTATATTTTCATTTACTTTCCACATTCCCCGTCCTTGTCTGAGGCATGGTGCACGGTGGGCCTCATAAGTTACTTTTCACTCGAGGCTGTGTATGTGTTTGTATGTCTGCATGTCTCTTTCTTTGTGTGTTTACGCTCCTCTGTGCGCATGTGTCTGTGTCTCTTTAGGTGTTTATTCCCTTGTCTGAGTGGATGTGTTTTTGCTCCGTGTGTGGGTGTGTTTATTTGCACCACAGCCTACATCTCGTTTCTACTTTTACGGCGCCGAAAGGTGCTCGCTGCGCTAATCGGTGCTATAGAAATGCTCCTGGCTACCATGTATCGCTATCTTTCCGCTGCTAAGCCTGTCTTTGGAAGGCGCTATATGGCGGGCTAGGACAGCCCGTACGTTTTCGCTTACTCGTGGCACTGCGTGAGTGTTTCTGTGAGTTCCTGCAAGTGTCGTGCGTGCGCCATCGGTGCGTGGGTTCCAGTGTTAGGTTATGAACTAGATTTCCATTTTTTGGTGAGAAGCCTTATGTCTGGTTACATGTGCATCGTTGTGAGCATCACTGCTTTCGGCGATCACCTTGGCCAATAATCCTTTTAGTCCACCTCTCGCCCGTCAGTGGTCCCCTTCTTCATGAGTGACCCATGTCCCCACCAAAGTACATTTTCTGAAGCCCCTTCCAAGCACCCCCCAAAAGCTGACAGTAAATTGCCGGCTCTCTTCCGTTGTGCGTTTGTTGTAGTTCTGCGCTTGAGACCCCACAAAGGCGCTATATCGTTCCCCTGCTATGATCTAATTAAACTTTTTGTAACGCTTGACATTACCTTATGTTGTTTGTAAATGCTCCCGATTTTGTCTGATAAGAAAGCATCGCGTTGCAGCTAAATTATTTGCCTAAGATCACACAATTAAGAGATCACGGGGGAGCCAGGATAAGTTCTCGTGGTTTCAGGTTCCACTGTCGTTCATAAAGTCTGGACTGAAGGCCAACTACCGCTTAGGCCGGAGGTGTGAAGTTACCAAACACAGGAGGCTCCAGACCGCAGCAAACACATCACCAACCATCAACAAATGCGGTCAAAAGTACAACCGGTTTTATTTCATTTATTGAAAATAAGACAGGAAAGGGACTCTACAACTTACATGTTTAACATGCACTTCGAAATGTGCAGCTATTCCATCGATTTAGTGCGCAGTCACCGTAAACGTTTCTTAGGTCACTTTTTGTTTTTGTGCAGGATGTGTTCCGGTTTCCGAATCAAGTTCGCAACCTTGTATTTACAATCGTGTGGTCCTTGGGTTTTCCAGAGAACGCCCAAATGACCACAGTAGGCCTCGTGCGAGCACGGTGTCAATTGGTCAACGCTGTAGATGGCTTTAATGTTAGGAGTCATTTTTAGGTCTCGGCTAGCGAAGGCTGCACTTGCGCAGTCTCGCTCGCGAGACATAATTACTTGGAGAAGAGGGGCTTGAACCCGCCCCTCTTCTCCATTGGCTGGCCTCTTGAATGCTGGCCAGCCATTGGAGAAGAGGTCAGTCACTCCGAACAGGCCCCGTCCTTTTCGGATTCGGGGGCTTGTTTTTAGCAACTTTTCTAATTATCTCCTCCAGCCAATGGCAGAAGGAGAACACGCCCCCGAATCCGAAAGCGCCGCTGCCTTTCTCCGAGGCATTTCTGCTTCGCCTCGGAGAAAGGCAGTGGTGTGCAAAGCCAGTGGTGTGCTTGTCAATGCTTGTTCTGTTTTTAGTTACGTTATTCAGCTTTCCTTTTTGAGGAGGGTGAGTTCATTCACCTCGAGAGGCTACGTAATGCATTGCTTTAAGGCTGGGAGTTTAAATTGGGACTGGGTCACGGGGTCAGAGTTACATTGCTCTGAGTGGCCTTAAAACGGATAGGTTCCAGGTGGGTGGGATTAGTTGTTGCTTGTTTAGACGAGAAAACAAGCATTCACAGGAGTTGAAGGAGCTGATATTGTTGCCTACCGTCACTTTGAAGATAGGGGGTCGAAAAAAATGAACATGTAGGAAGTAATTCGCCGGATGAATCGCCTTTCCAAGTAAGCCCCCGCCAGATTTCACTGAACCTGGTTACAGCCCGTCTCCGCCCTCATGTTTACATTTTTCCCTTGCTTGCATTTGGCAGATTTCAAAGTCCTACTAGAGCTCGGCGCGGCCAGCAGCAGCTTCCCTCCGAGGGCGGCGGGGAGCGCACCAGTTAGTTCAGTCTCCCTCCCTCTTGGACCCTCGCGTCGGGCACGTCCATGCACATCTGCTTTCTGTTCAGTGTTTCCTGCAGGGGATGTCGGCAGAATGAGGAGGCCGTCGCGCACTGCCTTCGCTTCTCTGGGAAGGTAGGTGGCTTCCATGGTGGACTGAACACACCAGGGTAACGTGGGCGCAATGCAGCCACTAGGCGCTAGGTCTCAAGGAAACTAGAAAAAAACGTGCATCTTAATCTTGACACCAAGTTGCACGAATGTTTGACGCTCTATTTCTTGCACGTGTGCAAGTTAAATAGGCAGCCTCTGGTTTCCTAACGATGCGCTTTCCCGAACTTGGGGCTTGTAGCTGCGACGTAGCTGCCCGGTGGCACGAGGGGATGACGCTCGTAAGGGGTGGGGGGCGGAGGGGAGAAATGTCACAGCCTCGCGGGAAGGAGTGCAGCCCGGGGCTTGTCCAGGGCTGCCCGAGAGAAGCGTTTATTTGTAAAATAGGAAGGTAATCCGCCGCCTGAGCCAGTGCCATGGTGCCCACGGAAGGTGTGTTAGCTTGATTTGAACTTTACTTTTTTTTCGCCTGGTAGTTGTGCGGACCGGCCTTGGTTCTCTGGCTTGTTTACCTAGCTGGCTTTGGTTTGCCTCTGTGTTTTCACATGTGGTGAATGGTCTGGAAAGGGGATAGCTGTGGGACGGGGAGTGTGGCTGAAAGAAAGAAATGCCTTTTTAGGTCTCGGGTAGCGAAGGCTGCGCTTGCGCAGTCTCGCTCGCGAGATATAACAAGCATTTACAATGCAATGGTCTCTGCATTGGAAAAGTTAGAGCTATTGGCATTGCTCATGACATTATTTTTGTTTATGTTTTTGTTTTTAAAACATTTAAAGAAACAGCATTGTTATTTACAATGTCAATAGCTTAATCACTCTCAAATGCGAGACCTATTGCATTTGAACCCACACACAGAGCCACCTACACACACACACTGATTAAGCTATTGACATTGTAAATAACAATGCCGTTTCTTTACATGTTTTAAAAACAAAAACATAAACAAAAATAATGTCATGAGCAATGCCAATAGCTCAAACTTTAACAATGCCGAGACCGTTGCATTGTAAATGCTTGTTAATCTGTGCCTTGCAGGAAACTTTCAGGGTTGTGAATCTATAAAGTTAACAATTTGTCGTGTAGGGTGTGGCAGTTAACCCGCAGAATTAACAATTGACTCATGATTCCATTTATTAAGATTTAAAAAAAAAAAAAATGTTTTCACATTTTCGAAACGCGCCTCTGTTCCCAGGCACGTGGATTCCGCCAGTGAGATTAAGTTAATTTGTCTGTTTTGTGTCAAATGACGAGTGGTTCATAGACATCTCTACTCTTCGGAGACACGTCATTTATGAAGTCAAGATATCTGCTGTGTTTACGAGACGGCGAAGTCACGGACAGCTGCAGACGAGGTTCTAAATCCGTCTATTGCAAGTGCAGGCCGCTTCACGGCCACTCTCTTCATGGTGTGTGACCGACAGGATGCAAATAATTCATAGAGAGGCAGAAATGGCATTATAACTGTGAATGCCTACGGGTTCAGGCGCTACAAAATGGTATGGATTAGGCCGAAAAGAACAACGAAAGCGCACTGTAATGCAACAAAGTCGCAAACTTGTGTGACTCCCAGGTGGTGGCTCTTGCACCTAAACTACCCGTATTTGAATTTATATACATTAGGAGAAACAAACCAGGATTTAGCTGTATAAAACAGTCATATGAAATTAAAAAATATGTTTTTGAAATGTTCTAGTTACCAATAGGTAGGCAATACCAGTAAAACTTCATGATGCGTTTTCCACCTGAATAAGATAAATGTAATCGGCACACCAGAAGTAGCCCGCTGTTTTTTAACCCAATCCTGTTTTGTCTATTAGTAATAAACAAATAACTACCTTGACGCCCTGGTTAAAAAGTCATCAAGTTTGCCCGTCTGAGCTCAGGTATGTTCAGCCTCCGAGGGAAGGCCTCCTCACCCGGCAACACTGCTTTTTTCCACATAAGTGAAGGCCTGCCCTGCAGCGCACCGGTGTCAGCAGCGTGCAGTGGTGTTTCATAAACCAGCATTGAAAATGCAATAGGTCTCGCCTTTGATTAAGTTAAAGCCATTTGCTTTGCTAATGGTATTGTATAGCAAAGCAAATGGCTTTAACTTGATGAAAGGCGAGACCTATTGCATTTTTAATGCTTGTTTTCTGTGACGCAGGGACCAATCACAAATTGCTCCTATTTGAAAATTTCCCAACGCTGCTCGATCTGTGATTCGGGTATTAGTTCATCTGGAAAAAAAGCACTTTGGCACGATTAATGCTGGTCACATCATAGTACTTTTATTTACCTTCATCCGCCCACCTAGTCTCTCTTTCTCCCTCCTCCCCCTCCAGCTGAGTCTCTGTTTCTTCTCCCCCTCTCACCTGTCTTGTTCCTTTTTAGGTCTCGCCTGGCGTTAGCAGCGCACATGTGTTGCTCTCGCCATGCAAGGGCTTCTTGGAATCAATACGGTTCCAGAAGCCGTGTGTCCGCTCCGCCTGCAATTGTTATTGCCGCATGTCGGTTTTCGTCACTAATTATGCTAAACATGCTTCATTCATTGCACAGGAGGGTTTTTAGTTGCAGAGTGCATGTGCAGACTACTCATGTTGCACTGTCTGAGCTCGCCCATACACCTCCCACTCAGTTTGTTCCACCCCCACCTTCAAAGACCCATCTAAAACCCTCTCTGTGCCAGTCTCACCTACACTGTCATAGTGCTCTCTATACTACCCCTACCCCCTCCCCTCAGGCTTCAGGAACGCATTCCCGTCGCTGCTCATTCATCCAACGGTGTTTACTGTCCCATCCCCATGCACGCCCGTGTGCTACCGCCAAAACCGGTCTACGCGCCCTTCATGGAGCAGTATATTTACAGCACGCGCTGCTTGCTGCTTTCGTTGGCTTCACCGCGTTGGAGGTCTTGATGGGGGGAAGGTTTGCACGGTGGTTCCCTAGGGTCGCTACTATCTATGTTAATCAGCCACAACCTCTTTTCCGAGCAGTACTCATTTGTGAGTAAGTTTGAAAGGTTCTGTTTTTACCTGTTTTTCTGGAGCACCTGTAGTTTTAGGTCTATGCTATTATTTGTGCAGTCTGATTTAGCGCGCATTTTATCCACAGGTAGTAGAGCGCTTTACAATGAAACGCAGCATTACATGGAAGTTTAGGAGTGACACGTTATATTGTTCATTCCATCCACCCACCCACTAGACGCTAAGCAGCCGGGCACCGTAACTTTGCAGCGCTCCAAGGTAAAGCTTAATGTTTACGCAAGTTGGCGCTTTACAAAACAAACAGTTTGAGTTCATAAACTGACACACTCTTGCTCTCTCCTGCGAACTGGGTGTGTTCATGGACCCTAATTATATGCTGTTGGGTGTTTTATTGTGTGTTTCTCCATCTCAGTCTGGGGAACTCAAATTAATTAAAATATTTTTAATAATGCTGAACACATTGAGCAGAAACTATCTTTTAACTCTAATTTGAATCCCAACGGCGGAAAATATTGCCCTATTTTCTGAAGCGGTTTTCCAGCCTCTGCCATCCCCAGGACCACCCCATCCCCAGGACCACCCCCAGGATACATTGCACCCCAGTGAGTTATGAAAATAACGCGGATTTCTGCACTCAGGATTGTTCTGCGTTCTTACAGTGGGCTCCTCACCTCGTGGAATCTGTTTCCAGCATGTTGAAATAATTATCCGCTCCTTTGCTTTGGAGAATGAATGTGTAGCAAATTCACGTGTCCCAACTGCACCCCTCCCTCCTCTGTCCGAAAGCGGTCATGAAATGTATATTTCACGGCTCGAGTTCTACTTGTGTTTTAAAAGGCTCCCTGATGTGTCCACTTGATCTCTGACATGTGTTGACTGACGGACACGCATGCAGTGGGCACGGCTCGCGGCCAGCCCCTCTTTCTTCACCCCCCTCCCTCCCACCAGGCACCTGTTGCTTCTTCCCTTGTGACCCCTGTTTCTTTTCCACCTCTCTCCCACCCGCCCGGCCCCTGTTTCTTTCCCCTCCCACCCACCCGTCCCCTGTTTCTCCTCCCCCTCCCTCCCACCCACCCCTCCCCTGTTTCTCCTCCCCCTCCCTCCCACCCACCCCTCCCCTGTTTCTCCTCCCCCTCCCTCCCACCCACCCCTCCCCTGTTTCTCCTCCCCCACCCACCCGTCCCCTGTTCTCCTCCCCACCCACCTGTCCCCTGTTCCTCCCCCACCCACCCACCCCCTGTTCCTCCCCCACCAACCCACCCACCCGTCCCCTGTTTCTTCTCCCCACCCACCCGTCCCCTGTTTCTTCTCCCCTCCCACCCACCCGTCCCCTGTTTCTTCTCCCCTCCCACCCACCCGTCCCCTGTTTCTTCTCCCCTCCCACCCACCCGTCCCCTGTTTCTTCTCCCCTCCCACCCACCCGTCCCCTGTTTCTTCTCCCCTCCCACCCACCCGTCCCCTGTTTCTTCTCCCCTCCCACCCACCCGTCCCCTGTTTCTTCTCCCCTCCCACCCACCCGTCCCCTGTTTCTTCTCCCCTCCCACCCACCCGTCCCCTGTTTCTTCTCCCCTCCCACCCACCCGTCCCCTGTTTCTTCTCCCCTCCCACCCACCCGTCCCCTGTTTCTTCTCCCCTCCCACCCACCCGTCCCCTGTTTCTTCTCCCCTCCCACCCACCCGTCCCCTGTTTCTTCTCCCCTCCCACCCACCCGTCCCCTGTTTCTTCTCCCCTCCCACCCACCCGTCCCCTGTTTCTTCTCCCCTCCCACCCACCCGTCCCCTGTTTCTTCTCCCCTCCCACCCACCCGTCCCCTGTTTCTTCTCCCCCTCCTTCCCACCCACCCGTCCCCTGTTTCTTCTCCCCCTCCTTCCCACCCACCCGTCCCCTGTTTCTTCTCCCCCTCCCACCCACCCGTCCCCTGTTTCTTCTCCCCCTCCCACCCACCCGTCCCCTGTTTCTTCTCCCCCTCCCACCCACCCGTCCCCTGTTTCTTCTCCCCCTCCCACCCACCCGTCCCCTGTTTCTTCTCCCCCTCCCACCCACCCGTCCCCTGTTTCTTCTCCCCCTCCCACCCACCCGTCCCCTGTTTCTTCTCCCCCTCCCACCCACCCGTCCCCTGTTTCTTCTCCCCCTCCCACCCACCCGTCCCCTGTTTCTTCTCCCCCTCCCACCCACCCGTCCCCTGTTTCTCCTCCCCCTCCCACCCACCCGTCCCCTGTTTCTCCTCCCCCTCCCACCCACCCGTCCCCTGTTTCTCCTCCCCCCTCCCACCCACCCGTCCCCTGTTTCTCCTCCCCTCCCACCCACCCGTCCCCTGTTTCTCCTCCCCTCCCACCCACCCGTCCCCTGTTTCTTCTCCCCTCCCACCCACCCGTCCCCTGTTTCTTCTCCCCTCCCACCCACCCGTCCCCTGTTTCTTCTCCCCTCCCACCCACCCGTCCCCTGTTTCTTCTCCCCTCCCACCCACTCACCCACCCGTCCCCTGTTTCTTCTCCCCCTCCCACCCACCCGTCCCCTGTTTCTTCTCCTGCCCTCCCACCCACCCGTCCCCTGTTTCTTCTCCTGCCCTCCCACCCACCCGTCCCCTGTTTCTTCTCCCCCTCCCACCCACCCGTCCCCCCTCCCACCCACCCGTCCCCTGTTTCTTCTCCCCCTCCCACCCACCCGTCCCCTGTTTCTTCTCCCCCTCCCACCCACCCGTCCCCTGTTTCTTCTCCCCCTCCCACCCACCCGTCTCCTGTTTCTTCTCCCTCCTCCTTCCCACCCGCCCGTCCCCTGTTTCTTCTCCCCCTCCCACCCACCCGTCCCGTTTCTTCTCCCCGCTCCTTCACACCCGCCCGTCCCCTGTTTCTTCTCCCCCCTCCTTCCCACCCACCCGTCCCCTGTTTCTTCTCCCCCTCCCACCCACCCGTCCCGTTTCTTCTCCTCGCTCCTTCACACCCGCCCGTCCCCTGTTTCTTCTCCCCCTCCTTCCCACCCACCCGTCCCCTGTTTCTTCTCCCCCTCCCACCCACCCGTCCCCTGTTTCTTCTCCCCCTCCCACCCACCCGTCCCCTGTTTCTTCTCCCCCTCCCACCCACCCGTCCCCTGTTTCTTCTCCCCCTCCCACCCACCCGTCCCCTGTTTCTTCTCCCCCTCCCACCCACCCGTCCCCTGTTTCTTCTCCCCCTCCCACCCACCCGTCCCCTGTTTCTTCTCCCCCTCCCACCCACCCGTCCCCTGTTTCTTCTCCCCCTCCCACCCACCCGTCCCCTGTTTCTTCTCCCCCTCCCACCCACCCGTCCCCTGTTTCTTCTCCCCCTCCCACCCACCCGTCCCCTGTTTCTTCTCCCCCTCCCACCCACCCGTCCCCTGTTTCTTCTCCCCCTCCCACCCACCCGTCCCCTGTTTCTTCTCCCCCTCCCACCCACCCGTCCCCTGTTTCTTCTCCCCCTCCCACCCACCCGTCCCCTGTTTCTTCTCCCCCTCCCACCCACCCGTCCCCTGTTTCTTCTCCCCCTCCCACCCACCCGTCCCCTGTTGCTTCTCCCCCTCCCACCCACCCGTCTCCTGTTTCTTCTCCCCCCTCCTTCCCACCCGCCCGTCCCCTGTTTCTTCTCCCCCCTCCCACCCACCCGTCCCCTGTTTCTTCTCCCCCCACCTTCCCACCCGCCCGTCCCCTGTTTCTTCTCCCTCCTCCTTCCCACCCACCCGTCCCCTGTTTCTTCTCCCCGCTCCCACCCGCCCGTCCCCTGTTTCTTCTCCCCCCTCCTTCCCACCCACCCGTCCCCTGTTTCTTCTCCCCCTCCCACCCACCCGTCCCCTGTTTCTTCTCCCCCCTCCTTCCCACCCGCCCGTCCCCTGTTTCTTCTCCCTCCTCCTTCCCACCCACCCGTCCCCTATTTCTTCTCCCCCTCCCACCCGCCCGTCCCCTGTTTCTTCTCCCCCTCCCACCCACCCGTCCCGTTTCTTTTCCCCGCTCCCACCCGCCCGTCCCCTGTTTCTTCTCCCCCCTCCTTCCCACCCACCCGTCCCCTGTTTCTTCTCCCCCTCCCACCCGCCCGTCCCCTGTTTCTTCTCCCCCTCCCACCCACCCGTCCCCTGTTTCTTCTCCCCCTCCCACCCGCCCGTCCCCTGTTTCTTCTCCCCCTCCCACCCGCCCGTCCCCTGTTTCTTCTCCCCCTCCCACCCGCCCGTCCCCTGTTGCTTCTCCCCCCTCCCACCCACCCGTCCCCTGTTGCTTCTCCCCCCTCCCACCCACCCGTCCCCTGTTGCTTCTCCCCCTCCCACCCACCCGTCCCCTGTTGCTTCTCCCCCTCCCACCCACCCGTCCCCTGTTGCTTCTCCCCCTCCCACCCACCCGTCCCCTGTTGCTTCTCCCCCTCCCACCCACCCGTCCCCTGTTGCTTCTCCCCCTCCCACCCACCCGTCCCCTGTTGCTTCTCCAGTCCCCTGTTGCGTCTCCCCCTCCCACCCACCCGTCCCCTGTTGCTTCTCCCCCTCCCACCCACCCGTCCCCTGTTGCTTCTCCCCCTCCCACCCACCCCCTGTTGCTTCTCCCCCTCCCACCCACCCATCCCCTGTTGCTTCTCCCCCTCCCACCCACCCGTCCCCTGTTGCTTCTTCCCCTCCCACCCACCCATCCCCTTTCTTTTCACCCACCCGTCCCCTTTCTTTTCACCCACCCGTCCCCTCTTTCTTTTCACCCACCCGTCCTCTCTTTCTTTTCACCCACCCGTCCCCTCTTTCTTTTCACCCACCCGTCCCCTCTTTCTTTTCACCCACCCGTCCCCTCTTTCTTTTCACCCACCCGTCCCCTCTTTCTTTTCACCCACCCGTCCCCTCTTTCTTTTCACCCACCCGTCCCCTCTTTCTTTTCACCCACCCGTCCCCTCTTTCTTTTCACCCACCCGTCCCCTCTTTCTTTTCACCCACCCGTCCCCTCTTTCTTTTCACCCACCCGTCCCCTCTTTCTTCTCCCCCTCCCACCCACACACCCGTCCCCTCTTTCTTCTCCCCCTCCCACCCACCTGTCCCCTGTTTCTTCTCCCCCTCCCCCTCCCACCCACCCACCCGTCCCCTGTTTCTTCTCCCCCCCTCCCTCCCACCCGTCCCCTGTTTCTTCTCCCCCCTCCCTCCCACCCGTTCCCTGTTTCTTCTCCCCCCCTCCCTCCCACCCGTCCCCTGTTTCTTCTCCCCCCCTCCCTCCCACCCGTCCCCTGTTTCTTCTCCCCCCCTCCCTCCCACCCGTCCCCTGTTTCTTCTCCCCCTCCCTCCCACCCGTCCCTTGTTTCTTCTCCCCCTCCCTCCCACCCGTCCCTTGTTTCTTCTCCCCCTCCCTCCCACCCGTCCCTTGTTTCTTCTCCCCCTCCCTCCCACCTGTCCCTTGTTTCTTCTCCCCCTCCCTCCCACCCGTCCCTCGTTTCTTCTCCCCCTCCCTCCCACCCGTCCCTCGTTTCTTCTCCCCCTCCCTCCCACCCGTCCCTTGTTTCTTCTCCCCCTCCCTCGCACCCGTCCCTTGTTTCTTCTCCCCCTCCCTCCCACCCGTCCCTTGTTTCTTCTCCCCCTCCCTCCCACCCGTCCCTTGTTTCTTCTCCCCCTCCCACCCGTCCCCTGTTTCTTCTGCCCGTCCCCTGTTTCTTCTCCCCCTCCCACCCACCCGTCCCCTGTTTCTTCTCCCCCTCCCACCCGTCCCCAGTTTCTTCTCCCCCCTCCCACCCACCCGTCCCCTGTTTCTTCTCCCCCCTCCCACCCACCCGTCCCCTGTTTCTTCTCCCCCCTCCCACCCACCCGTCCCCTGTTTCTTCTCCCCCTCCCACCCACCCGTCCCCTGTTTCTTCCCGTCCCCTGTTTCTTCCCGTCCCCTGTTTCTTCTCCCCCCTCCCACCCACCCGTCCTCTGTTTCTTCTCCCCCCTCCCACCCACCCGTCCTCTGTTTCTTCTCCCCCCTCCCACCCACCCGTCCTCTGTTTCTTCTCCCCCCTCCCACCCACCCGTCCTCTGTTTCTTCTCCCCCCTCCCACCCACCCGTCCTCTGTTTCTTCTCCCCCCTCCCTCCCACCCGTCCTCTGTTTCTTCTCCCCCCTCCCACCCACCCGTCCTCTGTTTCTTCTCCCCCCTCCCACCCACCCGTCCTCTGTTTCTTCTCCCCCACCCACCCGTCCCCTGTTTCTTCTCCCCCACCCACCCACCCGTCCCCTGTTTCTTCTCCCCCACCCACCCACCCGTCCCCTGTTTCTTCTCCACCACCAACCCACCCGTCCCCTGTTTCTTCTCCACCACCCACCCACCCGTCCCCTGTTTCTTCTCCCCCTCCCTCCCACCCGTCCCTTGTTTCTTCTCCCCCTCCCTCGCACCCGTCCCTTGTTTCTTCTCCCCCCTCCCTCGCACCCGTCCCTTGTTTCTTCTCCCCCTCCCTCCCACCCGTCCCTTGTTTCTTCTCCCCCTCCCTCCCACCCGTCCCTTGTTTCTTCTCCCCCTCCCTCCCACCAGTCCCTTGTTTCTTCTCCCCCTCCCTCCCACCCGTCCCTTGTTTCTTCTCCCCCTCCCACCCGTCCCCTGTTTCTTCTCCCCGTCCCCTGTTTCTTCTCCCCCTCCCACCCACCCGTCCCCTGTTTCTTCTCCCCCTCCCACCCGTCCCCTGTTTCTTCTCCCCCCTCCTTCCCACCCACCCGTCCCCTGTTTCTTCTCCCCCTCCCACCCACCCGTCCCGTTTCTTCTCCTCGCTCCTTCACACCCGCCCGTCCCCTGTTTCTTCTCCCCCTCCTTCCCACCCACCCGTCCCCTGTTTCTTCTCCCCCTCCCACCCACCCGTCCCCTGTTTCTTCTCCCCCTCCCACCCACCCGTCCCCTGTTTCTTCTCCCCCTCCCACCCACCCGTCCCCTGTTTCTTCTCCCCCTCCCACCCACCCGTCCCCTGTTTCTTCTCCCCCCTCCCACCCGTCCCCTGTTTCTTCTCCCCCTCCCACCCACCCGTCCCCTGTTTCTTCTCCCCCTCCCACCCACCCGTCCCCTGTTTCTTCTCCCCCTCCCACCCACCCGTCCCCTGTTTCTTCTCCCCCTCCCACCCACCCGTCCCGTTTCTTCTCCTCGCTCCTTCACACCCGCCCGTCCCCTGTTTCTTCTCCCCCTCCTTCCCACCCACCCGTCCCCTGTTTCTTCTCCCCCTCCCACCCACCCGTCCCCTGTTTCTTCTCCCCCTCCCACCCACCCGTCCCCTGTTTCTTCTCCCCCTCCCACCCACCCGTCCCCTGTTTCTTCTCCCCCTCCCACCCACCCGTCCCCTGTTTCTTCTCCCCCTCCCACCCACCCGTCCCCTGTTTCTTCTCCCCCTCCCACCCACCCGTCCCCTGTTTCTTCTCCCCCTCCCACCCACCCGTCCCCTGTTTCTTCTCCCCCTCCCACCCACCCGTCCCCTGTTTCTTCTCCCCCTCCCACCCACCCGTCCCCTGTTTCTTCTCCCCCTCCCACCCACCCGTCCCCTGTTTCTTCTCCCCCTCCCACCCACCCGTCCCCTGTTTCTTCTCCCCCCTCCCACCCACCCGTCCCCTGTTTCTTCTCCCCCCACCTTCCCACCCGCCCGTCCCCTGTTTCTTCTCCCTCCTCCTTCCCACCCACCCGTCCCCTGTTTCTTCTCCCCCT
This sequence comes from Triturus cristatus, assembly GCF_964204655.1. Taxonomy (NCBI): domain Eukaryota; kingdom Metazoa; phylum Chordata; class Amphibia; order Caudata; family Salamandridae; genus Triturus; species Triturus cristatus. Next base: position 990,247,216 of record NC_140584.1, on the reverse strand, counting down.
CCCACCCACCCGTCCCGTTTCTTCTCCCCGCTCCCACCCGCCCATCCCCTGTTTCTTCTCCCCCCTCCTTCCCACCCACCCGTCCCCTGTTTCTTCTCCCCCTCCCACCCACCCGTCCCCTGTTTCTTCTCCCCCTCCCACCCACCCGTCCCCTGTTTCTTCTCCCCCTCCCACCCACCCGTCCCCTGTTTCTTCTCCCCCTCCCACCCACCCGTCCCCTGTTTCTTCTCCCCCTCCCACCCACCCGTCCCCTGTTTCTTCTCCCCCCTCCTTCCCACCCGCCCGTCCCCTGTTTCTTCTCCCTCCTCCTTCCCACCCACCCGTCCCCTATTTCTTCTCCCCCTCCCACCCACCCGTCCCGTTTCTTCTCCCCGCTCCCACCCGCCCGTCCCCTGTTTCTTCTCCCCCTCCCACCCACCCGTCCCGTTTCTTTTCCCCGCTCCCACCCGCCCGTCCCCTGTTTCTTCTCCCCCCTCCTTCCCACCCACCCGTCCCCTGTTTCTTCTCTCCCTCCCACCCGCCCGTCCCCTGTTGCTTCTCCCCCCTCCCACCCGCCCGTCCCCTGTTGCTTCTCCCCCCTCCCACCCACCCGTCCCCTGTTTCTTCTCCCCCCTCCCACCCACCCGTCCCCTGTTTCTTCTCCCCCTCCCACCCACCCGTCCCCTGTTTCTTCTCCCCCTCCCACCCACCCGTCCCCTGTTTCTTCTCCCCCTCCCACCCACCCGTCCCCTGTTTCTTCTCCCCCTCCCACCCACCCGTCCCCTGTTTCTTCTCCCCCTCCCACCCACCCGTCCCCTGTTTCTTCTCCCCCTCCCACCCACCCGTCCCCTGTTTCTTCTCCCCCTCCCACCCACCCCTCCCCTGTTTCTTCTCCCCCTCCCACCCACCCCTCCCCTGTTTCTTCTCCCCCTCCCACCCACCCCTCCCCTGTTTCTTCTCCCCCTCCCACCCACCCCTCCCCTGTTTCTTCTCCCCCTCCCACCCACCCCTCCCCTGTTTCTTCTCCCCCTCCCACCCACCCCTCCCCTGTTTCTTCTCCCCCTCCCACCCACCCCTCCCCTGTTTCTTCTCCCCCTCCCACCCACCCCTCCCCTGTTTCTTCTCCCCCCTCCTTCCCACCCACCCCTCCCCTGTTTCTTCTCCCCCTCCCACCCACCCCTCCCCTGTTTCTTCTCCCCCTCCCACCCACCCGTCCCCTGTTTCTTCTCCCCCTCCCACCCACCCGTCCCCTGTTTCTTCTCCCCCTCCCACCCACCCGTCCCCTGTTTCTTCTCCCCCTCCCACCCACCCGTCCCCTGTTTCTTCTCCCCCTCCCACCCACCCGTCCCCTGTTTCTTCTCCCCCTCCCACCCACCCGTCCCCTGTTTCTTCTCCCCCTCCCACCCACCCGTCCCCTGTTTCTTCTCCCCCTCCCACCCGTCCCCTGTTTCTTCTCCCCCACCCACCCGTCCCCTGTTTCTTCTCCCCCCCTCCTTCCCACCCACCCGTCCCCTGTTTCTTCTCCCCCTCCCACCCACCCGTCCCCTGTTTCTTCTCCCCCTCCCACCCGTCCCCTGTTTCTTCTCCCCCTCCCACCCACCCGTCCCCTGTTTCTTCTCCCCCTCCCACCCACCCGTCCCCTGTTTCTTCTCCCCCCCTCCTTCCCACCCACCCGTCCCCTGTTTCTTCTCCCCCTCCCACCCACCCGTCCCCTGTTTCTTCTCCCCCTCCCACCCACCCGTCCCCTGTTTCTTCTCCCCCTCCCACCCACCCGTCCCCTGTTGCTTCTCCCCCTCCCACCCACCCGTCCCCTGTTGCTTCTCCCCCTCCCACCCACCCGTCCCCTGTTTCTTCTCCCCCTCCCACCCACCGTCCCCTGTTTCTTCTCCCCCTCCCACCCACCCGTCCCCTGTTTCTTCTCCCCCTCCCACCCACCCGTCCCCTGTTTCTTCTCCCCCTCCCACCCACCCGTCCCCTGTTTCTTCTCCCCCTCCCACCCACCCGTCCCCTGTTTCTTCTCCCCCCCTCCTTCCCACCCACCCGTCCCCTGTTTCTTCTCCCCCTCCCACCCACCCGTCCCCTGTTTCTTCTCCCCCTCCCACCCACCCGTCCCCTGTTTCTTCTCCCCCCTCCTTCCCACCCACCCGTCCCCTGTTTCTTCTCCCCCTCCCACCCACCCGTCCCCTGTTTCTTCTCCCCCTCCCACCCACCCGTCCCCTGTTTCTTCTCCCCCTCCCACCCACCCGTCCCCTGTTTCTTCTCCCCCTCCCACCCACCCGTCCCCTGTTTCTTCTCCCCCTCCCACCCACCCGTCCCCTGTTTCTTCTCCCCCCTCCCACCCACCCGTCCCCTGTTTCTTCTCCCCCCTCCTTCCCACCCGCCCGTCCCCTGTTTCTTCTCCCTCCTCCTTCCCACCCACCCGTCCCCTGTTTCTTCTCCCCCTCCCACCCACCCGTCCCGTTTCTTCTCCCCGCTCCCACCCGCCCGTCCCCTGTTTCTTCTCCCCCCTCCTTCCCACCCACCCGTCCCCTGTTTCTTCTCCCCCTCCCACCCACCCGTCCCCTGTTTCTTCTCCCCCTCACCCACCCGTCCCCTGTTTCTTCTCCCCCCTCCTTCCCACCCGCCCGTCCCCTGTTTCTTCTCCCTCCTCCTTCCCACCCACCCGTCCCCTATTTCTTCTCCCCCTCCCACCCACCCGTCCCGTTTCTTCTCCCCGCTCCCACCCGCCCGTCCCGTTTCTTTTCCCCGCTCCCACCCGCCCGTCCCCTGTTTCTTCTCCCCCTCCCACCCACCCGTCCCCTGTTTCTTCTCCCCCTCCCACCCACCCGTCCCCTGTTTCTTCTCCCCCTCCCACCCACCCGTCCCCTGTTTCTTCTCCCCCTCCCACCCACCCGTCCCCTGTTTCTTCTCCCCCTCCCACCCACCCGTCCCCTGTTTCTTCTCCCCCCTCCTTCCCACCCGCCCGTCCCCTGTTTCTTCTCCCCCCTCCTTCCCACCCGCCCGTCCCCTATTTCTTCTCCCCCTCCCACCCACCTGTCCCGTTTCTTCTCCCCGCTCCCACCCGCCCGTCCCCTGTTTCTTCTCCCCCTCCCACCCACCCGTCCCGTTTCTTTTCCCCCTCCCACCCACCCGTCCCGTTTCTTTTCCCCGCTCCCACCCGCCCGTCCCCTGTTTCTTCTCCCCCCTCCTTCCCACCCACCCGTCCCCTGTTTCTTCTCCCCCTCCCACCCGCCCGTCCCCTGTTTCTTCTCCCCCTCCCACCCGCCCGTCCCCTGTTGCTTCTCCCCCTCCCACCCGCCCGTCCCCTGTTGCTTCTCCCCCCTCCCACCCACCCGTCCCCTGTTGCTTCTCCCCACTCCCACCCACCCGTCCCCTGTTGCTTCTCCCCCCTCCCACCCACCCGTCCCCTGTTGCTTCTCCCCCCTCCCACCCACCCGTCCCCTGTTGCTTCTCCCCCTCCCACCCACCCGTCCCCTGTTGCTTCTCCCCCTCCCACCCACCCGTCCCCTGTTGCTTCTCCCCCTCCCACCCACCCGTCCCCTGTTGCTTCTCCCCCTCCCACCCACCCGTCCCCTGTTGCTTCTCCAGTCCCCTGTTGCTTCTCCCCCTCCCTCCCACCCACCCGTCCCCTGTTGCTTCTCCAGTCCCCTGTTGCTTCTCCCCCTCCCTCCCACCCACCCGTCCCCTGTTGCTTCTCCAGTCCCCTGTTGCTTCTCCCCCTCCCACCCACCCGTCCCCTGTTGCTTCTCCCCCTCCCACCCACCCGTCCCCTGTTGCTTCTCCCCCTCCCACCCACCCGTCCCCTGTTGCTTCTCCCCCTCCCACCCACCCGTCCCCTGTTGCTTCTCCCCCTCCCACCCACCCGTCCCCTGTTTCTTCTCCCCCTCCCACCCACCCGTCCCCTGTTTCTTCTCCCCCTCCCACCCACCCGTCCCCTGTTTCTTCTCCCCCTCCCACCCACCCGTCCCCTGTTTCTTCTCCCCCTCCCACCCACCCGTCCCCTGTTTCTTCTCCCCCCTCCTTCCCACCCACCCCTCCCCTGTTTCTTCTCCCCCTCCCACCCACCCCTCCCCTGTTTCTTCTCCCCCTCCCACCCACCCCTCCCCTGTTTCTTCTCCCCCTCCCACCCACCCCTCCCCTGTTTCTTCTCCCCCTCCCACCCACCCGTCCCCTGTTTCTTCTCCCCCTCCCACCCACCCGTCCCCTGTTTCTTCTCCCCCTCCCACCCACCCGTCCCCTGTTTCTTCTCCCCCTCCCACCCACCCGTCCCCTGTTTCTTCTCCCCCTCCCACCCACCCGTCCCCTGTTTCTTCTCCCCCTCCCACCCACCCGTCCCCTGTTTCTTCTCCCCCTCCCACCCACCCGTCCCCTGTTTCTCCTCCCCTCCCACCCACCCGTCCCCTGTTTCTCCTCCCCTCCCACCCACCCGTCCCCTGTTTCTCCTCCCCTCCCACCCACCCGTCCCCTGTTTCTCCTCCCCTCCCACCCACCCGTCCCCTGTTTCTCCTCCCCTCCCACCCACCCGTCCCCTGTTTCTCCTCCCCTAACACCCACCCGTCCCCTGTTTCTTCTCCCCCTCCCACCCACCCGTCCCCTGTTTCTTCTCCCCCTCCCACCCACCCGTCCCCTGTTTCTTCTCCCCCTCCCACCCACCCGTCTCCTGTTTCTTCTCCCCCTCCCACCCGCCCGTCTCCTGTTTCTTCTCCCCCCTCCTTCCCACCCGCCCGTCCCCTGTTTCTTCTCCCTCCTCCTTCCCACCCACCCGTCCCCTGTTTCTTTTCCCCCTCCCACCCACCCGTCCCGTTTCTTCTCCCCGCTCCTTCACACCCGCCCGTCCCCTGTTTCTTCTCCTCCCTCCTTCCCACCCACCCGTCCCCTGTTTCTTCTCCCCCTCCCACCCACCCGTCCCGTTTCTTCTCCTCGCTCCTTCACACCCGCCCGTCCCCTGTTTCTTCTCCCCCTCCTTCCCACCCACCCGTCCCCTGTTTCTTCTCCCCCTCCCACCCACCCGTCCCCTGTTTCTTCTCCCCCTCCCACCCACCCGTCCCCTGTTTCTTCTCCCCCTCCCACCCACCCGTCCCCTGTTTCTTCTCCCCCTCCCACCCACCCGTCCCCTGTTTCTTCTCCCCCTCCCACCCACCCGTCCCCTGTTTCTTCTCCCCCTCCCACCCACCCGTCCCCTGTTTCTTCTCCCCCTCCCACCCACCCGTCCCCTGTTTCTTCTCCCCCTCCCACCCACCCGTCCCCTGTTTCTTCTCCCCCTCCCACCCACCCGTCCCCTGTTTCTTCTCCCCCTCCCACCCACCCGTCCCCTGTTTCTTCTCCCCCTCCCACCCACCCGTCCCCTGTTGCTTCTCCCCCTCCCACCCACCCGTCTCCTGTTTCTTCTCCCCCCTCCTTCCCACCCGCCCGTCCCCTGTTTCTTCTCCCTCCTCCTTCCCACCCACCCGTCCCCTATTTCTTCTCCCCCTCCCACCCACCCGTCCCGTTTCTTCTCCCCGCTCCCACCCGCCCGTCCCCTGTTTCTTCTCCCCCTCCCACCCACCCGTCCCGTTTCTTTTCCCCGCTCCCACCCGCCCGTCCCCTGTTTCTTCTCCCCCCTCCTTCCCACCCACCCGTCCCCTGTTTCTTCTCCCCCTCCCACCCACCCGTCCCCTGTTTCTTTTCCCCCTCCCACCCACCCGTCCCCTGTTTCTTCTCCCCCTCCCACCCGCCCGTCCCCTGTTTCTTCTCCCCCTCCCACCCGCCCGTCCCCTGTTTCTTCTCCCCCTCCCACCCGCCCGTCCCCTGTTTCTTCTCCCCCTCCCACCCGCCCGTCCCCTGTTGCTTCTCCCCCCTCCCACCCACCCGTCCCCTGTTGCTTCTCCCCCCTCCCACCCACCCGTCCCCTGTTGCTTCTCCCCCCTCCCACCCACCCGTCCCCTGTTGCTTCTCCCCCCTCCCACCCACCCGTCCCCTGTTGCTTCTCCCCCTCCCACCCACCCGTCCCCTGTTGCTTCTCCCCCTCCCACCCACCCGTCCCCTGTTGCTTCTCCCCCTCCCACCCACCCGTCCCCTGTTGCTTCTCCCCCTCCCACCCACCCGTCCCCTGTTGCTTCTCCCCCTCCCACCCACCCGTCCCCTGTTGCTTCTCCAGTCCCCTGTTGCTTCTCCCCCTCCCACCCACCCGTCCCCTGTTGCTTCTCCCCCTCCCACCCACCCGTCCCCTGTTGCTTCTCCCCCTCCCACCCACCCCTGTTGCTTCTCCCCCTCCCACCCACCCCCTGTTGCTTCTCCCCCTCCCACCCACCCGTCCCCTGTTGCTTCTCCCCCTCCCACCCACCCGTCCCCTGTTGCTTCTTCCCCTCCCACCCACCCATCCCCTTTCTTTTCACCCACCCGTCCCCCACCCGTCCCCTCTTTCTTTTCACCCACCCGTCCCCTCTTTCTTTTCACCCACCCGTCCCCTCTTTCTTTTCACCCACCCGTCCCCTCTTTCTTTTCACCCACCCGTCCCCTCTTTCTTTTCACCCACCCGTCCCCTCTTTCTTCTCCCCCTCCCACCCTCACACCCGTCCCCTCTTTCTTCTCCCCCTCCCACCCACCTGTCCCCTGTTTCTTCTCCCCCTCCCCCTCCCACCCACCCACCCGTCCCCTGTTTCTTCTCCCCCTCCCCCTCCCACCCACCCACCCGTCCCCTGTTTCTTCTCCCCCCTCCCTCCCACCCGTTCCCTGTTTCTTCTCCCCCCCTCCCTCCCACCCGTCCCCTGTTTCTTCTCCCCCCCTCCCTCCCACCCGTCCCCTGTTTCTTCTCCCCCCTCCCTCCCACCCGTCCCCTGTTTCTTCTCCCCCCCTCCCTCCCACCCGTCCCCTGTTTCTTCTCCCTCCCACCCGTCCCCTGTTTCTTCTCCCCCTCCCTCCCACCCGTCCCTTGTTTCTTCTCCCCCTCCCTCCCACCCGTCCCTTGTTTCTTCTCCCCCTCCCTCCCACCCGTCCCTTGTTTCTTCTCCCCCTCCCTCCCACCCGTCCCTTGTTTCTTCTCCCCCTCCCTCCCACCCGTCCCTTGTTTCTTCTCCCCCTCCCTCCCACCCGTCCCTTGTTTCTTCTCCCCCTCCCTCCCACCTGTCCCTTGTTTCTTCTCCCCCTCCCTCCCACCCGTCCCTCGTTTCTTCTCCCCCTCCCTCCCACCCGTCCCTCGTTTCTTCTCCCCCTCCCTCCCACCCGTCCCTCGTTTCTTCTCCCCCTCCCTCCCACCCGTCCCTCGTTTCTTCTCCCCCTCCCTCCCACCCGTCCCTTGTTTCTTCTCCCCCTCCCACCCGTCCCCTGTTTCTTCTACCCGTCCCTTGTTTCTTCTCCCCCTCCCTCCCACCCGTCCCTTGTTTCTTCTCCCCCTCCCTCCCACCTGTCCCTTGTTTCTTCTCCCCCTCCCTCCCACCCGTCCCTCGTTTCTTCTCCCCCTCCCTCCCACCCGTCCCTCGTTTCTTCTCCCCCTCCCTCCCACCCGTCCCTCGTTTCTTCTCCCCCTCCCTCCCACCCGTCCCTCGTTTCTTCTCCCCCTCCCTCCCACCCGTCCCTCGTTTCTTCTCCCCCTCCCTCCCACCCGTCCCTCGTTTCTTCTCCCCCTCCCTCCCACCCGTCCCTTGTTTCTTCTCCCCCTCCCTCCCACCCGTCCCTTGTTTCTTCTCCCCCTCCCACCCGTCCCCTGTTTCTTCTGCCCGTCCCCTGTTTCTTCTCCCCCTCCCACCCGTCCCCTGTTTCTTCTCCCCCCTCCCACCCACCCGTCCCCTGTTTCTTCTCCCCCCTCCCACCCACCCGTCCCCTGTTTCTTCTCCCCCCTCCCACCCACCCGTCCTCTGTTTCTTCTCCCCCCTCCCACCCACCCGTCCTCTGTTTCTTCTCCCCCCTCCCACCCACCCGTCCTCTGTTTCTTCTCCCCCCTCCCACCCACCCGTCCTCTGTTTCTTCTCCCCCCTCCCACCCACCCGTCCTCTGTTTCTTCTCCCCCCTCCCTCCCACCCGTCCTCTGTTTCTTCTCCCCCCTCCCACCCACCCGTCCCCTGTTTCTTCTCCCCCACCCACCCGTCCCCTGTTTCTTCTCCCCCACCCACCCACCCGTCCCCTGTTTCTTCTCCCCACCCACCCACCCGTCCCCTGTTTCTTCTCCCCCACCCACCCGTCCCCTGTTTCTTCTCCACCACCCACCCACCCGTCCCCTGTTTCTTCTCCCCCTCCCTCCCACCCGTCCCTTGTTTCTTCTCCCCCTCCCTCGCACCCGTCCCTTGTTTCTTCTCCCCCTCCCTCGCACCCGTCCCTTGTTTCTTCTCCCCCTCCCTCCCACCCGTCCCTTGTTTCTTCTCCCCCTCCCTCCCTCCCACCCGTCCCTTGTTTCTTCTCCCCCTCCCACCCGTCCCCTGTTTCTTCTCCCCGTCCCCTGTTTCTTCTCCCCCTCCCACCCACCCGTCCCCTGTTTCTTCTCCCCCTCCCACCCACCCGTCCCCTGTTTCTTCTCCCCCTCCCACCCACCCGTCCCCTGTTTCTTCTCCCCCTCCCACCCGTCCCCTGTTTCTTCTCCCCCCTCCTTCCCACCCACCCGTCCCCTGTTTCTTCTCCCCCTCCCACCCACCCGTCCCGTTTCTTCTCCTCGCTCCTTCACACCCGCCCGTCCCCTGTTTCTTCTCCCCCTCCTTCCCACCCACCCGTCCCCTGTTTCTTCTCCCCCTCCCACCCACCCGTCCCCTGTTTCTTCTCCCCCTCCCACCCACCCGTCCCCTGTTTCTTCTCCCCCTCCCACCCACCCGTCCCCTGTTTCTTCTCCCCCTCCCACCCACCCGTCCCCTGTTTCTTCTCCCCCTCCCACCCACCCGTCCCCTGTTTCTTCTCCCCCTCCCACCCACCCGTCCCCTGTTTCTTCTCCCCCTCCCACCCACCCGTCCCCTGTTTCTTCTCCCCCTCCCACCCACCCGTCCCCTGTTTCTTCTCCCCCTCCCACCCGTCCCCTGTTTCTTCTCCCCCTCCCACCCACCCGTCCCCTGTTTCTTCTCCCCCTCACACCCACCCGTCCCCTGTTTCTTCTCCCCCTCCCACCCACCCGTCCCCTGTTTCTTCTCCCCCCTCCCACCCACCCGTCCCCTGTTTCTTCTCCCCCCACCTTCCCACCCGCCCGTCCCCTGTTTCTTCTCCCTCCTCCTTCCCACCCACCCGTCCCCTGTTTCTTCTCCCCCTCCCACCCACCCGTCCCGTTTCTTCTCACCGCTCCCACCCGCCCATCCCCTGTTTCTTCTCCCCCCTCCTTCCCACCCACCCGTCCCCTGTTTCTTCTCCCCCTCCCACCCACCCGTCCCCTGTTTCTTCTCCCCCTCCCACCCACCCGTCCCCTGTTTCTTCTCCCCCCTCCTTCCCACCCGCCCGTCCCCTGTTTCTTCTCCCTCCTCCTTCCCACCCACCCGTCCCCTATTTCTTCTCCCCCTCCCACCCACCCGTCCCGTTTCTTCTCCCCGCTCCCACCCGCCCGTCCCCTGTTTCTTCTCCCCCCTCCCACCCACCCGTCCCGTTTCTTTTCCCCGCTCCCACCCGCCCGTCCCCTGTTTCTTCTCCCCCCTCCTTCCCACCCACCCGTCCCCTGTTTCTTCTCCCCCTCCCACCCACCCGTCCCCTGTTTCTTCTCCCCCTCCCACCCGCCCGTCCCCTGTTGCTTCTCCCCCCTCCCACCCGCCCGTCCCCTGTTGCTTCTCCCCCCTCCCACCCGCCCGTCCCCTGTTGCTTCTCCCCCCTCCCACCCACCCGTCCCCTGTTGCTTCTCCCCCTCCCACCCACCCGTCCCCTGTTGCTTCTCCCCCTCCCACCCACCCGTCCCCTGTTGCTTCTCCCCCTCCCACCCACCCGTCCCCTGTTGCTTCTCCAGTCCCCTGTTGCTTCTCCCCCTCCCTCCCACCCACCCGTCCCCTGTTGCTTCTCCCCCTCCCACCCACCCGTCCCCTGTTGCTTCTCCCCCTCCCACCCACCCGTCCCCTGTTGCTTCTCCCCCTCCCACCCACCCGTCCCCTGTTGCTTCTCCCCCTCCCACCCACCCGTCCCCTGTTGCTTCTCCCCCTCCCACCCACCCGTCCCCTGTTGCTTCTCCCCCTCCCACCCACCCGTCCCCTGTTGCTTCTCCCCCTCCCACCCACCCGTCCCCTGTTGCTTCTCCCCCTCCCACCCACCCGTCCCCTGTTGCTTCTTCCCCTCCCACCCACCCGTCCCCTGTTGCTTCTTCCCCTCCCACCCACCCGTCCCCTGTTGCTTCTTCCCCTCCCACCCACCCGTCCCCTGTTGCTTCTTCCCCTCCCACCCATCCCCTCTTTCTTTTCACCCACCCGTCCCCTCTTTCTTTTCACCCACCCGTCCCCTCTTTCTTTTCACCCACCCGTCCCCTCTTTCTTTTCACCCACCCGTCCCCTCTTTCTTTTCACCCACCCGTCCCCTCTTTCTTTTCACCCACCCGTCCCCTCTTTCTTTTCACCCACCCGTCCCCTCTTTCTTTTCACCCACCCGTCCCCTCTTTCTTTTCACCCACCCGTCCCCTCTTTCTTTTCACCCACCCGTCCCCTCTTTCTTTTCACCCACCCGTCCCCTCTTTCTTCTCCCCCTCCCACCCACACACCCGTCCCCTGTTTCTTCTCCCCCTCCCCCTCCCACCCACCCACCCGTCCCCTGTTTCTTCTCCCCCCCTCCCTCCCACCCGTCCCCTGTTTCTTCTCCCCCCTCCCTCCCACCCGTCCCCTGTTTCTTCTCCCCCCCTCCCTCCCACCCGTCCCCTGTTTCTTCTCCCCCTCCCTCCCACCCGTCCCTTGTTTCTTCTCCCCCTCCCTCCCACCCGTCCCTTGTTTCTTCTCCCCCTCCCTCCCACCCGTCCCTTGTTTCTTCTCCCCCTCCCTCCCACCCGTCCCTAGTTTCTTCTCCCCCTCCCTCCCACCCCTCCCTTGTTTCTTCTCCCCCTCCCTCCCACCTGTCCCTCGTTTCTTCTCCCCCTCCCTCCCACCCGTCCCTCGTTTCTTCTCCCCCTCCCTCCCACCCGTCCCTCGTTTCTTCTCCCCCTCCCTCCCACCCGTCCCTCGTTTCTTCTCCCCCTCCCTCCCACCCGTCCCTCGTTTCTTCTCCCCCTCCCTCGCACCCGTCCCTCGTTTCTTCTCCCCCTCCCTCGCACCCGTCCCTTGTTTCTTCTCCCCCTCCCTCCCACCCGTCCCTTGTTTCTTCTCCCCCTCCCTCCCACCAGTCCCTTGTTTCTTCTCCCCCTCCCTCCCACCCGTCCCTTGTTTCTTCTCCCCCTCCCTCCCACCCGTCCCTTGTTTCTTCTCCCCCCTCCCTCCCACCCGTCCCTTGTTTCTTCTCCCCCTCCCACCCGTCCCCTGTTTCTTCTCCCCGTCCCACCCACCCGTCCCCTGTTTCTTCTCCCCCTCCCACCCGTCCCCTGTTTCTTCTCCCCCCTCCCACCCACCCGTCCCCTGTTTCTTCTCCCCCCTCCCACCCACCCGTCCCCTGTTTCTTCTCCCCCCTCCCACCCACCCGTCCCCTGTTTCTTCTCCCCCCTCCCACCCACCCGTCCCCTGTTTCTTCTCCCCCTCCCACCCACCCGTCCCTGTTTCTTCCCGTCCCCTGTTTCTTCTCCCCCCTCCCACCCACCCGTCCTCTGTTTCTTCTCCCCCCTCCCACCCGTCCTCTGTTTCTTCTCCCCCCTCCCACCCGTCCTCTGTTTCTTCTCCCCCCTCCCACCCACCCGTCCTCTGTTTCTTCTCCCCCCTCCCACCCACCCGTCCTCTGTTTCTTCTCCCCCCTCCCACCCACCCGTCCCCTGTTTCTTCTCCCCCACCCACCCACCCGTCCCCTGTTTCTTCTCCCCCACCCACCCACCCGTCCCCTGTTTCTTCTCCCCCACCCACCCACCCGTCCCCTGTTTCTTCTCCCCCACCCACCCACCCGTCCCCTGTTTCTTCTCCCCCACCCACCCACCCGTCCCCTGTTTCTTCTCCACCACCCACCCACCTGTCCCCTGTTTCTTCTCCAGTCCCCTGTTTCTTCTCCCCCACCCACCCACCCATCCCCTGTTTCTTCTCCCCCACCCACCCACCCACCCACCCCCTGTTTCTTCTCCCCCACCCACCCCCTGTTTCTTCTCCCCCACCCACCCACCCCCTGTTTCTTCTCCCCCACCCATCCCCTGTTTCTTCTCCAGTCCCCTGTTTCTTCTCCCCCACCCACCCACCCACCCCCTGTTTCTTCTCCCCCACCCACCCCCTGTTTCTTCTCCCCCACCCACCCACCCACCCCCTGTTTCTTCTCCCCCACCCACCCACCCCCTGTTTCTTCTCCCCCACCCACCCACCCCTGTTTCTTCTCCCCCACCCACCCACCCACCCCCTGTTTCTTCTCCCCCACCCACCCACCCACCCCCTGTTTCTTCTCCCCCACCCACCCACCCACCCCCTGTTTCTTCTCCCCCACCCACCCACCCCCTGTTTCTTCTCACCCACCCACCCACCCCCTGTTTCTTCTCCCCCACCCACCCACCCCCTGTTTCTTCTCCCCCACCCACCCACCCACCCCCTGTTTCTTCTCCCCCACCCACCCACCCACCCCCTGTTTCTTCTCCCCCACCCACTCCCTGTTTCTTCTCCCCCACCCACCCCCTGTTTCTTCTCCCCCACCCACCCACCCACCCCCTGTTTCTTCTCACCCACCCCCTGTTTCTTCTCCCCCACCCACCCACCCCCTGTTTCTTCTCCCCCACCCACCCACCCCCTGTTTCTTCTCCCCCACCCACCCACCCACCCCCTATTTCTTCTCCCCCACCCACCCCCTGTTTCTTCTCCCCCACCCACCCACCCACCCCCTGTTTCTTCTCCCCCACCCACCCACCCACCCCCTGTTTCTTCTCCCCACCCACCCACCCACCCCCTGTTTCTTCTCCCCCCACCCACCCACCCACCCCCTGTTTCTTCTCCCCCACCCACCCACCCACCCCCTGTTTCTTCTCCCCCACCCACCCACCCACCCACCCCCTGTTTCTTCTCCCCCACCCACCCACCCCCTGTTTCTTCTCCCCCACCCACCCACCCACCCCCTGTTTCTTCTCCCCCACCCACCCACCCACCCCCTGTTTCTTCTCCCCCACCCACCCACCCACCCCCTGTTTCTTCTCCCCCACCCACCCACCCACCCCCTGTTTCTTCTCCCCCACCCACCCACCCACCCCCTGTTTCTTCTCCCCCACCCACCCACCCACCCACCCCCTGTTTCTTCTCCCCCACCCACCCACCCACCCCCTGTTTCTTCTCCCCCACCCACCCCCTGTTTCTTCTCCCCCACCCACCCACCCACCCCCTGTTTCTTCTCCCCCACCCACCCACCCACCCCCTGTTTCTTCTCCCCCACCCACCCACCCACCCCCTGTTTCTTCTCCCCCACCCACCCACCCACCCCCTGTTTCTTCTCCCCCACCCACCCACCCCCTGTTTCTTCTCCCCCACCCACCCACCCACCCCCTGTTTCTTCTCCCCCACCCACCCACCCACCCCCTGTTTCTTCTCCCCCACCCACCCACCCACCCCCTGTTTCTTCTCCCCCACCCACCCACCCCCTGTTTCTTCTCCCCCACCCACCCACCCACCCACCCCCTGTTTCTTCTCCCCCACCCACCCACCCACCCCCTGTTTCTTCTCCCCCACCCACCCACCCACCCCCTGTTTCTTCTCCCCCACCCACCCACCCACCCACCCACCCCCTGTTTCTTCTCCCCCACCCACCCACCCACCCCCTGTTTCTTCTCCCCCACCCACCCACCCACCCCCTGTTTCTTCTCCCCCACCCACCCACCCCCTGTTTCTTCTTCCCCCACCCACCCACCCCCTGTTTCTTCTTCCCCCACCCACCCACCCACCCCCTGTTTCTTCTTCCCCTACCCACCCACCCACCCCCTGTTTCTTCTTCCCCCACCCACCCACCCACCCCCTGTTTCTTCTTCCCCACCCACCCACCCACCCCCTGTTTCTTCTCACCCACCCACCCACCCCCTGTTTCTTCTCACCCACCCACCCACCCACCCCCTGTTTCTTCTAAAACCCCCTGTTTCTTCTCACCCACCCACCCACCCACCCCCTGTTTCTTCTCACCCACCCACCCACCCACCCCCTGTTTCTTCTCACCCACCCACCCACCCACCCCCTGTTTCTTCTCACCCACCCACCCACCCCCTGTTTCTTCTCAACCACCCACCCACCCCCTGTTTCTTCTCACACACCCACCCACCCACCCCCTGTTTCTTCTCACACACCCACCCACCCACCCCCTGTTTCTTCTCACACACCCACCCACCCACCCCCTGTTTCTTCTCCCCCACCCACCCACCCACCCCCTGTTTCTTCTCACCCACCCACCCACCCACCCCCTGTTTCTTCTCCCCCACCCACCCACCCACCCCCTGTTTCTTCTCCCCCACCCACCCACCCACCCCCTGTTTCTTCTCCCCCACCCACCCACCCACCCCCTGTTTCTTCTCCCCCACCCACCCACCCACCCCCTGTTTCTTCTCCCCCACCCACCCACCCACCCCCTGTTTCTTCTCCCCCACCCACCCACCCACCCCCTGTTTCTTCTCCCCCACCCACCCACCCACCCCCTGTTTCTTCTCCCCCACCCACCCACCCACCCCCTGTTTCTTCTCCCCCACCCACCCACCCACCCCCTGTTTCTTCTCCCCCACCCACCCACCCCCTGTTTCTTCTCCCCCACCCACCCACCCCCTGTTTCTTCTCCCCCACCCACCCACCCCCTGTTTCTTCTCCCCCACCCACCCACCCCCTGTTTCTTCTCCCCCACCCACCCACCCCCTGTTTCTTCTCCCCCACCCACCCACCCACCCCCTGTTTCTTCTCCCCCACCCACCCACCCACCCCCTGTTTCTTCTCCCCCACCCACCCACCCACCCCCTGTTTCTCCCCCACCCACCCACCCACCCCCCTGTTTCTCCCCCACCCACCCACCCCCCTGTTTCTCCCCACCCACCCACCCACCCCCTGTTTCTCCCCCACCCACCCACCCACCCCTGTTTCTCCCCACCCACCCCCTGTTTCTTCTCCCCCACCCACCCACCCCCTGTTTCTTCTCCCCCACCCACCCACCCCCTGTTTCTTCTCCCCCACCCACCCCCTGTTTCTTCTCCCCCACCCACCCCCTGTTTCTTCTCCCCCACCCACCCACCCACCCCCTGTTTCTTCTCCCCCACCCACCCACCCACCCCCTGTTTCTTCTCCACCACCCACCCACCCCCTGTTTCTTCTCCCCCACCCACCCACCCACCCCCTGTTTCTTCTCCCCCACCCACCCACCCACCCCCTGTTTCTTCTCCCCCACCCACCCACCCACCCCCTGTTTCTTCTCCCCCACCCACCCCCTGTTTCTTCTCCCCCACCCACCCCCTGTTTCTTCTCCCCCACCCACCCACCCACCCCCTGTTTCTTCTCCCCCACCCACCCACCCCCTGTTTCTTCTCCCCCACCCACCCACCCCCTGTTTCTTCTCCCCCACCCACCCACCCACCCCGTTTCTTCTCCCCCACCCACCCCGTTTCTTCTCCCCCACCCACCCACCCCCTGTTTCTTCTCCCCCACCCACCCACCCCCTGTTTCTTCTCCCCCACCCACCCACCCACCCCCTGTGTCTTCTCCCCCACCCACCCACCCCCTGTTTCTTCTCCCCCACCCACCCACCCACCCCCTGTTTCTTCTCCCCCACCCACCCCCTGTTTCTTCTCCCCCACCCACCCACCCCCTGTTTCTTCTCCCCCACCCACCCACCCACCCCCTGTTTCTTCTCCCCCACCCACCCACCCACCCCCTGTTTCTTCTCCCCCACCCACCCACCCACCCCCTGTTTCTTCTCCCCCACCCACCCACCCACCCCCTGTTTCTTCTCCCCCACCCACCCACCCACCCCCTGTTTCTTCTCCCCCACCCACCCACCCACCCCCTGTTTCTTCTCCCCCACCCACCCACCCACCCCCTGTTTCTTCTCCCCCACCCACCCACCCACCCCCTGTTTCTTCTCCCCCACCCACCCACCCACCCCCTGTTTCTTCTCCCCCACCCACCCACCCACCCC
This sequence comes from Triturus cristatus, assembly GCF_964204655.1. NCBI lineage: Eukaryota > Metazoa > Chordata > Amphibia > Caudata > Salamandridae > Triturus > Triturus cristatus. Next base: position 990,231,127 of record NC_140584.1, on the reverse strand, counting down.
CTGTTTCTTCTCCCTCACCCACCCACCCACCCCCTGTTTCTTCTCCCCCACCCACCCCCTGTTTCTTCTCCCCCACCCACCCCCTGTTTCTTCTCCCCCACCCACCCACCCACCCCCTGTTTCTTCTCCCCCACCCACCCACCCACCCCCTGTTTCTTCTCCCCCACCCACCCACCCACCCCCTGTTTCTTCTCCCCCACCCACCCACCCACCCACCCCCTGTTTCTTCTCCCCCACCCACCCACCCACCCCCTGTTTCTTCTCCCCCACCCACCCACCCACCCCCTGTTTCTTCTCCCCCACCCACCCACCCCCTGTTTCTTCTCCCCCACCCACCCCCTGTTTCTTCTCCCCCACCCACCCCCTGTTTCTTCTCCCCCACCCACCCCCTGTTTCTTCTCCCCCACCCACCCCCTGTTTCTTCTCCCCCACCCACCCCCTGTTTCTTCTCCCCCACCCACCCCCTGTTTCTTCTCCCCCACCCACCCCCTGTTTCTTCTCCCCCACCCACCCCCTGTTTCTTCTCCCCCACCCACCCCCTGTTTCTCCTCCCCCACCCACCTGTCCCCTGTTTCTCCTCCCCACCCACCTGTCCCCTGTTTCTCCTCCCCACCCACCTGTCCCCTGTTTCTCCTCCCCACCCACCTGTCCCCTGTTTCTCCTCCCCACCCACCTGTCCCCTGTTTCTCCCCCCCCCTCCCACCCACCTGTCCCCTGTTCCTCCCCCCCCCTCCCACCCACCCGTCCCCTGTTTCTTCTCCCCCTCCCACCCACCCGTCCTCTGTTTCTTCTCCCCCTCCCACCCACCCGTCCTCTGTTTCTTCTCCCCCTCCCACCCACCCGTCCTCTGTTTCTTCTCCCCCTCCCACCCACCCGTCCTCTGTTTCTTCTCCCCCTCCCACCCACCCGTCCTCTGTTTCTTCTCCCCCCTCCCACCCACCCGTCCTCTGTTTCTTCTCCCCCCTCCCACCCACCCGTCCTCTGTTTCTTCTCCCCCTCCCACCCACCCGTCCTCTGTTTCTTCTCCCCCTCCCACCCACCCGTCCTCTGTTTCTTCTCCCCCTCCCACCCACCTGTCCTCTGTTTCTTCTCCCCCCCTCCCACCCACCCGTCCTCTGTTTCATCTCCCACCCACCCGTCCTCTGTTTCTTCTCCCCCCTCCCACCCACCCGTCCTCTGTTTCTTCTCCCCCCTCCCACCCACCCGTCCTCTGTTTCTTCTCCCCCCTCCCACCCACCCGTCCTCTGTTTCTTCTCCCCCCTCCCACCCACCCGTCCTCTGTTTCTTCTCCCCCCTCCCACCCACCCGTCCTCTGTTTCTTCTCACCCTCCCACCCACCCGTCCTCTGTTTCTTCTCCCCCCCCTCCCACCCACCCGTCCTCTGTTTCATCTCCCCCCTCCCACCCACCCGTCCTCTGTTTCTTCTCCCCCCTCCCACCCACCCGTCCTCTGTTTCTTCTCCCCCTCCCACCCACCCGTCCTCTGTTTCTTCTCCCCCTCCCACCCACCCGTCCTCTTTCTTCTCACCCACCCACCCCTCCCCTGTTTCTTCTCCCCCACCCAACCGTCCTGTTTCTTCTCCAGTCCCCTGTTTCTTCTCCCCCCACCCACCCATCCCCTGTTTCTTCTCCCCCCACCCACCCATCCCCTGTTTCTTCTCCCCCCATCCACCCACCCATCCCCTGTTTCTTCTCCCCCCACCCACCCACCCATCCCCTGTTTCTTCTCCCCCCCACCCACCCACCCATCCCCTGTTTCTTCTCCCCCCCACCCACCCACCCATCCCCTGTTTCTTCTCCCCCACCCATCCCCTGTTTCTTCTCCCCCACCCATCCCCTGTTTCTTCTCCCCCACCCATCCCCTGTTTCTTCTCCCCCCCCACCCACCCATCCCCTGTTTCTTCCCCCCCCACCCACCCACCCATCCCCTGTTTCTTCCCCCCCCACCCACCCACCCATCCCCTGTTTCTTCTCCCCCCCCCACCCACCCATCCCCTGTTTCTTCTCCCCCCCACCCACCCACCCATCCCGTTTCTTCTCCCCCCCACCCACCCACCCATCCCCTGTTTCTTCTCCCCCCCACCCACCCACCCATCCCCTGTTTCTTCTCCCCCCCACCCACCCACCCATCCCCTGTTTCTTCTCCCCCCCCACCCACCCACCCATCCCCTGTTTCTTCTCCCCCACCCACCCACCCACCCCCTGGTTCTTCTCCCCCACCCACCCACCCACCCCCTGTTTCTTCTCCCCCACCCACCCACCCACCCCCTGTTTCTTCTCCCCCACCCACCCACCCACCCCCTGTTTCTTCTCCCCCACCCACCCACCCACCCCCTGTTTCTTCTCCCCCACCCACCCACCCACCCCCTGTTTCTTCTCCCCCACCCACCCACCCCCTGTTTCTTCTTCCCCCACCCACCCACCCCCTGTTTCTTCTCCCCCACCCACCCACCCCCTGTTTCTTCTCCCCCACCCACCCACCCCCTGTTTCTTCTCCCCCACCCACCCACCCACCCCCTGTTTCTTCTCCCCCACCCACCCACCCCCTGTTTCTTCTCCCCCACCCACCCACCCACCCCCTGTTTCTTCTCCCCCACCCACCCCCTGTTTCTTCTCCCCCACCCACCCCTGTTTCTTCTCCCCACCCACCCGCCCCCTGTTTCTCCTCCCCCCACCCACCTGTCCCCTGTTTCTCCTCCCCACCCACCTGTCCCCTGTTTCTCCTCCCCACCCACCTGTCCCCTGTTTCTCCTCCCCACCCACCTGTCCCTGTTTCTCCTCCCCACCCACCTGTCCCCTGTTTCTCCCCCCCCCTCCCACCCACCCGTCCCCTGTTCCTCCCCCCCCTCCCACCCACCCGTCCTCTGTTTCTTCTCCCCCTCCCACCCACCCGTCCTCTGTTTCTTCTCCCCCTCCCACCCACCCGTCCTCTGTTTCTTCTCCCCCCTCCCACCCACCCGTCCTCTGTTTCTTCTCCCCCCTCCCACCCACCCGTCCTCTGTTTCTTCTCCCCCCTCCCACCCACCCGTCCTCTGTTTCTTCTCCCCCTCCCACCCACCCGTCCTCTGTTTCTTCTCCCCCCTCCCACCCACCCGTCCTCTGTTTCTTCTCCCCCTCCCACCCACCCGTCCTCTGTTTCTTCTCCCCCCTCCCACCCACCCGTCCTCTGTTTCTTCTCCCACCCACCCGTCCTCTGTTTCTTCTCCCCCTCCCACCCACCCGTCCTCTGTTTCTTCTCCCCCCTCCCACCCACCCGTCCTCTGTTTCTTCTCCCCCCTCCCACCCACCCGTCCTCTGTTTCTTCTCCCCCCTCCCACCCACCCGTCCTCTGTTTCTTCTCCCCCCTCCCACCCACCCGTCCTCTGTTTCTTCTCCCCCTCCCACCCACCCGTCCTCTGTTTCTTCTCCCCCTCCCACCCACCCGTCCTCTGTTTCTTCTCCCCCTCCCACCCACCCGTCCTCTGTTTCTTCTCCCCCTCC